>NW_016107688.1:318270-406181 GCF_001604975.1 Cebus imitator | reverse complement strand
ATAAAATATGACTTAAAGATTTTTATAACATCATTTCACAGTACTGTACATATAGCCTACTCAACTTATGACCAAATCGTGTTATGACCGGTCTGTCGGAACAAATCATGGTCGTAAGTCGAGCACTAGCTGTACATGATATTTTGGTTCCTCTCTGTGGAGGAAGTTCATACAAGCTGCATCTTGTCAGCCATCTTGAACTACCTCCCTCAAAAGATATATGATAAAAATATTATCATATATTCCATTTGTGAATATGTTAAATAATAGGTATAATGAATTTGTTAACATGCTCTAAAAGATCTTCACATTCAATGTGCACCTTGACTGAATGATTTTGTGACTTATAGTATTCTAGTTCTATGATTTTTCTACATAATGTTATTTTTGGCCATCAACAGTGTGGGTAATGCAGTTATTTCTAGAACTAATAGATAAAGTAATGCCACTTTTGGGGTTCTTGAATCTTCTTTGCATGTGTGAAGAACAGTATAATTGTTGGACCCTTACATCAAGAATGTCACTGAACACATGTGATTACCGACTGACTTCCAGTACCCTCCCCTCTCTCCACATTGTTGTCTGTACCTATCTGAACTCCAATGGAAGGTAAGGCTCATTTTTTTGTCTGCCATGAAAATTAGGGGATATAATTTGTCTTCAGGTTAAATGTCTTTTAACTATGCCAACTCTAAAGATAATTGCTAAAGAACACTGTTGTCTCTCTGTGCATACTGACTGTCAGAGTCTCAATTCTGGTTCAGTCATGAAAACCTTTGCCTGTTACCAGCAAAATAAACATTTTCTGATGCATTTGAAATACCTGGTAACATGTTTGACTTGGATCAGAGGCTGCAAAACTCCTTCACCCCTGTGTTCCACATTCAAATCTTATTTACAAAGTACTTTCATCAACATAAAGCTTTTATCTAATTTTTTCTATTATTTTGGATGATTATGTTATTTTAGTCATCTTCCAATTGCATTAATTGTGCTATCTCTAGCGATGTTAAAACATTTGTTTAATGACTTGTGGGATATGCTAATATTTTATCCTTTTTAATCTTGTCAGTAAATACCAACAGTCATGTCAGAGACTAGAAACTCTGTTTCATCTCCAGAAAGAAATGTAGTCAGTTCTTAGGAAGGCCTAACCCTGGGACATATCAATGTCTGTCCCTTTTTTCCTCAGGCTATTACTCAATCCTGATGCTTCCTTTCATGAAATTGTAATACAGAATTTAAGTTTATTTTAGAGAAACTGGAAAATAATAAGAAAAAATGAAGATAACATGTATCTCCACAGAAATAAGTAGTGTTAACATGATGATATATCTTTTTGGTTTTATGATGTAGATATATATGTTTGTGTGAATATATTTACATATTAGAATCATACGTAAAAAATACAGTATACATATTCTTAGCTTCACATTATTGAGTGTCATCACCAAAATTACTTCAAAAATGTAAGTCAGTAGGAGTATAACTCATTCTAATGATCTAACATAATATACTTAATTTACTTTTATTTTAGAACTTTTGTATCAATTAAGATAAATATTTTGTCATTGTATATTATCTTTACTTGAGTTCTTATCAAATTTATCTTTAGAATTAATGCTGAGAAATGAAATTACCAGATCAAATGACAGTGATAACTTGTTTGTTCTGCAAACTATTTTTGCAGAAAAATTTTAACAATTTTTGCTTCCATCATCAATGGATGGTCTCACTACACCTTTTTCTAACATTATCACTATAGTTTATCTTGCAGACATTTACTTGCTTGTTCACCATCTCTATAGCCAAAATCCTTAGAAATGCTTTTCATCTTAAGCATTACAGTCTTACACTGGACCTAGTTCCATTATAAAGTTGTGGGTTAATAAGACGACAGTAATTAACTGGAGATGTTAGTAAAAATAAATGAGAAAATTCTGAATTTTATGCATGACCTTATAGGCAAAAACCATTGTTTTGACCATATTTCTTTTTCATAAATGTTACCGACTGTTAGCTCAAAGATCCTTATACAGATTTCCCAAACAACTGTGCTTTGTCTATAAACTTTTTAAATTATAGAGCTGCAGTGACTCTAACTCTATATTTTTACTGATCTTCTCAGCTTCATTAAATACATGTAGGAAAGAAAGCTTTTCCTATTAATTCTTCCAAGTTTAAAACTTCCTCAGTACTAACTTCTGCATTATGACCACATTTTGCCATATTTTTCTTCTTTCATTGCCAAAATGAAACATACCTTGGAATCTCTTCAAATCATTCACTCTTTTATTCACCCAAGAAATAGATATTCATTATGCCGGAAAGGTGCTGCAGTCGTGGCTTTTTGGTGTGTTCCTAATGCTTACAGTTCCTCAGGGAAATCCCAGGGGCCAGTAATGTGTAACTGGTAATGTTTTATTGCTCCAGTTCACTTTGGGTTTGGTTTTTCATTACTCATCACCTGTCACAAAGTGTAAGTAAGTCCTAAGAAAAATTTACACTCTGTTCTTATACTGTAGTCTAAAACCACATTATTAATATCATCTTTATATATTTCATGTTGAATATAAATATTTGACAATGGCTACTATACCTTCCTTCCATTTGTTTTCAATTGGACGTTAACCAATGATTATATTTCTCTGACAAATTTACGCCCTAGTAAATTTATAATAGATGTTCACTATAGCAATTCTCACATCGTTATAGAACACCATAAATTGTGTTTTTGTAGTAATGTCTCCTAACACCAAAACAAGGTATCCTTTTTGAATTAGTCAACCCTTTCAATACATAAAAATTAGTTATGTTTTGTGAGGTCTTGCATTGGATATAAAAAGAATGCTAAAAAACAAAATACAGAGGTAGCATTATAAAAGGAAACCTGGACACTGTAAGTGTTCCTAGAGTTGAAGATCTGAGGAAAGATGATTTGGTCTGAGGTGCTGGTCTCAGAGCACATAACTAGGCATTCTCAGATATTCATGAAGTCTCCACAGTTTTAGCTTTACTTCTGTAATTCAAGGTGAGCCTCTAGACAGAAAGTCCAGAGTGTAGAATCTTAATATGAGTCTCTGAACCATAGGTGGGTCTGGAACCTTGGCAGATTCTTAATAGTTCACAGTGGTCAATCCTAGTGTGACTCATGGGAGGAAGAAGTGTCCTGTGTCCTGGAAGAGATCAACTTCTCAGCCAGGTTTTAGAGATGAATAATGATGTAGTGCTACTGACCTGGGGAGAGGCTGGTGGGGTAGAGAAAAATGAGGAAGGTCAGTTTTGGCTAAGGAAATTGGACCAGACCTGCACGTGCAGATGAGACCCAGATGAAGACAGGTATGAGGAGCCATAGAAGCAAAGAAGGGTCTAGAGAAGAGTGTGTTTATCTTCTGCTTTTGACTTCTGTCTTAGCATTCCATGTCTTTACTGTATACTAGGAGATTTTATGTGTGATGTAACTATAGCCCTCTGTGGTTTTTATTTTCTCATTTATTTTCTTTGAACCCATTAAAAAGATCTTGTACCTCTTTCCTCTGGCAGCACTACTGCTAAATTCCTTAAGAGGTTGGCCATGTAGTATGTCTTACCCCACTGGGGCTTGTGATTATAACTTATTATGCAAGATGCTATAGGAAATAGGGATAAAATGTCATAAGACAACATCCTTCAAAGTACTAAAATGTGGTCAATTAGATGAAACATTGGTGTTATAATGCCAGTACAAAGTAGTATGTAAAATATTCAGTGAGAGCAAAAACATTTTAGTTATCTAGAAAACCACACTGATTATTCTTTAGCTGTAGTAACAAGCAACTACCAGATCTGGTGTGAAACAATGCTGACTGACCAATGACAACCTCACAGCAATAATAACACTTCTGGATATCTGGAGTTTTGTGATAAATCCTTACTTCTGAGAGTCAGCTAATGTGCAACAGCTACACCTTCTGGGTTCAAGAAATTCTCCCACCTCAGCCTCCTGAGTAGCTGAGACTATAGGCAAGCATCACCGCGCCTGGCTACTTTTTGTTTGTATTATTTGTAGAGATGGGATTCCACTGTGTTGCCCAGGCTGGTCTAGAATTCCTGAGCTCAAGTGATTCTCTTGCCTCAGCCCCAAACAGTGTTGGGATTACATGCATGAACTACCATACCTGGCTGCAAAGACACAAGTCTTGTTTAAAAAAAACAAAAAGTTCTTCTAAAGTCACAAGCAACACTGCTAAGGAGTCCACCCTTGTACAACTAAGGATTAAAGTAAGAGATGAGGCCAGGATTATTTTTGCTGTAAAATAACAGACAAGGTCACACTGCCTTTTTAAAGATTGTTTTTGTTAGGTCATCTCCAAAAGAGTAAACTTTTATTCCAAAATTATATAAATGAAAAATCCTTGCTCTAGTCAATGTCGCCTTAGCATATAGGAATATAAGAGAAATCTCAAGAATCTTGTAAACACTTACTGTTTGATTAAATTTATCCAGGAGAGATGTACCTTTCATCAATAGAATTACCAGGGAACATGCCTCTTCTGTTAAATGGCCAACTATTGCGTGACCTGTCTTTTGATTCATAATTGCATGGGCAAAGACCGTGGACTTTTATATTACCTATTTTGCTACAAAAAGGGATGAAAGGGCCAAAGATCCATGAAGGCCAAATAAGGGATTAAAACTATTAAAACTAGGGTGTGAATTATATAAATAGCTCTTCCAGATATATTTTCTGCTAGTCCAGAAAAACTAAATGTATATTTAGCAAAAATAAAAAATATAAAAATTGAAGACCATAATTAAAAAAAAAAAAGATAAAAGAGAAATGTAAAAATTCAGACAAACTAGAACTTGCTAAAATAAACACAAAAAGTAAAATGTAAAAAATTAAACGAAAAGCGTTCAAGTGGTTGGAATATACTTAGGACATTCAACAAAAGTGTTAAAAGTTTAAAAGATACAACAATATAATTAGATAATATAATGCAAAATGGGTTTATTCAAAAGACTTGAAGGAGAAAACCAGACTAAAAAGTAAAAGTTAAATGGACAATGACAATATTCTAAGAATTAATAACATGGCTCAGTGGCAGTGTCTTTATAAACAGAAAGCCAGTGAACATAGCACAAAATACTTTTCCTATATATTTACAACAAAAGCCTTAATTTTCTTATGTTTTCATCAAGATTTCCTATATTTAGAAAGTGAAAATGACCCAATATATGGTTAAAATTTTACTGAGTTAAAATACTCATCACATTTGTAATAGTAAAATATCAGAAACATTTAGCTATAACAAAAGTGTAAATATTATAGAGCTTCAATGGTCAGCTACTGCTATCCTGGGTCCCATCCACTATTGTTAACTCAAGGGTTTCTCTTCTACCATTCTTCCCCCTGTATCTTGAATTACCAAATTATTGTTATTATAAAATATACTTTAATATTTTTCACATCTCAAAATATTCTTCACCCAGTAATCACTTATAACCAGAATATTTAAAACTCCTAGAAATCAGTAAGGATAAGAGAGCTAACCGAAAAGAGAAGTGGGCAACTGACACATTGTAAAAGACACTACATTTGGTCCAACTGGCCAGTAAACATATGATCTCATATGTTTGCATCAGGAAAATGCAAATAATACCATATCATAATTGATAAAATGAAGGAAAATGCAACTAAGTTTTAGCAAAAATAGCAACTGAAATGCTTATAAAGTTCTTCATTAAAAAATGTTTAGAATACTTTGGCCATGGTTTCTCAATATCTGTCTTTTCTATTACTCAGAAACTCAGTTCCCAGGTATAGGCCTTGTAGAAATTCATACGTAAGTCACCAAAATCCATGTACTGGAAAATATATGACTAGCAACTAAGAAATTATTAATAGCACATAGTGGCACTAAGCATAATCATCCAAAATTGTGAACTATTCAAATTCTCCTCAACACTATAATGGATAAGTAAATTATAGTACGTATATCCAGACAATAGAAAATTAAATAGCAGTAAGGATGAAAAACCTACAACTACTCATAACAAAATGAATAATTCTCTCAGACACTAATACACAGCAAAGGAAACCAAAAAGAAAAGATTACCTAACACTCTAGTGTTGGACTATAGCATAGAGGTTGCTTTTTGAGGGATAATTTTTGAATACATGGAGTACTGGGAGCTTCTGGGAATGTAGTAATGCTCTTTTCTTTTGTCTGTAGGCCGTTGAGTTTCTGAAAATTTATCAAGAGCTATATTTAAAATATGTGCACTTTTGTAAGTATATATGCTTAAATTAAAAGTGAAAAAAAGAACACTTGACCCCACAGTGTCCTTTAACTAGCGCATGTATATCTGGCCTTTTATAATAAGCCTTCTTAAATGAGTGTTCTGTACTTGCTCCATTTACTGTATGCACTTTCTCACACTGTTTTCTTTGTAGATCCCATATGAATAGGCCTTTTGTGCTGGCTTTTCAACAGTAAGACTTTTCAAGGCTGCCTGAACCAATGGTTAGCTTTCAGTCTTCAACTTAATCAGCCTCCCAGCAGCACTTGACATATTGATCTTTCCCTTATTCTTGAAAAAAATTTTTCCTTGGCTTTGTGACACTACATTATCCCCATTGACCCCTGCTTTGTAGTATCTCTTTCTCAATATAACAAATAAAATCAGGCAAATAGCATAACTAGAATTCAGAGAACACTACAAACTTCAAATTCACTGTAAGTCCAAAGAAATACCAATTTTCAGCAGAGCTGTCTCTCAAATTTTGTAGACAGGTGGGACTGGGGGTGAATGCTGGAAACACTGACGAGGAAGAGGGAATGAGAGAAGAAAGGGCTTACAGTTGATCTAAAATCACCGCAGAAGGGAAATGTCCACTGTAAGTGTGAAAATACTAAAAAATATTTCTGGCAAATCAGTGCACTGGTGGCAGAGAAGGGATATAATAGTGTGGGGAGGCACGGTGACAGAATTGAGGGGCAATGCTTCCGAAGGTACAAGAAAGGGAGAGGCATCCTTTGGAGAATGGAATGGGAAGGGGAAAAGAAGCAAAAGGGAAAATACTGTGATCCTGCTAGAAAAAATAAAATAAAAAATAAAATTCAGGGCATTCAGTCTCTTCTCACACTAACCAAAAAACAAATAAACAAGGACAATAATTAAAGATGGTATTTGCCAACACTGACCTAAGAAAATGCTCCTGATACAGGAAACTTGTAGCCCAATATGGTGGCATTCTATCTACAAAATGCATAAATGTAAACAGTTTTCTTCTACACAGTTACTACTAGAACAAAACAGAGTGAGGAGCAGACATTTTACCTGACGAAAATGATCTCTCAAGAAAGCAGCCACAAAGCAGAAGAATCTAACACAGTATTTCAAACTAAATTAAATAGCCTCAGACAAGCAATTGTGGAGCTATATGTATATACATATATATATAACCAGAATAAGAAGTTCATATATTGAGGAAGAAATGAAATGAAAGTTTGTTGAATTCCAAGAAGGAGCAGGAGGAAGCAGATAAGGGAATGAGAGGGGATGAGGAACGGGGGACAGGAGGGAGGAGACAAAATGTCATCAGCAGTAGTGACTAAATTACAGGGAACCAGAGGGAGAATGTGCTTGAACAAAAACTTAATAAGGGACATTGGAGAAAGGTAGGAAATTATGAAGAGAGTGAAAATGAGTTATAATAAGAAGTAAAAAATAGTGAGAAGGAAAGTAGCTAAATAAATAGAAAGCAGGCTAATACAAAGAAATCATATAATATGGAGTCCCTAACAACAACAACAACAAACAATGTAATAAAGCAAAACTAGTATAGAATTTTTTAACATAAATATTCCTGGAAATAAAATAAAGACTCTTTTTAAATATGGAAGACACCTAATAGGTGCCTGAGTACTTTTCTTGAAATGACTGTGGAGAAGTAAAGTTGGAAGCAGTAGGTCACAGCAAAATGACATTTGGCTAAATCATTAACATCTACTGGAGAGAGAACCAAAGACCATCTTAGCCCTAAATTACTACTGCTAAGCTTTCTTATCTGTTTTCTCACACACTGGTATCACTGCTAGAATTAGTCTACTTTGGCATTATTTATAAATCCCCAGGATGTGTGTGTGTATATATGTGTGTATGTGTGTGTGTGTGTACCCATCCAGGACCTTCATCTCTCCCTTGGTCTTGACATCAAATGACATCAAAGGGACTCTATTACTTTACGCTTCCCTGAATAAGTAATGAACTTTTGAATTTCTTGCACTCACTGGCCTTAGTGAGGTGTGTTTTGACTTTGGATACCCTTAAAGTGAGAGAACTGTCAAGGTTAGACCTTAGCAATGACCAGCTCCAAGAAGTATGTTAATAAGTCTATAAGACTGTAATGATTTAAAAAATCCTTACCAGCCAAATCCTTTTGACTTATAGGCAAAAGATTAATAATTTAAAAGAGAACAAGATAATCAGACTTCTTAAAGGCAACATAAAAAGCAAAACAATATAGCAGCATTTTCATGGAAAAAAAGTGAATCAAAGATTTTCCATTCAGCAAAACTATTATTAAAGTATTAAAGCTGTGGAAAAAGTGATTTTAAATATTCTAGAACCCAGGTATTACTGTGCTCACAACTCTTTTTGAAGAATCTATCAGAGCCTTAAAACCAAGAGATGACTGGGGGGAATCATCAGCAAAAGATATCATGATGAGCACTTATTTATTGAAGTGTAGAACTAAGATGATGGCTAAGTTGGGGAAGAAGGTGGAATAATGGTGAGTGAGTGTTATGTGTTATGTATTTTGATAAAGTAAAAATAATGCACTAAAATAATGGAAAAAAGCAAAAGAGAAACGAGAACTAAGCTCATTGATTTTTTACCGGTGATAGGCAGGAGTCAAAAGATACTATTAAACATCAACAAACCTAATAGTAAATGTTTAGATAAGAAACTAAGATACAGTACTGAAAACATTAGAAAGTATAAGAAAAAGTGTAACCACTAGAAGAAAATATAAACTATTCTAAATACCATATTTAATTTAAAAACTAAAAGAACAAAGTAAACACAGCAAGTGCAGGAGGCAAAACAAATATAATACATACAATGATTATATAATTACAATTATATAAATTTATTAAAAATATAAAATGGGTGATATTAGTCATTTCAATAAATGTGAATTGGCTTAACTCAATTACTAAAAGAAAACTTTGAGTTTTACTAACAAAGAATTACTAAGCTATTTCTGAACATAAGACATCTAAAAAACATGACTCAAAAGACTCATAGGAAAGCTCAAGCATGTATCAGTCAAATGCAAACAACAAGAACATAGGATTTGTGATCCTGTTAAGTCAAACAAAGAAAAAAAACTTATGTGTGACAAAGACACTTTTTATAATAAAAACCACAATTCGCAATAGAAGTAACAGCTATGACTATGCACCACATAATTTTATACATTGCTACTTTTACAGAGGAGAAACTACAGAAAATTAAAGGAGAGGCAAAAAGATGAAAGAAGAAACAGATAGAAAGACAGTAATAAGAGAAGACCTGAATATCTTTTGCAGTATGACAGATTGAGTGATTAAAAAAATAAGGATATAGAGAACCTAAATAACATAATTAATAAGATAAGGCTCATTGTATAAATATAAAACAAGCTGTACACTTACTTAACAGAAGATGTACCTTTTTTTCCAGTACATATGGAACATTAAAAATTGATTGTAAATTCCATGATTTCTTGAGCCATAAGAAAACATCTGTAGCTGCATAATGTAGAAGTATTGTTATGAACAATACTTTCTAATTGCAATGCAATAAAATATAAAATACTGACACCTCCATAATCTCCTTTCACTTAAAAATTGTACATATAAAAGAAAATCTGTTTAAAAACCCTTGAAATAATCTCCATGAATGAAGATATTTCAAACTAAAATATAAAATATCTTCAAATAATGATAAAAGTAGACCACATATTATATATATATTCAAAGCAATGATCAGAAGAAAACTAATAGATTTAAAACATTATAGCAATAAAATGTAAAGGATAAACATAAATGAACTTCTTTCTACTTTCTTTCTCTTTTTTGTTTCTTCCTCCCTTGTCTCTTTTTTTCCTTCCAGACTGATTCATTGCAAGCTCTTTAGTGGGTCAGAACAAGGCAGATGACTATTCCGCAAAGGAGAGGCAGCCGTGGTGGCCACAATCAGTATCTGAAGCTACTGGAATAAGGATGATATCTAGACAGAAAAGAACATTCTCCACCTAAATCAATCAGGGCTCTTTGAAGAAATAATTGAATCCAGGGCTGGGACATAGAGCATTTTTGTATGTGCCATAAAGCATGAAAGCACTCAAATAATGATGGGGACATGTCAAAAGGGCACAAAAGCTAGTGTGTTACAATATAAGCATCATGTAACTAATGATAGTAGCATTTTCCAACCCATTTATTAAAATAGGAAAGTATAATTTTATATTGATTTAGATAGATATAAAATTTGCTGAGTAACTGAATTTTACAGTTTCAAAATATCTACCCCTAAAATTATTAATTATAAAAGAATAAGTACATGTATAATTTGAGTATAGAAAAAAATGTTCTAAATAACACTGAAAAATATAATAAAAGAGTAATCTATACATTTAATTAAATAAACAGAGTACTTTTGTATGGCAAGATCACCATTAGCAAAGTTAAAAGACCAATTATAAATTGAAAGAAAATGCTTGGGTAGTACAAGTAGAAGATAAAGAACCAATATTAATAATACAAGAAACATTATAACAGGGAGAAGAGGGGGAAAAAAGCAGTATAAAAATGAGCAAAAAGATGAACAATTTTAAAAAAAATTTAAAATTATCTTTACGCATATGTTTACTTTAACTTCTCATATAAAAAATAAAATATAACTACCCTGGATCTATTACTCAGTTCTGGAACTGTCAAAAATTAAAGGTTTCACAACCCACTTTATTGATCAGATGCTGGGGAAATACAAGAATAAGGGAGAAGGAGTGAAAGAGGGAGATAAAGGGAGAAGAGATTTAGTGAAAGAGAAATCATATGGGGCAAAACATAACAAATGGTGAAGGTTGGTAATTAATCTTGATAAGTGGTGGACAATAGTTCTTTGTACCACTTTTGTAATTCTTCTGTGAGTTTGAAATAAAGTATCAATATAAAATGTTGAAAAGCTAACTTTTAAAACAGTAAATTAAACTTATGGAAAATAAAGTTGGCAAATATGCAGTAATTTAAGGTGTTTACAAAGAATATACAATGTCAGGATGCAATTTTTTAAACCATGATTATATTTCTATTGGAAAGAAAACAACTAGGTTTAAAATACAAACTGAAAAATAGAATTGTTGACAGTAATATTTTTGGTGACTTTTTGTCTTTCTCTTTTTCTCCAGTTCTCAAATTATTAAAAATTAGCATGTCCTGCTTTTCCAATGGAAACAGAAAATTTCAGTCAGAAGTGCAGTGGCTCACACCTATAATCTAAATGCTGTGGGAGGCTGAGGCAGGAGGATTGCTTGAGGCCAAGAGTCTGATACCACACTGAGCAACAGAGTGAGATATCATCTCTATACAAAAACAAACAAACAAAAATTAGGTGTGGTGGTGTACACCTGTGGTCCTAGCTACTCAGGAGGCTGTAGTGGATGGAGGATCACTTGACCCCAGGAGCTCGAGGGTGCAGTGAGCTGTGATGATGCCATTGCACTTCATTCAGCTGGGTGACAGAGTGAGACTCTCTCTCTAAAACAAATAATAGTATAAAATTTCAAAAACATCCTTGGCGTTTTTATGTATCATCTTTGGTTTAAGTACGTGCACCTGGAATGACAGGGAAAATGATGGGCTGGGAGTTCTTTTTCTACACAGCCACAACTGCCATCAGTGTTTTAAAAAGGCTTCTATAACCCTAACCCTATTGCTTTTTTTTTTCCCCTCTTCTCCCTGTTTTAAATGTTTCTTTTATTACTAATATTGGTTCTTTATCTTCTACATGTACTACCAAGTATTTCCTTTCAATTTATAATTTGTCTTTAACCTTGCTAATGGTGGTCTTGCCATACAAAATTACTCTATTGTTTTTTAAAATTAAATGTATAGATTATTCTTTTCTTATCCTTATATTTTTCAGTGTTATAATGAGAGAGAGAGAGAGAGAGAGAGAGAGAGAGAGAGAGAGAGAGAAACAGAGGAGTTTCAAACTTGGCTTCCAGAGTCAGATAGAAAATGTTTCTGAGTCCCAGCTCTGCCTAGCACTGTAGCCACTGTAACTGTGAGTGAATGAGTTAACCTCTAAGCTTCAGTGCCACTCCCTATAAACTGAGAATTCTATAAGAGCTTTCTGTTTCCTTTGTTTTGAAAATTTGACAATATCCTTGATATGGAACTGGCAGCAATAAAAAAAAATTATACTTTTTTAATCCATCTCTTTTAGTAATGCAGAATAAGTGTGTTTATATAATTCATGTTATATAAATGTAGCAAAGCCCATATCCTATACCACAGAATAAACAAGAAGAGATTTTTCACCTCACTAAACAGATCCATAGCAAGATCTTCTTAAA
Source organism: Cebus imitator (assembly GCF_001604975.1). NCBI lineage: Eukaryota > Metazoa > Chordata > Mammalia > Primates > Cebidae > Cebus > Cebus imitator. The sequence continues at coordinate 393,568 of NW_016107688.1, read as the reverse complement.
TGGTAAACCACTAGAGTAGATTGACTTTTTATTAATAAGTAAATTCCAAGCCACTTTTAATAAACATTAAACCAATATATATAAAGAGAACCCAGCAATGAATATTTTTAAAGATGAAGAATATACAAATCATATTTGCATAATGTCATCCTTTCTTAATAATGCTAAGGCAGCTAAACATTTTATGATTTGTGTCAGTGATGTGCCTTCTAGAATATAATCAGCTGCAGAATGGCAAAGGATATATTTAACTTGCTTCTTTCTTGACACGTATTTGGATGTTGATGTCAACAATCCAACTTGTTTGTTTCCAAAGTTACTCAAAACTAATCTTGTTAGGCAAGGATGCAACACAGAGAAAAAAAATATATGGTTTTTTTGTGCTGCTATCTGCTTCTCCTATGAGCTCCAGGATGGCACGGTCATATTATTTTCATTAGAGAGCTATGGACCAGAATGTTCCAAGCTAGAGGCAGGAGCATAACCATCCTGTGGTTCAGAAAGCCTGGGTGGAAGAACTGTTTAGGATCAAGAGGACAAAGATAATGAAAAGTGCCTCACCTGGATGTGGTATGGTTGGTGAATAATAGTGAAAGCAGTTCTGAAAAACGTGCTCTTGACTGTAAAAAGGGGGGCACTGTTATAACCTTGCCATTAGGTGAATGTAGGGGTTTTCCCTGTTCACTCAGCAGAAACAGAAATAGTATAAGAATATCTGCCCCGTTCTTAGCCCTTTACCTCCAAGCTCTACCTGTGAGGACTCTTCATTTTCCTTAGATGAAAAGGAATTCACGTGTTTGAGTGTGGAAAGATGCTCTGGAGAAAACAAAACACTGATGGGGAATTTAAAGGGTTGAGGAAACGATAAAAAAAAAAAAAAAGTAAAAGGTCAATTGATTCAATCAATTGATCCAAACAGTCAGGCCTCAGGGCTGGCCTGCCCCTGAGTGCTAGGAGAGTGCAGAGGCCTTCACAAGTGCAGGGTCAAGGCATGCTGGAAATGATTCATCAGGAAAGCAGGTCCTCTAACTGCAGCTTAGAGCATTTATCTCAACACAACAACCTCATTAGGAAAATTGCCTCTGTCCTTTGCATGGTGTCTTGACTTTTATCTAGTGATTCTTCAGGCAAAGACTTTCTTTTAGGGAGATGGTTGATAACATTGGTTCTTTGAAGATAAAGTAATTTCTTGAGGAGCCTCCTGTTTTAGGGGGTAAAAATTTCTTAAAGATTTGCATGTATATCTTACACTACCTAAAGAAAAAGACTTAGTGGCAAATATGTAGGCATGTGTGAAGTAAATGAATGAATGGGACACACACACACACACACACACACACACACACACACACACACGATGCATTTATTTATTTTTTCCCCCAAAGGCTAGAGGCTCTCTATTTCTGGAATGCAGAGTGTATTTTATCTGTTAATATTTGCGTAGAGACCAGTTCCACCTAGTATGGACCATGAAGCCCTAGCTTAATGTTTTCTTACCTTCTCTTCTGAGTTTTAACACATTTTCATACCTTTACCTGCTTTACTTTAGAATACCAAGTGTGGCATGAAAGAATTTACTAATTCTCTGTAAAATGGTATTAAGTCTATTTCTGTGTGCATTTGGGTGTGAGATTGGTTATGTATAAGGTTCACCTAAACTCCTGGCAAGTTCAAAAGGCTACGTAGAGCCGTAAGCTTAAAGTGATGCTATTAATTTTGCATCTTTATTATTGCTTTTGTGTGATTTTCAAGGTTATTTCAAGGTTGTGGTAACTTGCTACTTTTGTCATAGTGCTTGTAATTCTGCAGGGGGAAAATATGAAAATGTAAAAGAAAAGTAAATGGGTAAGGTTAGGAAAATGTATATAATAGTGGTATATTTAGGTGAAGAAAATGTAGGTTGCTGATTTACTTTAAAAAATCTGTTGAATTTTTATTTGTAATATTACCACATATATCGAAGGTATACTTTTTATTTTCTTAATATTTTTAGTGTTTAGGAAAAAAAACTTGTATTACCTTTATTGTTGACAAAATGTGAATGAGTAATGTAACAATTACAATGGAAATTCAAAAGTTCTAACTAAAAAAAGTCAAAATATCTAAAGTATCTATAATATCTTACGTGGTTCATCATGTACAAAACAGGACTATTCTTAGCCTGACCTCTAGTGTTAACAGAAAATAAGTGTGAAGCTCGACAATATTAGACCAAAAAAAAAAAAAAATGGTTAAAAGGAAATACATAATAATATTTTGTCATAATGAGATAATTCATTTTTAATGAGTTAAACTGCAAGCACAGAAGAATGAATCAAAGGGTGTTCCTAGATTAGTTAACATTTTCATTTTTTAGAATGGAAATCTGAGGCTGACAGTTTTTAGGATCATGGAATTAGTCTGAATTTGTTTACAAAGCTGTGGTTCAGTTTTTCACCTTCTCCATTAGCCAAAAGTCAGTTTTACAACTGTGGGAAGACAATTTAGGCTTAAAAATAATTTTTTTTTTTTTAGTCGATATCTCATTCTGTCACCCGGCTGGAGTACAGTGGCATGATCTTGGCTCGTTGCAGCCTCAAACTCCTGGGCTCAAGTGATCCTCCTGCCTTAGCCTCCCAAGTAGCTGGGACTACAAATACCTGCCACCATGCCTGGCTAAGCTTGTTTTTGTTTGTTTGTTTCTAGGGATGGTGTGTTGCTCTGTTGCCCAGGCTGGTTTCAATCTCCTGGCCTCAAGTGATCCTCCTGCCTTGGACTCCCAGATTCCCAGGATTAATAGGTATGAGCCACCCCATGAGGCCTTAATTTTACCTCTTAATTCCTATCATCACCATCCGCTGAGCACTGCTGCCACTAAGACGTGAATACACTTCTTACCATGTGTGAATATACTTCACACTTTGCCTGAAGTTGTCAGGCAAATTCAAGTTACTCAAACAAATGGCACCACAGAAAGAGCTTGAGGGAAAAAATTATTCTTTATTAACCCAGTCCAAATTTAGAGTTGTCTGACTTTTCTTCAGTCAACAAACCAACCTCTTGTAATTATCCATTTACAAGACATTCCTAAATATAGCTTCTTATAATTCATCAACTCAAGGGTTTCACTCTTTTTTCTAGAAGGAAGAAATCCTGTCTTATAGCAGAAGCCTCTGAAGTTTTGCATGGAGAATTTCACCTTGTGAAATTATCAGTCAGGGGATTAATTTTTATCCACAAGTTTATCTTGTATGTCCTTGGCAGATAAAGAAAAGAGGAATTGTGAATTATTTACTTACTGTTAAGATCTAGGGTGTCTTGTTCTTCTGTTCTCATTTGTCCTTATACATTATCCTTGTTTTAATTCCCCAAATCTGCACTCTTAATTTTTTTTCTTATTTACAAATTTTTCACTTCTTTTGATCCTGAAATCAGTTTAAAAGCTTTTCCAGTGGTGATTGTCTAGCTTTAGGTGTTATATAACTTACCTTTGCTTCCTATTACAAAACTAATAAAGACATTTGCTTCCTAAGCCAGAAAATTGTCCCCAGGGTATTCTGATGTACGTTTAATGAGATATAACCTACAGCTAATTTTTTAAACAGAAGTTTAAGTAGCTCACGTTCCAGTTACCACTCAATTTCTTACTTTGGGAATATTAATATGATTATAAAGGTCATGCTTAGAGGTAGCCTAATTATTACTGGTTTTAAAATAACACAATTCTTATTCTTTTAAATGTTTGTTCTCTTGCCTCTTAGTGTACTGATTGAAGCTTTTGAATGCAAATGTCCCTTTAAAGATGTTGTCAAAACAAACTTGCATAAGACTGAAAAAATTTTGATGGAGCAGTTGCCAGTGATGTATGTTGTATGTAAAATCTAATTTTTGCTCTGTTTAGAAGTTTGATGGGATTAAAGAAATATCATGGGTGACAAAAATAATGATAATTTCTGAGTGAATACTCTCACACTGCAAACTATGGTGGACTCAGATACCCTGTTCTTACAGATGCCTGACTGTCATCCCTTCTACCTAGCTCTCCAGAGCTACCTGCTTCCTGAATGCTTTCCAAAAATGGGATTAGTAACCTAATTATGAACTTATCTAATAATATTCTAGTAAATTTCCCATACTATTTAATACTTATTAAATACTATTATTAATTAAATACTATTTAATATAAATGTTGTTTGCATTTATAAACCCTAACTGACTCAGGTTAACAATAGCACAGGTTCAAAGCCCATTAGTTTAATAAGAGAATGCTGGAATTTATTCCAGGCAAAAAAGTAAGGCAGTTGGCAGTGACAATTCCCACCCATCAACCTGGGGAGGAATCTAGTACTCTGGAATGAGGCAACTATATTCGTTAATTAAATTCCCTCTTGTGCTCCTCCAAAATCTAGATTCTATTTATGGTAAGACTTTGGAAGACTGTAATGTTTCTGCCATAAAAATTAAGAAATGTTCCATACTCCAGAGTAACAAATGCCAGGTCAAAGCCATGAGTCAATTGAGCATGAATTTCCTGGAAGCAAATCAAAACTAAAAAATAAAAAAATAGTTAACATATAAGAACTTGAAAGAAGGAAGACAGTGTGGGCTGAAGAATGAACCTTGCGATGTATTCATTATGTGTGATGACCTGTGAAGCTTTTCCTATCCATACTCAAAGGACCCTAAGGCCATCTACTAGGGTACTCCTTCAATGGAATAAAAATATCAAATCCTTTAAGAACTATCAGGCACCATGTCTCACCTAATTCACCTAATTCCTGGAACCCCCAAACACTGCTGAATATCACCAATCTTATTTGGCGCTATGGGCATCAGGAGAAAACTGGAGTTTTTACGTTAACCTGCTTGAAAAGCTAAAGGGCTTCCGTCCCATTTGATGGTTGTTTTCACAGCTCCTGAGTGTATACCTGGAATTAACATCTTTAGGGGCAGGCAGCATCTCTACATTGTTGTCTCTCCTGATGAACTAAGACCAAAGGTGTAGAGAACCAGTGGGAGGTTCTTGGACCTCCCTATCTACCAAACAGCAACACGGCATGTGTCTCTGTTTTAGGGGATACTGTAGGGACTAGGAAAACCATCAAAGACTCAGAAGATTAGGGGTAGTGATTTATCTCACTTCCTCATTTAATTATACAATGTAACTGATGAAAAGTCAACGGGACCTAAAGTAGCAAACACTTTTGATCTTTGTTTACCTGAAAAATCTGCCCCCTTTGCCTTGATTCTTGAGAGATAATTTCTCTGCACATTAAATTCAAGGTTAACAGCTACATTTTTTTTTTTTTTCTTTTAGCATGTCAGGCATATTCTCCTTTTTTCTTTCAACTGCTGTTAGATGCCTTAGAGAAGCTATTTGTTAGTCTTAAGGCTGTTACTTTGGCTATCTTCTTTGATTTTCTACAATTTCACTAAGAGTCTTGGTATGTATTTACTTTTATTTACCTTGCTTGGGCTTCACTGGGATTTTGAATGCAAGGATTGAGATCTTTCATCAGTTCTGGAACATTCTAAGCCATTATCTTTTGTAATATTACTTCTGCCTCATTCATTCTTTTCTCTTCTGCAGAAGCTCATGTTTAGACCTTCTCACTCTGCCTGTTAGCTTGTTAACATCGTCTTTTTTTTTTTTTTTTTTTTTTTTGAGATGGAGTTTCACTCTTGTTACCCAGGCTGGAGTGCAATGGCGCGATCTCGGCTCACCGCAACCTCTGCCTCCTGGGTTCAGGCAATTCTCCTGCCTAAGCCTCCTGAGTAGCTGGGATTACAGGCACGTGCCACCATGCCCAGCTAATGTTTTTGTATTTCTAGTAGAGACGGGGTTTCACCATGTTGATCAGGATGGTCTCGATCTCTTGACCTCGTGATCCACCCGCCTCGGCCTCCCAAAGTGCTGGGATTACAGGCTTGAGCCACCGCGCCCGGCCAACATCGTCTTTACTTTAGATCTTTTTGTCTCCTTATCCTTTATTCTCATTATCTTCTGATCTGTGTTGATATTTTGATTTCTCATTGATTTTTTGTCAACTCTATTTAGGTTGCTCTTGACATGTTCATTGAATCCTTCATTTTAGATAATTTATTTTTTAAAGACTTCATTTTACATTTACAGAATAATTGAGAAACTAGCGAGAGAATCCCCAGATACTTCACACCCAGTTTCTTCTACTCCTGACATTTTACATTCCTAAGTACCAGTGACTTAATGAACCAACATCGACACATTATTATTAACTGAAGATCATGGTTTACTCGGGTTTCCTTACATTTTACCTACTGTCCTTTTTCTGTTCCAGGATGCCATGCAGGTTACCACATTACATTTAGTTGTCATGTCTCTTTAGGCTCCTTGTGGCTGTCATGATTTCTTTGGTTTTTCTTCTTTTTAATAACCTTAGAGTTTTGATTTTTCTCGTTCTTCTAAAGACTTTGTAAGATTTAAATCTCATATATCCAATCAATCTCTTTGTAACTTCTTATTTTTGTTTTCTTTTATTCATTTCTATTGGTTCTGATTCCTGGTTGTCATCATTCTACTGTGGTCTGAATATGTCCCCCAAACTTAATGTGTTGGAAACAATCCTTAATGTAACAGTGTTGAGAGTTGGGGCCTTTTGGAAGGTGTGTAAGTCAAAAGGATTTCACCCTCAAGAATGGATTAATGCTGCTGTAAAATGGCTTGATACAAGGAGTTTTGGCTCTCTTGCCCTTTCATCCCTTCTGTTGCTGAGAACACAGCACTCCTTCCTGCTGGAGGAGGCAGTTACAAGGCATCATTTTTTGATCTTGGACTTCTAGCCTCCAGAATTGTGAAAATGACTTTCTTTATATATCTTAGATAGTCTAAGAACATTTCTTTTATGAAACAGGAGACTCCCTTCAGCTTTGATTCTTGACAACTTCAGTATACATGTAGCTGATCCTTCCCACACACAGGACTCTCAGTTGCTTGATCTGCTTTCCACAGGACCTTTTCTACATACTGTATCTTAGTCACTCACTCTCTTGGTCATGTGGGGGAACTTGTCATTATTAAGCACTGTAGAACAGAATGGCAGCTTCTGCTCAGCTCCTAATCTGTGGCACTATATGAGGGCTATCAGCTTCCCTGGTCACCAATAGAAACTTGTGCAACAGCAGCCAAGGACTAAGTGCCCTAAGCCATTGAGAATCCAGACTGGATTAATCGACTCCCTTGACTTGGAACATAAAAGATGGAGCCACTGGGTACCTTTTATTCTTAATAGAAGGAACCAGAAAACAGATGTGATTAACACTGTTTGTACCATTTATACCTTTGCTATCTTAATGTGAACTATAAAATCCATAAACTTTCTAATGTGCAACATATACTCTGCAACCACTAAAAATAAACCAAGAAACTGAAAATAAAAATAAAGGGGAATGAAAATTTTCATGTTGCTAATGAAGAGTCCATGTTACTAATGAAGATTCCCATGTTACTAAAAATAATTTTTTTAACAAAGCAGCAGCTCCCAGTAAAATCAGCTCTTGCAAAGTAATGATTTGAATTTACTTTTTGAATGCAACTTAAATGATATTGACCGGGTTAGTGATTTCAAAGTAGAGTTATGAGTATCTAGGTTATTTTCATTTCAATCTTGAATGTAAGTTATTGTCAAAATGCAAGGGATTTTGTTTATCCTAGCAAAAGAACGCTATTTGCTAATTATAGGCTTAATGTTAAATTATGTCCTTTTTCTCTGCAGCAGCAAAGTAATCAGATAAGAATGTCATGCTTTTATTAAGCATTTGCATTAGGACTGTCTAATTACACCAGGATTTGTTTGGTTAGCACTGGCAGATGTTCTGAAAGGCTGTGGAAAAGGCAGTTGTGGTTTTGTAGGTAACGGACCTCCACTTAGGACCACCCAGCATCAGTGCAGGGCAATGCTCATGTAGATCAAGACATTTGCTGGGTGTCTCTCAGTGTAATCCCTTACAATAGATCATCTGAACACTTTCAATGTAAGTATTTGTTCTTCATCTGCGTCAGGAACATACTGCAAGAACTCACACAGGATTCTGAAAATTTTGTGCATTCCACAATTAAGTACTATGAAAACAGAAAGTTATTTGAGTTATTGTAATCAGCATCTAAAAACTGTCCACATAGATTTCCTTTATGCCAACTAACTGCACAATTCCTTGGCCCTTTATATGAACACAAAAAGATGATGTTTTAGATGTTGAGATTTTACTGTTGTAAGCCCTGGTGGTTGAATAGAAAGCACTTTGGTAGTCATTGTCACTCATAAAGGAATGAAGCTGGCTTTCTTTTCCTTTTTTTTTTTTTTCATTTCATTATGCCATGCTTGAAGGGTTAATCATGGGCCAGACAGACAAAAGAAGGGAGAATTTGGGTTGTTATGTAACATAGTACACACACAAAAACATAAGGTTCCAGTCCAGTTTTAGTCTGGCTCATTTTCAGCTGCCCTGCCTGAGGCTTAACATTCCTGAATAGTAAGCTTCTTTCTCAGAGGAAGGGCATCCCTCCAGGCTTCCAGAATTTCCTCTGCTCAGAATCCACTTCCTCTCATCCATTTTCCTAAGAGCTATACCTTTGATTCATACCTGGATCTTCCCTCTCTGTCTAGCTTCTCTGACAAATAAACCGGTTGGATGATCTGCCTGATTTATATGGAAAATTCTTCCCCATGAACCTACTACATGGGTCACACCATATGGATTCCATGTAACAGTCTGTGGAGGACTGACCCCCTTCTCCTACACCCACTTTGCACTGAACCTAACCAGATTCCTAAAACACAAAGGGCCCAGGGATCTGCACTTTGGGGAAGGAGGTTCAGATAATACCTATATGTAGAAATATTTCACTGTGAGACTTTCAGAGGAAAACTTTCTTGGTAATTGTTGTACTAACATTCTGCAGCACTGCTTTAAACACAAAGCTCATCCTCTTCTCTTAGCCCCTTTAGAGCCTTTGGTGCCATATGCAGAGAGATCATTCTTGGCCTTTCCATCAGAAAATGCTTAGAGTCGACATCAGAGAGGATCTTTACAATTGGTTTGTTATGGTGGTGTTCTTAATTTATCATTCTATAAATAGTTTCCTCCTTTGCTTGGTTCTGTGGTCATCTTTACAATCAGAAAGCTCTTCAACCTTGTTTTTTTGCCTTGGGTGGTTTATTTGTGTTCCCATTAATTTTCTGGGTGTTACGGAATTAGCCATTTCAAGTGCCTTCTCATGGGAATAGCTGTTTTCTGTTTGGGTTCCAAGTTCCAGAGTTATCCCAGTCAATTTCCTTTACAGCAGCTGTAGCTGAGGTGGATTTCTGCTTGATCCATTTTATGACTGCAATGTTTACAGCTGCTATGCCCGGGACAGCAGGTGGCTTTGCAGGTGGCTGCTGTGGCCACCTATTCATGCCATCTGTTCTTGCTGATCACCTGCTTTGCCTATAGGCTATGGGCTCTTCTCTGAATGCTTGATAGTAAAATGAGATTGGAATGCAGCCTTGGACTCAACCTCTAACATTTTCATGTGATCTCAAAGACTGACTGTTGTTCTACTGAGAAGGGATAAAGGCTGAGAAACTTTCCTGGGAAAAATGAGTGTGGCAATGATCTAACTATAGAGAAACTACACCTCTGTGCCAATGGCACAGACACATGGGAGGGGCATGGCTTGACTTCCACTATGCCTCGGTCTACTGGGTACACTTTGATTAATTTTTTACCCTGTTATCAATATACTCAATGATTCTTAGGAAGAAACCAACAGGTGTATTTTATAAGGATGATTTAAATATAAACATTATATTTCCTTACCTCTAGAATTCTGTTGTATTCTAGAAAGTTAATACTTCTGAAAGGTTTTCAATAAGAGTCACGACTATAGAACACACCAAATTTTAGAAAGTATAAAAGAGAAAAATGAGAGAAGCAACATTCTCTCTGCTATGAGTTGAATTGTGTCCCCTGAACAAAAATATGTTGGTGTCCTAATCCTCTAAACCTTAAAATATGACTTTATTTGGAAATATGGTCATTGCAGATGTAGCTTGTTAAAATGAGATCATCCTTGAGTAGGATGGGCCAGGAATTCCATATGACTGGCATCCTTATAAGAAGCCACTTGTGTGAAGACAAGGATATGGTAGAATGCCATGTGGAGAACAAAGGTTGAGACTGGAGTGGTGCACCTTCCAGTCCAGGAAGACAAAGGTTGCAAGCAAAAAAAAAAAAAAAAAAAAAAAAAAAAAAATCAGAAGGCAGTATGAGGCAAGGGAGCATTTCCCTAAAGGGTTTAGAGGAAGCATGGTCCAGCCAACATCTCCATCTTGAACTTCTACTCTCCAGAACAATGAGACAAAAAGTTGCCATTGTTTTAACCCAACCAGTCTGTGGAACTTCATTAAGGTAACCCTAGGAAAAGAATACACTGTCCTCTTCCCCAGGCCCAAAGCCAAGCCAGAACAAGTGCTATTGCAGTCAGTGGTCAGTGCCTGTATCCTCATGGTCACCAATGCAGCTTCCCATAATTGACCTCAGGCTAGCAGCCCTGAAGGCAGGGGACAGGGGGCAGTGCAACAAAAAACCCACAGCAAATAGTCACAAAGGTACATGGGAACATTATTGTTCCCATCCTCCAGGAGTTCAGTATTTGCTCTGAAACCAAGGCTGGAAAAAAATACAAAGAGTAGGACTGTAGAGTCAAACAGATCTGGGTCTAATCTGGTCTCTGCCGCTTTCTGGCTTGTGATCTTCGGAACAGTCCGGAATCATTTTGGTCCTCAGTATCTTCATATTTCAAATGTGGTGGTTGATAATATTTATCTTTCATGGTTGTTATAGAATTTGTATATATGCAAATGTATGTAAATTAGTCAAAATTGCTCTTACAGTAACTATAAAGAGTTCAAATCATTTATAATTTATGAAACCAAATGTATCCATTAACATTGATCTCTGGCTTTGTTGAAATGATTCTCTCTGCCTGCCTGAAGCTTTATTCTGAACTATCTGCCTCTCTTTCCCCATAATTATTAATAGCCCATTTTCCCCTACAACAACACCTAGGTGTTACCTAGGTCTTTTCAGTTTTGACCTGGATTTTTGGCCAGGGATCTGTTCTACACTGGACTCTACTTGTACTGAAAGCAGGTACAAAAGTCATGAGAAATCCCCCAAAATTGAGAGATTATAGGACTTTCTGAAGTTTTCCGTTCTATAAAAGAATAATGTCAGTAACAACTGCCAATTTGGTACAGACGATGTGTCAGACATTATAGTGAGTTTTATTTTCATCATTTCCTTTTATTCTTAAAACAAGCTGGTGAAAATTATTATCTTTGTTTTTTAGATGATTAATTTAACACTGAGTTAGGTTAGGTTGCCCAAGCATACTAGAGTAGAAAGTGGTAGAGTCAGGAGTCTAATCTAGTTAACTCTAGATCCAAATCAGGCTATTAACCACTATATTAGTCTTCCTAAAATGTTTTTAAGCAAAATTAAAATGTTTCCCAATCCCATTGGTCATAACATTATTTAGGTCACTAATAAACAAAATAGACAAATCCAGTTGGTGTGGTTTAAGCTCAGGACTCTAGGGCATGTAGAATAAAATAAAAAGCACTCTCTTTAGTAGAAATTGCTTCTCAGGAACTCCTTTGAGGAGTATAACAAAGCTACATAACTGTTGTGTGATATTTAACACAATAGAAATGGAAGAATTGGTGGGTCGTGATGCCGTGTTGCCTGGGCTGTTTTCATACCCTTGAGTTTAATCGTTTTAGCCAAGCTCGTGGTGCCATTTCTTGTGACAGCTGAAGTTCCCTCCACCCAAGTGCCATAGAGAAAGTGAATGTGGATCATTCATCCTCTGACTGAGTGAGCCAACAATGAAGAGACTGGGGGAAGCAAGATGCAGAGAAGGGAAGTTATTCACCACATTTTGGTGTTTATTTGATTTGAGGATTTCTTTTTTTAACATTTGACTGTTCCCACTATCACATTGAGGCAGGAAAGTAGAGTCTGGAGGCAGGGAACATAAGGCCAATTTATACTTCAGCTGTGGCAGGAAATATCCTCTCCATAGGGCATAGGCTAAGTAAGTGACTTTGTACTTCATCCTCTTTATTTACATAGGGTGTAAAACTCCCCCAAATTCTGTAACATAGGGATGTTCAGGCCCACTCTCACACTGTGGATTGTTCTTTCATTTTCAGTAAAACCCTTCATTCCTTCCTTTCTTTGTTTGTGTTTTTGTCCAATTCTTTGTTCAAGATGCCAAGAACCTGGACACCCTCCACCTTTAACATATTGTGGTGAGACAGCCTGGAGGAAGAGGGAAGCCCAAAGTTTGGAATTTATTTTTTTCTCCTTTTTCTTTCTGCTCCATACAGGACAATAATCTCTTTTCCGTTCCAGTTGAGGACCCTTGGTGGGCAGTACCTAAATGTGGCCAGTGAAACTAAGAGGTTTCCATGTGGAGGCACCTAACTGCCACCACCAGTTTGCTTAAGGTACCAGGCTCTTTTTCTTTTTTTTTCCTTTCTTCCCTTCCCCCCCCCACCCCCCATCTTTCAGCAGCTGTCCCTAATAGCCCCTTGGAAATTGAGGGCAGTTAGCTAGGGTCACTCCCTGGTACTGCCTGAAGGCCTAGGAATGAATGGGAAGAATTGCTCTGCCCAGAATGGGGAAGGACTTTGTTTTTTATCTTTTCCCAGGTAGTCCCTGATCCTTATGTATGCTGCAGCTCAGAGCAAATGTGCACATGTTTCAGGGAACTTAAGCCTTTTCTTATGCTAAATTCTTCCCTTATCATACTTAACTGGCTAAGGAGCATAAAGGCCTGCCGAACATCCAGTTCTCATTACAGTTCATGATTATTCTTTTTTTTTTTGAGATGGAGTCTCACATTATTGCCCAGGCTGAAGTGAAGTGGTACCATCTAAGCTCACTGCAACCTCCACCTCCTGCGTTCAAGCAATTCTGTCTAGCTTCCTGAGTAGCTGGGACTACAGGCGTGTGCCACCACACCCAGCTAATTTTTTTGTATTTTTAGGAGATACGGGGTTTCACCATGTTGGCCAGGATAGTCTCAATCTCCTGATCTCGTAATCTGCCTGCCTGGTCCTCCCAAAGTGCTAGGATTGAGGGACTATGTTAACTTCTCTTCCCGGCTCCACAAGGGGCGTGGTTTCAAAGGCAAGAACTTCCCAGCACCATGCTTCCATCCACCTCCCCATCTGGGAACCTAGAGTTCTTTGTCTAACTTTCCTGTGTGTGGGCTAGGTAAAATTTCAGATGTGCTCCTTTGTTTAAAAAAGTCCACAAAAAGCTCTGGTAGGAAGAGCCTCTGTTCTGGGCTGGACAGCCAATCCAGCATCAGAGTCGAAGAACAGTCACTCCAGAAGAAGTTTAAAAGAATACTCTCATTAGACAAGAACATGAATGGGGTGGGAATAACTTCAAAGTTAAAACCCCACTGCCCCTTAGCTGTGCAAACTTCTCCAGATCCCCTCGTACAGCAATGTGGGAGCTGTCTCTCCCTCTCCACCTGTGCAGATTTCCCTCTTTGGGATCCCCTTCCACAACAGCATGGGAGCTCTCTCTACTTCTCTTTCTCCCTTTGCCTAATAGGTCGCTCTGTGCCAAACTCTTTGGGTCGAATATTTACTTAAACTGTAAGCTCACTGCACAACCAGGACCCCTTCCCCATTCTTGGGGCAAAGAGAGGCCAAGAACCTCGGGCACATCAAATCGGCAGGGAGCTGAGCCCCATCCCATCCCACGACCGGTTACAGGATTATAGGCTGAGCCACCACGCCTGGCCTCATGAGTATTCTTATAAAGCTCATAGTATGCTCTGGAGGAAAAAACCTGCATTTGGCGCGCAACTAAGGTCAGAGATGTTTTCTAAGATCGGACCCCACAGAAGGATGCTCTGTGGGTCCTACAGTTCCCAACCCTTCCAAGGAGGACACTCTTGGCACAGGTCCTAAGGTCTAATATTAAGTCCTCCTTAGAATTTCCTCTTGCAGTTGCAATGATGTTTTGGCCCCAACATTGTTTGGAATCTGGAGTTTGTTGTTGCCTGGGAAGGTAGAATGGCGTTGCATGTATCCAGGCCTTTGTGCTGTGGTGCTAAGCAGGGGGCCTGGTGAACATGTTATGCTCTTTTTTGGTACAGTTAGGCCCCAGTATTCTTTGGAATCTGAGGAAGTTTGGCCTTTAAAAATCAAACTGGCAAGGAGACTGCTTTACCCAAAATTTTGGTTCACAGCTTTCATTGGATTATCTATTAGGGCAAGCAAAACCAGCAAGTCTATATTGCTATCTCATGGCTAAGGTTCCAAGCTATTGGATCTTCATTTATGTGTGTGTATACATGTCTAGATGAGTTTATTTGTATGTACACTTGTTATATGTTATGTGTACCAAATTGGCTTATAAGTAAAAGAGCACTCATAAATAAGTCTAAGCAATTTTCAAATTCAGGTGACTTAAAGTATAACTTTACTAAACAAGCTAGCTTTAAAATTATTGGTGGAATAAAAACACAAAGATCTTCAGAATTGCCAGCATATGTTTTGTCTGAATTTTATGTTTATCTTTGCTAGATATTTTTAAATGTCAGTGTTAATTCAGGCTGGGAGCTGCTTAGGGCGAGACTGCCTCCCATTCTATTCAAAGTCTCACTGAGATAAGTGATATCTGATTACTTCCTTTGGAAAGGCTAATCAGAAACTCAAGAATGCAACCATTTGTCACACACCTGTGATATGAAAGTCCCCAACACCCTCATTGCCTCAAGTTGTCCCACCTTTCTGGACCAAACCAATGTTCATTTTATATAGGTTGATTGATGTCCCATGTCTCCCTTGTTAAAAGTAAAAATTAAGTACGGTGAATGTGATAAATGTTTTAGGTAAACTATTTGTGTAAATTAAAATCGTAAAGATATTTTTAATGTTCATTTAATAGCTGGGTCATTTCCAATTAAAAAAGGGTTGTAATATGGGGAAGAATGTTTCTAAACTTGTGGAGTTGTTCTCATCTATAAATGCACATATCTAATTAATAGTTCAGGATATCTTGCTTTTTAGGGTTTCACAAAAGTTTTAGGTTACTAAGGATAAAATTCTAGTTAACATGTAATCCTGTATACAAAATGTGCTGAAAAGGGTTATTAGCAGAAAAGAAAATAATTTTGTCTAATTGTGTTATTTAAAAGTTAGTTCAGGGTCAGGCACAGTGGCTCACACCTGTAATCTCAGCATTTGGGGAGGCCAAGGTGGGTGGATCACCTGAGGTCAGGAGTTCGAGACCAGCCTGGCCAACATAGTGAAAACCCGTCTCTACTAAAAATACAAAAATTAGGCGGGTGTGGTGGCGTGCACCTGTAGTACCAGCTACTTGGGAGGCTGAGGCAGGAGAATCGCTTGAACCCAGGAGGCAGAAGTTGCAGTGAACCAAGAGCATGCTACTGCACTCAGCCTGGCCAACAGAGTGAGACTCAGTCTCAAATTAAAAAAGAAGCCTGTTATCCCAGCACTTTGGGAGGCCAAGGCATGTGGATCATGAGGTCAGCAGATCAAGACCATCCTGGCCAACATGGTGAAACCCCGTCTCTACTAAAAATGCAAAAAATTAGCCGGAGTTAAACTACTCTAAATCAAATTGACTTAACAGAAATTTGTGGAACATTATTTCATTGAATTGCTGCATAATATACATTTTTTCTCATCAGTATATGGAGCATTCTTCAGGGCAGACCATATTTTAGACCACAAAACAATCTCAGCAAATTTAAAGCTGTAAAAATTATATCAAGTATCTTTTCTGACCATACCAGAATAAAACTAGAAATTAATAACAAAAGAAACTTTGGAAACTGTGCAAATACATGAAAATTAAACAAAATGTTCCTGAATGACCAATGGGTCAATTAAAAAAAAGAAAAGTAAAAATTTTCTTGAAACAATGAAAATTAAAACACAACATACCAGAACCTATTGGATACAGCAACAGCAGTATTAAAAGGAAATTTTATAGCAATAAATGACTAGGTTATAAAAATAGAAAAACTTCTAATAAAAAATCTAATGCTGCACCTCAAGGAATAATTAAAACAAGCATAGACCAAACCCATAACTAATAGAAAGCAAGAAATAATTAAGATCAGAACAGGAATACAAGAAATCATGACTAAAAAAATATACAAAAGATCAAAGAAACAAAATGTTGGTTTCTTTGAAAATATAAAATTGACAAATTTTAGCTAGACTAGTTAAGAAATAAAACAGAAAACTCATATTAATACAATCAGAAATAAAAAAGAAAACATTACAACTGATACTAAAGAAATACAAGGGAGACTACTATGAACAACTATACATTAACAAATTAGAAAACCTAGAAGAAATGAATAAATTCCTGGAAATACACAATCTACTAAGACAGAGCAATGAAGAAATAGAAAACATGAACAAACTAATAACAAGTAGCCAGATTAAAGTACCAGTAAAGTCACCCATGAAGAAAAGTCCAAAACCTGATGAATGCACTGCTGAATTCTACCAAACAGTTACGAAAGAACTAACAGCAATTCTACTCAAACTATTTCATTCTCACACTGCTATAAAGACATACCTGAGACTAGGTAATTTGTGAAGAAAAGAGGTTTAATTGATTCAGTTCTGTAAGTTGTACAGAAAGCTTGGCTGGCAACGCCTTGGGAAACTTAAATTCATGGGGGAAGGTAAAGGGGATGCAGGCTTGCTTCCACATGGGCCAGTGCAGGAAGAAGACAGTGAAAGGGGCAGTGCTTTTAAACAAGTAGATCTCCGGAGAACTCATTCACTGTCACAAGAACAGCAAGGGGAAAGTCCACCCTCATTATCAGATCACCTCCCACCAGGTTCACCTTCAGTACTGAGGTGAACTGAGGTTTATGATTCAACATGAGATTTGGATGGGGACATGGAGCCAAACCGTATCAACATCCAAATTGGAAAGTAAAAGTCAAATTAGCCCTTTTTGCAGATGAAAGCATACTATATTGGGAAAAACCTAAACTCTACCAAAAATCTCTTAGAATTGATAAACAAATTCAGTAAAGTTACAGGATACAAAATCAACATTTAAATTATTAAAACTTAGTCACATTTATATATGCTGACAGCAATCAATCTGAAAAAGAATTCAAGAAAACAATCCCATTTGCAATGCCAAAAAAAAAAAAAAATCCAAGAAATAAATTTAACCAAAGAAGTAAAAGATCTCTACAAGAAAAACTATACAACACTGATGAAAGAAATTGAAGAGAAAACAAAACAAAAAGGAAAGATATCCCATGCTCATTGATTGGAAGCATTAATATTATTAAAATATTTATAATACCCACAGCAATCTCCATATTCAATGCAATGACATTCTTCACAGAAACAGGAAAAAAAAAAAGTTCAGCTAGGTTGCAGGAAACACCATCAACATACAAAATCAAGGCCAGGCGCGGTGGCTCAAGCCTGTAATCCCAGCACTTTGGGAGGCTGAGGTGGGTGGATCACAAGGTCAAGAGATCGAGACCATCCTGGTCAACATGGTGAAACCCGTCTCTACTAAAAATACAAAAAATTAGCTGTGCATGGTGGCACGTGCCTGTAATCCTAGCTACTCAGGAGGTTGAGGCAGGAGAATTGCCTGAGCCCAGGAGGCGCAGGTTTCGGTGAGCCGAGATCGCACCATTGCACTCCAGCCTGGGTAACAAGAGCGAAACTCCATCTCATAAAAAAAAAAAAAAAAAAAAATACAAAATCAATTGTTTCTATATACTGGCAATAAAATGTTAGAAAATGAACTGAGGAATAATTTCATTTACAATAGCATTCAAAAGAATGAAATACTTTAAAAGGAATTTAACAAAAGTATTGCAAAACATATTTTCTGAAAACTATATTTTTGTACAAAAAATTAAAAATTACAAAAATGAAAAAGCATGTTCTTGGGTCAAAATAAGGCTTAATATTTATAGAATGTCAATTCTCCTCTAGTTAATGAACAGATTCAATGCAATTCCTATGAAAAGCTCAATACGCTTTTGTGGGAAAATTTGCAAGTTTTTCCTAAAATTTACATGGAAATGAAAAGGATTCAGATTAGCCAAAGTAATTTTGAAAAAAATAGAACTAAGTTGGAGGACTTGCACTTTCTGATTCAGAAACTTACTACAAAGCTATCCTAATCAAGACAGTGTGGTCCTGTCATAAAAAGTAACACATCAGTGGAATGAAAATGAAAGTGAAGAAATAATTGTAACATTTATGTCCAGTTGAATTTCAACAAAGGAACCAAGGCAATTCAGTGAAAGAAAAGAATAGCTGAAAAACACATAGTGGTTGAACAAGTGGATATTCATACAGAAAAGAATGATTTTGGAGCCCTACTTTATAACATATACAAAAATTAACTCAAAGTGGATCATGGACTGAAATGTAAGAGCTAAAACTGTAAATTTATTGGGATAAAACACAAGATTAAGTTTTCATTATCTCAAACTAGGCAATGATTTCTTAGATATGACATCAAAGCAGATGAAAAAAAGATTGATAAACTATTGAAATTAAAACTTTTGTACTTCAAAGAATATCATTAAGAAAGTAAAAAAAAACACAGAAGAAAATATTTGCAAACAATCTGTTTGATAAGGGCCTTATATAGAATATAAAAGAACTCCTCCAACTCAATTATAAAAATATAAGTAGGCTGGTCGCAGTGGCTCATGTCTATAATCCCAGCACTTTGGAAGGCCATGTTGGGTGGATCACGAGGTCAGGAGATCAGGACCATCCTTGCCAACATAGTGTAAAGAAAATATACAAAAGAGCAATAAGCATATGAAAGGATGTTCAACATCATTAGCTATCAGAAAAATGCTAATCAAAACCCCAAAGAGATACCGTATCACACCCACTAGGCTGGCTATAATTAATAAGACAGATAATAACAAGTGTTGACAAGGGTGTGAATAAACAGTTACCTTCATACACTGCTGGTGGGTAAACACAATAGTGCAACCACTTTGGAAAGTGGTCAGGAAAGTCCTCAAAAATTATTTTATGTATATTTATTGATTGTTGGGAATACAGCCTTTCAGAAACACATGACATGCATTTGAGGGAGAAATTAACTCTGAAATGAAGCCATTCAATAAGCCTGCTGCGATATAATATGGTAGCACAGATTAGATCTAAGGACATGGTGGGGGCAACTCAAAGAGTCACTTACAGTTCTTATGCAGATTCCAGGTGCAAATTCCTTTGGAATTTATTTATTCTTAGTTATTTAGTAATGCCAGGAAAGACAGAAGATCAGTCTGCCTCTCTATCTTAAACTAATGCTAAGAAAAATGTTGTGAGTCATTTAAGAACTCCACACCCAGAATTGTGCTCTTACCTCCATTTTCAGAAATTCTTCCACATCAATCTATATGCCTCAGAATTATAAGCAGCTACACAGACTTAGAAAAGATTAATAATTGACACAAAAGGCTATGTTCATTCGATTCCAGTACCTACTGCTGAATTATACTGTGTTCTAGTACTAGCAGCTTTCCACACCATATTGCCAATTTTCCCAAAGATGTTTGTTTAAACTTGTTGATACAATAAAATGAATTAAAGAATTCCAGTTATACTTAAAAAAAAAACAGAAAAATTAAGTTACTGGAATGTCTTAGACCATAATTTAAAAACTATTGAAGTATTTATATGGCATATATGACTTAGAACTGGGTAAAATGATGAAATGTATCCACTGCAGAGTTACATGCCACGTATTTTCCCCAAATTTTATAATGGGTATTTTTAAAGATGACAAGCTCATGTCACTTGATGTTCAACTGGTTTGGGCTACTTTTTACAGTAGTAAAAATAAAAAAAACAGAGAAAACAGAAACAGCTATATGCCAATGAAACAACAGCAAAAGACTCTGGCTTTTTTGCTCTTCTTTTTTTTTTTTAAAGGGGGAGCCTATTCCTTTCATGAATCATATTCTTTTCTTCATGCTTCAGGAAGAATTGGTTATGGTTTGCAGCACTGGACACATCAAGGGTATAAGCATACATCTCAGATGTGATACCTACTCAGAATCCAAGTTAAGAATCTTTCCAGACACAAGCCATATCCTCCATGAGGGCATGAGTTGTATTTTCTCTGATCTATATACCAATAATAGGGAGTGGGGTCAATTTCTTTCATTTTATAACCTGTTAGCATTTCTTCACCATCCAAGGTATGCATTGAGCCTCCCACAATCTCACCAACATTGGACATCAATAAGTCAATAGATTCCATAAGTGGGAATCCTCAGGACATTGCTGCATATGGAAGGACTTGATCTCCAAAGGAAGTTGACACAGAAAGATTGGTTCATTAATGACGTCTGTCATCAATCTCTCAGGGCTTCTGGGATATCTTCTCCAAATTCATAAAAATCTCCATCTTCTTTCTTTATACTGTGTTCTTTTCACCACACAATAGCATCTGCATAGTTTATCCATTTGAAAGCCCATTTGTGGGGCTTAAAATTTGAGTTGAAATCATACATTATGCTTACGACAGGTGACTTTAAGACTATCTACCATGTCACAGACCGAGTCCTCCAGTCAGTTCAAGAGGTCTTTGCAGGTCATTAAAATGCATTTGGTTTCCATATGAGTGTATTCAGCCTGGTGCTTTCATGTTCCAGACTGTTCTGTCCTGTATGACTGTGCAATAAAAAAACACCTCCCAGGCCATGGTAGTTCATTATCACTCCTATTATTATCACTACTATTCATTTCCTTGATTTTGCAGAACAAAATACCATGACTTTTCTATGTTAATTTCTTCTCAGTTTGCTATTAAAAAGTTATTTAATGGTGCTTCTCAATCTTAATGGTTTATGATAATGGACACGTCACCAAACTTTCCTGAGGTACAGTTTATTTATTTATGAAGTTGTTACAGGTAGTTGGTCATGAGCAGGGCAGGAGAGGGCTTGCCATACCACTAGGAATATCATCAGGTCATGGTTCAACAATCATCACACTACCTCTGTAAAGCCAGGAAGAGACAATCTCCTGATAATCCACAGCTGTCAACATTAAAGTGTTAACTGAATACAGTTGCCAGGGAGAAGAAACTTCCTGGGCATGTCTATTCAGAGACAAAATGGCAAAGCACAACCTTCCAGGTACACTCCATGGGAAAAAAAGGAAGACAGCCTCAGATGGACACATATACAACTTCCTAAACACACTGCTCTTGCTCAATTCCCAAGGGTAAAGAGGGCACTGCCCATGCAGGAAGCCCACCATAAGGGAAGAATCATGGGGAAAAGGTGAGCTTATAATGCCCTAGGATCAAGATTAACTTAACCTTCGTGTACCTGCTTGGGTCTCTTGCAAATGCACCTTCTTTTCTTTCCTGTTCTAAATCCTTTTTTAATAAACTTTCACTCCTGCTCTGAAACTTGGCCTTAGTCTCTTCTTCTGCTTTATGCCCCTCAGTTGAATTCTTTCTTCTGAGGAGGCAAGAATTGAAGTTGCTGCAGTTGTGTACAGACATGCCGCTGGTAACTCAGAGTAACTCAGATACCTTTCACTGGTAACAAAGTGAGGCCACTAATCTTAATCTAGTCATCTTAATCTAGTTTCATCCTAATCTAGTCAATTACAGATTAACTTTCTCAAATTCAGTAATTTCTCAGTTAAGTTTTAAACTCTACAAATTAAAAATTTTGCCACCCACCCCACCTACCTACTGTTCCTCAGAGTATGTTTGGTTCCTGGTCCACAGTTCCTGGCAATCCCTCTGCCCTCTGCAGGCATCCATCAGCAATGGTCCTCAAACTTAAATCTGCATCAAAATCCCCTGTAGGACTTATTAGAACAAAGACAGTTTGGCCCATTCCTAGAGTTTCTGATTTAGTAGGTCTGGAGCATGGTCTGAAAGTCTGTCTCCCCTTTTTACATGGTACCAGCATATGCAGATTCTGCTCTTCGAGGGACCATGCGTTAAGAACCACTGCCCTAAGCCACACTTTGCATGTACTGATCTTCTCTTTGTTGAAACTATTGTTGAAGACAATTTAGTAGGTCAGTGTCATATCCAAATCCTTTGTAGAGTCATGGGAGACTTTTCTAGGCACTTTACATTCTGTGAACACAGAGGATTCTGGGAACTGACATTTTCCCTGTGTGCCTGCCCATGGCTGGCCACTTTTTTTGTATATTTGTTGCTGCAACCTCTACTGCAACTTAGACTTTACTGAGGAAATGGGACCCAGGTCCAATCTACTTTTAGACTGTCTTCCACTTTTAAAATACATTTAAAGGATCTTTTGCTTTCACCTCTTCTAATCGAGACATTGTCCAGAGGAAGAAGACAGCAGATTACTTTTGTTCTTCTGAACTAAATTCCTCACTCTCATGGAGTTTCATCTTCTCTGAAGAAACTAAAAGTACAAAGATGGTAAAAACTTCATTCTTTTTAAAAGAATTTCCAACTTTACTTTAGATACAGGGGGTACGTGTACAGGTTTGTTATCTGAGAATATTGTATTATGCAGAGGTTTGGGGTACAGATCCCATCACCCAGTCAGTGAGCATAGTACCCAGTAGGTAGTTTTTCAAAACACACCCAAATTCCTTCCTCTCCTCTCTAGTAGTCTTCAGTGTCTATTGTGCCCATATTTATGTCCAGGTGAGCTCAATGTTTAGCTCTCATTTATAAATGAGAACATGCTGTATTTGGTTTTTTGTTTCTGCATTAATTTGCTTAGTACCATGGCCTCCAACTGCATCCATGTTGTCATACAGAACATGATATTATTCTTTTATATGGCTGCATAATATTGCATGGAGTAGATGTATTATATTTCCTTTCCAATGGCCAATCCACCATTGATGGGCACCTAAGTTGACTCCATGTGTTTGCTACTGTGAATAACATGGCAATGACTATAAAGTGCATGTGTGTTTTTGGTAGAATGATTTATTATCTTTTGGGTATATACCCAGTAGCTGGATTAAATGGTAGTTCTATCTATAGTTCTTTGAGAAGCCTAAAACCTGCTTTCTACAGGGACTGAAGTAATTTATATTTCACCAACAGCATAAGAGTGTTCTCTTTTATGCAAAACCTGGCCAGTATCTGTTACTTTTTGACATTTTAGTAACAGCCATTCTGACTGGTATGAGATAGTATCTCATCATGATTTCGATTTGCATCTTTCTGATGACTAGAGATGATGAACATATTTTCATGAGTTGATTGGCCACTTGCATGTCTTCTTTTGAGAAGTGTCTACTTATGTTCTTTGCCCGTCTTTAATGGGGTTATTTGCTTTTCCCTTGTTGATTTAAGTTCCTTATTGATTCTGGATATTAAACCATTGTCAGATGGACAGTTTGTGAACAGTTTCTCCCATTCTGTAGGTTGTCTGTTTACTCTGTTGGTAGTTTCCTTTGTTCTGCAGAAGATGCTCAGCTTAATTAGGTCCCAATTGTCAATTTTTGTTTTTGTTGCAATTGCTTTTGGGGACTTATCAAAAAATTACCTTCTAAGGTCAATTAGGAAGGGCATTTCCCAGGGGTTTAAGATTTTTATACTTTGGGAAGGTCAGTATTCCCTTAACTGAAGTATAACTTGAGTATAGTCAGTTGACTTTGGTTCTGGATGTTTTCAAAGGGCCAAGGCTCTATATAGGGTCTTTATTTGTGGCTGAAGTTTTGCCCTTGGTTTCATAGCGGGGTGTATTAGCAAAATGTTTTTGATGTTGTAGTTTGGGCTATGGTCCAGTAGATAAAGTTTAAGAGAATTATCAGTAGATAAGCTCTTAGCCACGTGGCTTTTTTGTATTTTCTCATATTGTCAGCTATGCTCTGTGGTGCAGTAGGGAGAGAGAAGATATCTTCACCAGTCCTCTCCTGGGCCTTGAAGGACCCCCACTCCTTGATTATTGACACTGTTCCTGCATTTCTTTTGTTAGATGTTCCAGGCCATGGAACTCCCTCAAGCAGAGGCCTTGGCAGGGGCATAAACCACACCCTTTCTGGACCAGCCTGTGGAGAGAGGCACACTCAGCCCATGAACATGCATGTCTCATCCTTCTCTGTACTCTGAGAGTGTGGGCTGCTTCCCCACTGGAGTGCTGGCAACAGATATTCTCTCAGCACTCATAAGCTGCATGCCTTAGGCCTGGGATGCTAGGATCAGCTTGTGGCTTTAATAGTTACAGACAAGAAGTAAACATACAAGTCTTACTATCACTGAGTCTTCTAGAACTTTTTATTGAGTTTGGTAATATGTCACATCCTTTAGCTCCTACAATATCAGCCATGGCGCATTTATACAACAGAACTAATTCCTGGGTCTGTCCTGAGCAGTTTGCTCAGTTCAATGACACTAAGAAACCTTTTGATGACCTAGAACTTACTGTCTTAGGAGTCCCTTTGTTAGCTTTATCTTTAACCATTAAGAACTAGTCAGGCATAAATGGAACATGGTATGGGAGCACTTTCAACTGGGTAACTAACTCCTCCTAAGAAAAACCTCCCCCCCCCAGTGCCAGAAACTTGTTCCCCCAAAGATAAGCTTCATATCTTTATATTAGAAACATTTGACCAGGCAATAGCATACGTCACCCTCTGCTTTAAAAGCAGGGGAAAAGGACCACACCTGGGAGATCTCAAATACTGTAACACCACATATGTAATTGCTGAAAGCTCAAAAGTTTAAAGAAGAAAACACTATAGGGATGATCTAAGAAAACTGGAAGCCCTATGTGAGGGCTTTCAGTATATCTAAGTTAGTGCACTCTCTAGAAAAGAGCCTAAGTTAGGGACGTCCCAGATGATGCTGTCATGTTTGTGGAATTTAAAAATAGGTCTGAGACCACTGCTACTACAGTGCAGGTTCCCTTCCAGTGTCTAGGGAAGATTAAGTGTAGCCAAGGAGCCATAAAGGAAATGCAGCCCTGTCCCTTGAAGAGACAGTTATAAGTTGTGGCTTGTAAAAAACACAGGCAGATCTTTCTCAGAAGCTTTCCCTTTTTGTATATAACAGGATCATCTTTGGGATAGGGATATCCATACTTAAGAGAGAGACTCAGGTTGCTGTTTGGAATTTTACATGCTAAATGAGAAGGGCCCACCTGACAAATGGGGTTTCGAAACGTTAGACAATATGTCTTGGCCAGTATATCAGATAATCCTTGTAGCAGTGGTCTCTCCCCCTGGTTGGAAGTCCCAGTGGGAATGGCAGGCTCTAGGTAACCACCTTGACACATGCTACTATGATATAAAATATAACACAGAGGCTTCCCCAAACATACCCCCTCATATAATTCCACATCCCTGTATGACGCTTGCTAATACTAGTGGCCTACATATCTGTCGACAAACAGGGGATGTCTGGACTGTCAGCCCCTGCTACAAGGATTATCTGAGATACTGTCCAGGACATATTGTGTCTAATCTTTCAAAACCCCGTTTGTCAGGTGGGCCTTTCTCATTTAGCATGTAAAATTCCAAACAACATCCTGAGTGACTATCTTAAGTATGTCACTTATAACTGCCTCAGGAGGCTGAGGCAGGAGAATCGCTTGAACCCAAGAGGCTGAACAGAGGTTGAACAGAGGTTGCTGTGAGCCGAGATCATCCCACTGCACTCCAGCCTGGCAACAGAGTGAGACTTTGTCTTAAAATAAAATAAATAAATAAATAAACTTTGCCATGAATCAGAATCAGTTGGAAAGGTTGATAAGTAAATTGCTGAGCCCATCCTAAGAGTTTTTGATCCACTAGGATCAGACTGAAACCCAATAATTTGCATTTCTAACAAGTTTTCTGGCTATACAGATGCTGCTGTCCCTAGAAACGCACTTTGTGAGCTGATGTGTAAAGCATTCCTCCCCTAAAGAGAAAAATCAGCACCTTCAGTCACAGTACTGCCATGTTCCAAGAAGAAAGGCAAATGTATGTAAGAATCTAGGCAAGAATATGTATCCAAGGAGATACATATTCATGATCATTTTATTCAAGGCGAGGTATTCAAACAAAGGGAGGCTAATTTTCTCAGAAACAGGAGGGAAGGTTGTTTTCACTGGCTAAAGAAGTACTTATTAGAGTGACCAAGAGGCCTTATCTTCATTTAAGCCTTATCTTCCAAATCTTAGCGTCTCACACTTTCCCAGTGATATCCTTACTTTCAGATAAAAAATTTGGGCCGGGTGTGGTGGCTCACGCCTGTAATTCCAGCACTTTGGGAAGCCAAGACTGGCAGGTCACGAAATCAGGAGATCTAGACTATCCTGCCCAACATGGTGAAACCCCGTCTCTGTTAAAACACAAAAAAATTAGCTGGGTGTGGTGGCGCATGGCTGTAGTCCCAGCTACTTGGGAGGCTGAGGCAGAAGAATTTCTTGAACCCAGGTGTCGGACAATGACAAAAATAAAGTATTGGAACTAATTATACTTTTGTAGAAAAATGTTCAGTTAAGAAATAGAAGTCCTAGTTTAGGACCCAATTCTAAATTATTCAGATTGCAAGTTGGCACTTTTAGAATCATTTACTGTGTGAGAATTAATCTGCAAAGATAAAGATTAAACTTTACTCAGATACAAAGCTTTTATTATACTGTTCAGTTTTTCTAACACGTGAAGAAATGGGCTTA
This sequence comes from Cebus imitator, assembly GCF_001604975.1. NCBI lineage: Eukaryota > Metazoa > Chordata > Mammalia > Primates > Cebidae > Cebus > Cebus imitator. Next base: position 366,858 of record NW_016107688.1, on the reverse strand, counting down.
CTGTTTCTAATATTCCTGTTGCTTTTACTGACTGTTATTCCTCTCTAGTATGCTAGGAAAGTCTTGTACCTCAATATCTTTAAATGTAGACCATCCTTGATTCCAAGTTTTAGTCATATATAAACAAACTTTCAAGTGCACTCACTAACATACAGTAAATCCATAAATTGTCACAATGAGTTGAGATTATGCTATTGCACTCCAGCTGGGTGACAGAGCAAGACTCCATCTCAAACAAACAAACAAAACAAAACAATACAAAAAAATTGGCAATACTCTCAATCCAACTTGTGTTATAGCTCTGCAACCTTCACCATTAAAGTCTGTATTTGTTTTTCAGAAAAGTTATTCCTGTGGCTTCATAAATAAGAGATTCTTCTAGGGCTACTAAAGAAGCTCTGTGGTTTTCTGATCATGATATAAGAGATTGCACAGCCGAGTTTGTCATTTTCTTGTAAAGAACTCCAGGTTAATCAGAAAAATCCATCTCAAGCAGCCATGTGTTACAACCAGCTCATACCTTCTCACCTCCATGTACAGTGGCATCACATTCATAGCTTGATATTGACCATGATGGGAATACTTAGACCAAGGAAATTGGCCATGCCTACAAATACTGTTTCATTAAAAAAAAAATAATTAGTGGTTAAATATTTACCAGGCTAAAACTGATTTTATGACACTTTTTATAGTCAACATTTCTATAATAAGATTCATCACAGACACCCTATAGTCCTCAAGAACATCTACTGGAGAAGGCTTTTCCTTGAAATCAACTACACATGATCACTCATCATTCTGCATCATCCTATGACTAACTGGCATCCAATTTCCCGTTGGCAAAGGAGCTGGGATTGTGCTTAAGCTCGGAGACATGATGAAGCCAATACCCAAGCTAATCTTTGAGAAACTGTTTCCTGGACCACTCTCAATAAAAATTTGTAGATTAGTCAGTGTCTTGTCAGGAGACGGGTATTATAGCAGTTATTTTAACAGAGAATTTTATAAGAAGAATTTTTAACATGGTATGCAGAATTGTTAACTAGGTAACAAAATGCAAACTAAAGTACATTAAGGAATTACGGCAATGTACCTTATGTTATTTATGATGTACATACTTTTACTTACATATAGCATGTACTATTTATGTTATTTATGATGTACATACTTTTACTTACATATAGCATGTACTATCACAAAGTAAGAGACATTGAGGCAAAAAGGTGGAATCCCTAAAACTCAGAAGCATGAGAAATGTGCCCCACTAACCTGAAACTTAGACTTCTGAGAGGGAGGTTGCTTCTCGTTGGTTGGTTCTGTCGTTTCTGAGCTTCCAGTAGGAGACCTGTATTCTGGGAACCTAACAACGAAGGAGATGCTGTTTGGCTGGTGCTAGTGTCAATGTCAGTATGCTCCAGGAGAATAAATACAAAGTCTGAATCAGGAGAAAATTTATAGCAAGGCATTAAAAAAACATGGGAGAATATGTCAATTCCAGAGTCTGAGACAAAAAGAATGCCACATAATAATAGAAAAGAACAAAATTATTGATGTGGGTATACTTACTAAAAATTATGGATTTATTGTATGTTAGTGAGTGCACTTGAAAGTTTGTTTATATATGACTAAAACTTGGAATCAAGGATGGTCTACATTTAAAGATATTGAGGTACAAGACTTTCCTAGCATACTAGAGAGGAATAACAGTCAGTAAAAGCAACAGGAATATTAGAAACAGTAAGCCCATTTCTTCACGTGTTAGAAAAACCGAACAGTATAATAAAAGCTTTGTATCTGAGTAAAATTTAATCTTTATCTTTGCAGATTAATTCTCACACAGTAAATGATTCTAAAAGTGCAAACTTGCAATCTGAATAATTTAGAATTGGGTCCTAAACTAGGACTCCTATTTCCTAACTGAACATTTTTCTACAAAAGTATAATTAGTTCCAATACTTTATTTTTGTCATTAATCAAAATTTGTGATTTGTTTTTGTTGTTGTTATTTGCTTTTTGAGATGGAGTTTCATTCTTACTGCCCATGCTGGAGAGCAATGGCACGACCTTGGCTCACTGCTACCTTCATCTTCCAGGGTCAAGTGATTCTCCTGCCTCAGCCTCCTGAGTAACTGGGATTACATGTGAGTGCCACCATGCCCAGCTAATTTTTTGTATTTCTAGTAGAAACAGGGTTTCACCATTTAGCCAGGCTGGTCTCAAACTCCTGCCCTCAGGTGATCCACCCTCCTCGGCCTCCCAGAGTGCTGGGATTACAGGTGTGAGCCACCGTGCCCAGCCAATTTGTGTTTTTTAACATTGTAATTTACACAATAGAAAGTAGCGCGAGGTATGGAATAGCACCTAAGAGCTCAGCACTGTACTAAACAGAATAATCAAGAATTGGAGTGGCTAAAATAAATTTTCATGAAAATCATACACATTATCTGCTAAATTATGTTTCCAAAGAATACCTCTGCCTCTTTTGCATTATGAAGAAAATTTTTAGGCCAGGTGCGGTGGCTCACACCTATAATTCAAGCACTTTGGGAGGCCGAGGCCAGTGGATCACAAGGTCAGGAGATCGAGACCATCCCGGCTAACATGGTGAAACCCCGTCTTTCTAAATACAAAAAAATTAGCTTGGCGTGTTGGTGCATGCCTGCGGTCCCAGCTATGCAGGAAGCTGAGGCAGGGGAATCGCTTGAACCTGGGAGGTGGAGACTGCAGTGAGCCGAGATTGTGCCAGTGCATTCCAGCCTGGGCAACAGAGCGAGACTCCATCTCAAAAATAAAAAAAATTTTTAGATGATGAGAATTTTTATATGACTTTTAGATAATGGCTGAGAATGGTTTTAGTAATACTTATGTAGATGAATATATATAATTCATAAGAACATATAATTCAATGTCACATTTATTAATAAGTCTTGGTTTTGGGGAGATTTTCTTTGACAAAAAATATATAAAAATGTTTTTTGAGTCATATTTTAAAGTTTTGTCAAGAACCAATATAATGAAACTTTGGACTGAAAAATGATTTCTGGAAAAAACCTTTGTATCATCCACCTAAGACTATTTGCAGTAAATATTTCCATAGTATAGAACATATATCTCCCTGATTATTGAAAATGGACTACTTTATTTATTTATTTATTTATTTTGAGATGGAGTCTTGCCCTGTGGCCCAGGCTGGAGTGCAGTGGTGCAGTCTTGGCTCACTGCGTCCTCCGCCTCCTCAAGCAATTCTCCTGTCTCAACCTATATAATTTAGGCATAGTTAAATCTTGTGAAAAAATTATTTCAATTTCTATAGTGTTTGGGTAGCTTCTGGCCTTGTAGTTTTCCTATATTGACATCTAAATATGTATTTTTTGGATTAAAAATTTAAACATTAATAAAGCATTTAGATTATCCTAGTATTTAAATAACCACTAAATTAAAGATCAAGAAAATAAAAGAAAAAGAACCCTGTATATATTTTTAAAATAACATTTAAGGCACTAATTGAGTGAAAAACTGAAAAGAGGTATTACAAAATCTTTTTTTTTTTTAGATCAAAGCAAATATATTATTGTAGAGAAGTTTTAAAAAGAGAATTTTGATGTCATGTAGAGCCACATTTAAATTCTGGCTCTTCTATTTGCATGTTATGGACTTACTCAGGTGTTCTACTTGAATCCCCAAGTTTTTCTGTTGTTGTTTTCTTCCTGTAAAATGGAAATAATACCTGGCTTTCAATGCATCATGTGCTGTGTTTGTTACCTAGAATGTTCTGTTCTTCATCACCACTTTACCTGGTGTCCTGTAGTTTGCAGTTTTAGTATCACTTCTTCAGTAGAGTCTTTCCTTCTATCTTGGACTTATACTTTACATATTTGACCACAATGGGAATTAATTAATGATGATTACTATTTAATATATCTCCCCATCATTAGTCTATTTTAAGAGCAAGGGTCACTTCTGTTGATAATGGCACCACCTTAGTAGATACTCACTATATACCCATAAGATGAATGAATGAATATAAAGCACTTGACAAAAGGAGAAGCAAAAAAGAGTAGTTAATACTATATTTATCACTTGTATTTTATATTATGATAGACATAATCTACGGTGAAGCTTTTAATAAAATCTGCCATAATGTTATTTTGTTCAGGGATTTTTGTTGTTGTTGTTCCACAGAATTAGAAACCATAGGATAAACATCAAAGGGAAAATTTTATTACTTCCTTGAATGAATATGTTGAGTTTTATTTATCTTTAGTTCGATACATGTAAGACTTCAGAGCAGGAAGTTTTCCCTTTTTTCCTACGCTATAAGAATGCTGATATTCTCTTTTGTTTATACTCAGAATTCAATACTTTTAAAGCAGTCCACATTTGGCTACAGGTATGAGCATTAACACATGGCACATGATCCACTTAGCATGTTCATTCTCCTTGTCTGTATAGCTAGCAAACTTAACACAGAGGGTTAAAGGTCATAACCCAAAGCATCCAGGTGGCTAAAGGTCATCTTTGTTTCAAACTATACATTTGTTCCAGGACTTCATGAAAGCCATTGTCAATTTGTTTGTGCCTGTGGAAACTGATCTCGCATCCCTGTAGCCAGATCAGTATTTGCAAAAGGAGAGGTGACTATTCTTGCAAGACTACCTCCCTCAGAATCCTTGACTCTTACCATGCAAAGGGTTTATATAAAAAGTTTCATAGAAGGTTTAAATTTTCTTCTTAGCATTGCCAGGATCACTGCCCTAATGAAGATTGAGGCTAAATAGTGTGAGCCTCTTTAAAAGTATTAGAATCCTGACATGTGCAGCATTATTGAAAAGAAAGGAAGCACTGGTCATATACCAAGTTTTTTTTCCCCTCACAAGTCATAAAAATTTATTGTAAAAATTCGAAAAAATATAAACACACATAGTGACACCATCCACTGATAACCATTTTTAGTCGCAGTTTTTAGTACAGATCTGTTCAGACCCACTTGAGGGGTGTGTGTGTGTGTTTGTGTATGTGTTGTGTGTGTTTGTGTATGTGTTGTGTGTGTGTGTGTAAATTTATAAACAGATAAATTTTAAGATCTTTTCTACTTCATAGATATAAAATAAATATAAAATATGACTTCTGTAATACTTTATGAACATCTTTCTATGCTATTATAAATTATTCTATGATATAATTTTATTGATTACATAATATTCTAATTTATCAAAATAAAACCCTAGTAGTTGGAAAAATTACATATTAACTATCATTGAACAGTTCTATAGTTTTACTTCTTTATACATAAAGCTCTGGTATTCTGTATATATCTATATATACCACTGATGATTTTATTGCAAAATAGTTGTAAAAGTATAATTTCTTAGTACAAATGTATATAAATCTTAAGTGATATTTATGACATTCACAAATATTATGTATTCAAGGATGCACATATTGGCAAACTAACATGCAAAATGTTTACCAATTTCTACTCCTGTTAGTGTTGTTAAAAGATAAATTTTAAGCACATTAATTTTAACAGAGTTTATTTGAACAACAATAGCAACAAAAAAAGATTCATGAATTGGGCAGCATCCTGAACTAGTAGAAGCTCATAGAGCTCCACCTAGCAATGTGGCCAGGCAGTATTAATAGACAAAAAAAGGAAGTGACATATAAAAACATCATGATTGGCATTCGCCTCACTTGGGCATGGTATGATGAAGCATTTGCCTTATGTGGACAGGGTCTGACCAGTTGGCAGCATGTGATTGACTGAAGCTTGGCTACTCTGATTGGCTGAGACTCGGTTCTTTGTTATAAGAATGTACTCTTAAATTAGGGTACAGTTAATGTACACAGGCAGCTTTGGGCCAAATTTAAGTTAATTTAACAATATATATAAAGGAATCTATTCCCTGGTACCCTATCAAACACCAGTTACTTAGTTTAACATTAAATACAGTGTGCTTCAGGGAAAAAGTCTGATGCCCCATGGCTTTGCTCTTTGTGAAAGCAGCCAGTCTGGGTAAAATTGCCCCACCTGCTTTGAGGCAGAGTTTAATTTTTTGAGGCAACTGCCAAGGCTTCCAAAGGACTTTCTCTCCATGGGTGTCTTTCTCTCTCTCTCTATTTGCCTGTGGATGTGAATCTTCTGAATTTATCTATTTAATAGCTAATGTGTTGAATGGCACAATGTGTTTTATATTCATATAATTTAATGTTTACAATTACCTTGTAACATAGCTACTATTACCCTCAGTTTTCAAGTGGGAAGATGAGGTGGAGTGAAGTTAAACAAATTGTAACTTATACATTTGGCAACTAGTAAGTGATAAAGGTGAGAATCAAACTAAGCTGGTCCAGACATTAAAACTTTTTACACTATTGGTGGAAATGTAAATGGTACAGCTGCTATAGAGAACACTATAATGATTTCTCAAAAAGTTAAAAATAAAATGACCATATGATCCAGCAATACCACTTCTGGGAATGTATCTGAAAGAATTGAAATCATGATCTCAAAGAAATACATTCATTCCCATGTTCATTACAGCATTATATACAATAGCCAATATATAAAAATAATTTAAATGTCCATTAACAGTTAAATGAATAAAGAAAATATGTTACATAGTATAATGGAATATTATTCTGCCTAAAAAGGAGAGAAATCATGCCATGTGTGACAATAGGTATGAACCCAGAGAACATTATGCTAAGTGAAATAAATCAAAGAACAAATACTGTATAATTCCACTTATATCAAAAAAAGTTAAACTCCTGTGAACAGGGAGTAGATTTATGGTTGCCAGAAGCCGGGGAGAGGGGGAAATGAGGAGTTGCTATTTGATGAGTGTAAAGTTTCAGTTACGTAAGATAAATAAATTCCAGCGATCTTCTGTATAGCACTGTGAATATACTTAACACTGTATTGCACTAATAAAAGTATGTTCAGAAGATACAGCACATCTAAAGTATTCTTACCACAATTAAAAGAAAACACACCAAAAAACTAAGCTGTTCCAGTCCAAGAATGTCTACTCTTTTGCACTCTTACATGTCTACAGAAAAAAAGTGGTGATGAGTGGGAATTTTATATTATTTATCTCTCTGATGTTTATATTTATAAAAATAGAAAATAAGTTACTTCACTAGTCAAAGATATATACAGGTCAAAAATTTTTAAAAAATTGCCAGTTGAACTGAGATTCCAGAATGTTCTGTAGGGATATAATAAATGGGGTGAGCTTAAACTCAGTCTTAAATAATGAATGTGCTTACCAGGCAGGTGTGCTGTAGTGTGGACAGGTTGACAAGGGCCTTTCAAGTGGAAGGGCAGTTGAGCAAAAAGCATGAGTTGTGAAGCAGATGATTCACCCCCTGCTGCAACTTCACGTAGCTTGCATTGACCTATGGAGAGTGGCTGTCTAGTTGTTTGCCTTACTTGTCTTTGTCAGCCTAGAAGTAATGTTTTCTGCTTCCTATGCACAGATTTTAAAGGTGTAGGTAGAGATTTTCTCCAATGTGTCACCTATGAAAATTTCCCAGGGAGAGACAGATTACTCTAGACAAGTGTCTGTTAAGTGAATGAATTTTTGCATACAAGTATATGGATTGCCAGTTTAAATTTTAAAAATTGAGAATTGAAATGTCTGCCCTTCATTTGGTTTGGGTCCATATTAACGGGTACTTTCTCTAAATGTTTTCATAGTTACCAATTATGAAAAGGTTTTTTTTTTCTGAATATGCTAGTATTTTTATAAAATCTATTAGTATAATCACTTGAAACAGAATTATGAATGAACAGAAATGCATCAAACGGTCTGCTCTTGTGGTTAAATATAGCTTACATATAATATAAAGTATTTTTTTAACCTGTGGCAATCATATTTTATATGCCTGGGCTTAGACTGAACTGATTTGTGCTAAATTGATTGAGACATAAAACTTACAGTAAACAAATATGGCATTTGAACTTGTGAATTCTGAAATGTGAATGGTGAGAAAACTAATTTTACGTATATAAGCCTATTGACAGCTAGATTTAATGATAACAAAATGTAACAAATGACATCTCTGTGTATTCTCTGCCTCCAGCTTTTGTCTGAAAAGCATCATTCATGTAGTAATTGATATTATCATACTCAAACATAACGAAGCTTTTTAGAAACTATTCTGTCAACCTACAAAAAGGGGAATTTTTTTTTTTTTGCTGCCTTGTTAGCAATCAGTGATAACAAAGACAGTAAAAATGCCTTAGAGAATGCTTAATTATCTTTTTGAGGTCCTCTGAGAACAACTGAAAGAAAGGCTTATAAAAATGAGTTAATTAACTTGTCCTCAGAACTATGCCTATCCAACTAAAGTATAACTAAAATATAGTTAACTTGCTATAAGTTATTTGATATATGAGAGTTGTTATTGCAAGAATAAGAAATTAAGCAATATAAATTATTTTAGAACCAACTAGTTACTTTAGCTCACATGGTTCCCTTAAAACCTCTATTTTGATAATTACTATTTATTTTCTCTTTATACATTATTCTTTCTTAGAAGGTAGACAAATTGCTCAAAATAACCCACAGGAATGCACAAAAGTGATGTCTGTGTTACAAAGATACTCAGAAAAACACTATACCATTTTGATGGTTATTGGCAACTCTGAAATCACCACAAACTACTGAATAAGTGTCTCTCTAGATATTTAATTTAATTTCCCAACTCAGCATTGCCTTTTTAGTAAAGGAAAACTCAGCCAAAGTCCTCTTAAATCATTCTGAGGGTATTGAACAAAAAAAGTATGCATTACTATAGGATTACTTTAGTGAGCTACTTCTATGTAAGAATAATTATCCCCCAGAATACATTCTGTGACACTGATGTAAATTTGGGACATAAACTACAACGTAGCCTAGGAAAGACATGTTACATTGGCGTAATTTTTTATTCCTTGTAATACTGCACATTATATTGTGTCATTCTATCTCTGATCTTTTAATGGGGAATAGCTTAACTGAATATTGACTCCAAAGATTAGATTATGTCTCAACATGACAGTGCAGCAATAAAACTAGGAAAGAATGACTATTATGTTCCTTGCTATTGCTATTTAGAAGTCTGTAATGTGTTTAGAACTTTCTTGTCAGTCTTATCTCCACAGTATTTTGTATTTGATCAAGGCTCAATACTAACCACTATAGTATGCCCTAAATTTCATGTGATGATTTGGTACACATGGAACTGGAGAATTAAATACCTTTCACCAACAGACATGCAAGCTAACCACTAACCGCTCTTATAGCAGAGTGGTACAATTCCAAGTGGAATAAAACCTATAATATGATAGAAACTTTAGTATCTTCAAGAATTTAATAAATATTAATAGTACTAGTTTCTACTTCCAGGTAGAACACAGAAAGATTAAGGAGGCTGCTCTTCTCATCTTTATAATAAGAATATGACAGAAAAGCTGTAAAATCACAGGCAGCCATATTGGATTAACTAGTATCAAGCTTTACCTCTAGTATAAAGAAGTGGAAAAAGAACTGGAAACAATATAAGAAACAGTTGATTTTATACATTTGACAACGGGCAGTGCAGGACTATAATCGCTGAGAAAATTAAAGTAAACTAATAAGTTTATAAATCACCTGAGGTTTTGTGTAGAGGTACTTTTAGCATCAGAGTGCAGAGTAGACCATGAAAGTTTTGCTAAATTACGGAGACAAAAGTTGCATTTTGATGGGGCCAGTAGCTGACTGCTTTAGGGCAGAGTGTTGGAGAGAAGGGAGCTATGTTGAGTAAGACATCCAAAAATCTGCAGAGAGTGCCACTTAAGTTTATTACTGATCATTCATTTGTTCGCATATCGAATAAAAACCTTGCAGCCAGGCAAAGATATATTCTGTGTTATAAGAGAAACAATTACCAAAGCTTACCCAGAGCTGGAAGATGTTCAGGTTACAACTTGCTGGAAATGGAGATGGACACTCAAGGCATTCAGTAGAGAAACCAGGAGTGCGATGTCTCAGCAATGAGGTCAATGTTCATTTAGAATATACCTAGTCCAGACACATCCTTAAAAGCTTTCAAAAGTAGCTTCGAAAGGACTAACCTACTCTAAAAATAATTTGACTATCAAAACAAACTTCAAAAATTTTTAAAGAAAGGTAAAACCATTTAGTCAAAAATGTGATAGACAAAATAAGCAGAACCCAATTAAAATGTATTAGAATGTGAAAAGAAGGGAAGTATTACCTATAGCTGGAAGAAAGATAAGACTATGAAAATAACCAAATATTATAGAGAAGGTGGAATCAGGTGAAAAGGACTCTAACATAGCAGTTACAAACATAAAGAAAATCTAAGCCCAAAAAATAAGAGACAGAATTTATGAATATGAATAAAATATTCCTTATAAACAAGAAAAATAAAACTTATTTCAAAAGACATCACAAAGAAATTTGAAAATACTTGAAGTAAAATATAATCAAAGTAGCATAATTTGTGAAATATAGCTAAACAGTGATTGGAGAACTTTATGGCTTTAGTTGTGTACATTAGAAATGAAGAAACTTTGGAATAAATGATGTAAATTTTCACTTTATGTAGTTGGAAAAAAGCAAGTAAATCTAATATAATTAGAAAAAAAGGAAAACAGTCACATAATAAAGGAATAGTATAAACAATTTTATACAAATGTAAAAAAATAAGATAAAAAAGATACTTGCCTGCCAATGTTTTATAGAAGCATTATTCACAATAACCAAAAGGTGGAAATAACCCATGTGTTCATCAATAGATCAATGGATAAGCAAGATGTGGCATATATATCTTGCTTTGTGGACCGTTATTTCACCATAAAAATATAAAGTTCTAATACACGAATGAACCTTATACTAAATGAAGGAAGCCAGGCAAAAAGGACAAATACTGTTTGATTCCACTTGTATGAAATAAGCAAATTCAAACAGATAGAAAGCTGGTTAGAGGTTAGCAGGGACGGGGAAGAAGGGCAGGAAATAGAAAATTATTGATTAGGATAATGCAAAACTTGAGAAATAAATTTGGTGATGATTGCATAACATGGTGAATGTAATTAATGTCTGTGAGTTATACACTTAAAGTGATTAAAATGGTGTTATGTTTTATATGTACCACAATAAAAAAATTTAAAAAGTGAAATACATTTTGAAAACAAATTATCAAAACATACAAAAAGAAACAAATAATTCTATATCCAAATGGCTTTATCAATTTGTCCACCTAGGCTTCTGGGGCCTGTGATGGGAGGGGTTGCCAAAAAGGTCTCTGACATGTCCTAGAGACATTTTCCCCATTGTCTTGGGGATTAACATTCAGCTCCTCATTACTTATGAAAATTTCTGCAGTGGGCTTGAATTTCTCCTCAGAAAATGGGTTTCTCTTTTCTGTCACATAATCAGTCTGCAAATTTTCCAAACTTTTATGCTCTGCTTCCCCTTTGATGCTTTGCTGACTAGAAATTTCTTCTATCAGATACCCTAAATCATTGATCTCAAGTTCAAAGTTTCACAGATCTCTGGGGCGGGGGCAAATATGCTGCCATAATATGCTGGAATTAAATCACCCATACAGGCCTGGGAAGATGCTTCCAGAAAGGGTTCAGGAGGACTCAAGGCCTCTATGGTGGGCCTATTAGTCAAGGTCTTCCCTGCACAAAGCCTGCCTGTAAAGGCTGGGAGAAATAACTGTTTTCTCAAATGCCCAAATTTCCACAAATAGGCACAAGGCATACAAAGAAACAGACAACTTTTAAGTGTTTTAATTTCTGCAAGAGTCTCGCTTCTGCTGCTTCTTAGATGCCTTAGGATTTCAGCCACTGCGGTGGCTCACACCTTTAATCCCAGCACTTTGGGAAGGCAAGGCAGATGGATCACAAGGCCAGGATGTCAAGACCAGCCCTTGCCAAGATGATGAAACCCTGTCTCTACTAAAAATACAAAAATTAGCTGGCCATGGTGGTGGGTGCCTGTAATCCCAGCTACTCGGGAGGCTGAGGCAGAGAATTGCTTGAACCCAAGAGGCAGAGTTAGCAGTAAGCCAAGATCGTGCCACTGCACTCTAGCCTGGGTGGCAGAGCGAGAATCCATCTCAAAAAAAAAAAAAAAAAAAAAAAAAAAAGACTTAGGATTTCTGCTGTGTTACTCTGCATGTAACCTCTTGACTCTTGGCCCTGTGAGACTGCCAATCCACTGTAGCCCTAATGTGCCATGGAAACCACCGCTGTATTTAGTGTCCTCTAATGTGACATCCAAGCCATGCCACCAATCCATCCGAGTTCAGTGAGACAGAAGCCAATCTCTCAGGTAACCCCCCATACAAGCCGGAATGTTAAATGCATTTTCCAATCTTTTCTTTCCACATTAAGGGAGGAGCTGGGAGTTAGGTTGCTTCCACCCAATCACAGTGTACTCCACTGTGAAGGAATGGGGCAAATACAGGCAAAGTTCCAGGTCATTTCCTACTGTTTAAATGCACTTTTGTGTTGATGTTAGCTGGGATTCTGCAGCTTCTTAAGTGGTTTCTAGGGCTTTCCCAATAATATTTTGGTTCATATATTGTTAGTAATTTCGTATCTTCATGAGGAACAAGAGCCTGGGGCTTTCTAGTCCACCATCTTGCTGACCCACATTTCTCTATGTGTCTTTATTTTCCTGTAAAATTACCACCACCACCACTGCTGCTGCTGCTACTACTACTTCTACAGGTACTAATGGGTTAAAAGTTGAATGGTACCATTGTTAATTGTAAAATTTCAGAGAATAGAAAGGCTTTATAGCTTTCTCTTGGCCCAGACAGATTAAATATGTTGAAATAAACAAATAAAAAAGGCCATTAGAGGAAGAGTACAGTTAAAATGTTCAATAATACACATAGAACAGTCACTCTAATAGGACAACCTATTGGACTGTAATTTACCTTCATCCTTTGGACCATGAAAAAGTTTCTCTTGTATGGAAAAATATTATAAAGAATTTAAACATGACTGCTTGGAGAAAGAAAACTTTGACCTGATTTTCCAAAATTTCTTTACTGTTCAAAATATATGTACAGCTTTGGCATATGTATGAAATTTCTTAGTTGCGAAAATGTATTTAGGTGTTTCATTCACTAATGGTCTTTACTTACTGTTATAAATAAGAAAAGACTAAAATGATTAATTCATTATTTTATTTCATTTCCAGAACGTGTGTGAGATACTGCAGGAATAAATTTACTTATATTACTGTATATTTCCATTGGTCCTAGGAGAGCACAAGTTATCACCTCCATTTACACAGTCAGTACAATATTTAAAATATCAAAGTTCATTCTTCATGATACATAATGACAAAAATAATTGCCAGATTAACTATGTAAATATGTACAAACTAAAAATAATTAAAATATGAGGAAGAAGATTTGGGTGAATATGTAATGGTACATCCACCAGGTGAGACAAGTTTAGCAATTTTAAAAAAACTTTAGGAAAATATTATCTTTGGAATTTTTGGAAAATGCTATAAAAAGAGAACACAAATAACATCTACAAAGAGATTATCTATATAAACCTACTAAAAGAAAACTACAAACTTTATAAGAAAACTAAAGACTCCATAATTCTTGAAAGTAAGTAACTTTTTTTTTTTTTTTGTCACCGAGGCTAGAGTGCACTGACGTGATTTTGGTTCACTGCAACCTCCGCCTCCTGGGTTCTAGAGATTCTCCTGCCTCAGCCTCCTGAGTAGGTGGGATTACAGGTGTGCACCACCACACCTGGCTAATTTTTGTATTTTTAATAGAGACAGAGTTTCACCATGTTGGCCAGGCTGGTCTCAAACCCTGACCTCAGGTGATCCGCCCACCTCGGCCTCTAGTTTATTTTATTTTTAACATTGTATATTAGCATGGTAATTTAGAATTAATGAATCAATATTGATACATTATCATTAACTAAACTTCATGTTTTACTCAGATGTCCTTAGCTTTTACCTAATATCTCTTTCCTGTTCCAGGATTTCATCCAGGGACACCACGTTATATTTTGTCACCTCTCCTCAGGCTCATCTTGACCATGACATTTCCTCAGACTTGTCTTGTTTCTGATGACACTGAAAGTTTTGAGGAATCACTGGTCAAGTATTGTATAAATGTTTTCCAACTAGAATTTGTTTGATGTTTTTCTTATAACTAGACTGACAGTAGGAGTAAGGCACAGAGAAAAGTAGAATTTTTATTACATCATTTCAAGGGTACATGTTAGCAACATGATTTATCACTGTTGATGCTGATCTTGATCATTGGCTAATATAGTGTTTGTCAGGTGTCTCCAATGGAAACTCATTTTCTTCTGTCTTCCTTTATGTATTACATTAATAAAAGAAAGTCACTAATGTGAAGCACACACCAGAGTGGAGAGTTATGCTTCAGCCTTTCACATACAATTACATAAATTATTTGGAGTTCTTCTGCATAGAAATCTGTCTCTCATTTATTTATTTGTGTGTTTATTCAATCATCTATTCATTTATATCAGTATAGACAATATGTGTTTTAAAATATTTTATCTGAGTCTGTGGCTTCTATTTTCATTTCCTTAATGATATTTTTTGTAGACTAGAATATTTTTATTAATGTTAATACAATTCAATCAACCATTTTTCTTTCATGATTTGTGCTTTTGATGTTGTATGTTAACACTCATGGTAAAAACCAAGGCCATGAGAGTTGCTTCTGTATTTCCTTCTATAAGTTTTATAACAGTTAATTTTGCACTTAGGGCTACAATTTACTTTTAATCAATTTTTTTAACAGATAAGGTCTATGTCTAGGATTTTTCTCTCTCGTTGCATATAGTCATCCCATTCTCCGTTATCATTTGTTGATAAAACCACACTTTATTGAATTTCATTTGTCTTACATAAAAAATAAGTTGATAATATTTGTGTGGATCTATTCCTTGGTCCTCTATTATTATACATTTGTTTTGTGTGTGTGTGTGTGTGTTTGCTAATATTATGCTGTCTTGATTTTAGTAGCTTTATATTCTTGAAATTAGGTAGTGTAAATCCTCAACTTTTTTTTCAGTAGTGCATTAAATATTCCAGGTCTTTTACTGTCTATATAACTTTTAGAATCAGTTTGTCAGTATAAAAAATAGCTTGCTGGTAATTTGAGATTATGTTGAATGTGTTTGATAAACTTGGGAAGTATTGACGCTATAAACAGCACTGAGTTTTCTAATCCATGAACACATTCTTCATTCATTTAGATAATTTTATAGTATTCCATGAATAGAACGTGTATGGATTTTGTTAGATTTATATCTAATATTTTATTATTTTCATACTATTGCAAAAGGTATTTAAAAAATATTTCAAATTCCAATCATTCATTGTTGGTATATAGGAAAGAAATTAGCCTCAGATATTAACTTTTTATCATGTGATGTTGCTATACTTGTTATTAGATTCAGAAATTTTACAGATTCTTTGGAGCTTTATACATAAAAAATGTTGCCATCTGTGAACAAAGACAGTTTTATTTCTACTTTCCTAATCTGAGTGTCTCTTCTTTTCTTGTCTTATTTCTTACTTCTTTTCTTCTACTTGCTTTATATGTGAATTGCTCTTTTTTCTCCAGTTTTCTAAGATGGAAATGTAGATTATTGATTCCAGCATTTTTTAATTTTCTGATTTATGCATTTAATGCTATAAATTTCTCCCAAAGCATTGCTTTGTAGCATCACAGAAATTTTAACTAGTTGTCTTTTCATTTTAATTTAGCTCAAAATATTTTCAAATTTTTCCTGTGACTTTTTTGACTCACGTTAATTAGATATGTTGCTTAAACCTCAAATATTTGAAGCTATTTCTGCTATCTTTCTGTTATTGATATCTGGTTCAATTCCATAATGTTTTGAAAAGACACCTTGTATGATTTCTATTATTTTAAATGTGTCAAGTATATTTTATGATCCAGAATCATGTCTATCTTGGTGGATGTATAAGACTGGCAAAATATGTATTCTGCTGTTGTTCAAGAAAGCTGTGTACAAATATCAGTTAGATTCAGTTGATTAATTGTGTTATTCAGGTCAATTATATTTGTAATTTTTTCTTGTCTGTTTTACCTTTCAGTATGGAAAGTGTGATGTTAAAATCTCCAACAAATATAATTAAATTGTCCATTCCTCCTCATACCTCTATCAGTTTTTGCCTCACATATTTTGATAATCTGCTGTTTGGTCCATACACGTTTAGAACTATCAGGCTTCTTTGGTAAATTGACACCTTTATCATTAGACAATGCCACTTTTTAGCCCTGAAAATATCCCTTGTTCTGAGGTCTTATTCATCTTAAATTAATACAGCTACTCTAAATTCTTTACATTATTGTTATTGCAGAATATTTTTCTTTATCTCTTTACTTTGAAATCTTCTAAAACTTTTTATGTCAAATGGGTTTCTTGACAATATACAGTTGGGTCTTGTTTTTTATTGTCGACCTCAACAATATGTTTTTTTTTTTCTTTCTGGGGCTTTTTTGAGACAGAGTCTCACCCTGTTGCCCAGGCCAGGAGTTCAAGCAATTCACATGCCTCAGCTTCTGGAGTAGGTAGGCCTACAGGCATGTACCACCATATTCAGCTAATATTTTAATGTATTTTTAGTAGACACAGGGTTTTACCATGTTGCCCAGTCTGGCCCCAAATTTCTGGGCTCAGGCAGTCCACCTGCCTTGACCTTCCAAAGTGCTGGCATTATAGGCATGAGCCACCATACTCAGCTGACAATATGTCTTTTAACTGGTGTATTCCGATGATTGACTTTGAAAGAATTTTTAAAATATTTGGCTTAATAGTTTCTAACCTTTTATTCAATGCCTTTGTTCTTTGATTTTCTCCTTTTGCCTACCTTTTCTGATTTTAGTTGAGCATTTTTGTGATTGAGCTTATCTCCTCTCAACATAATTTTACTTATTTTACAATGTTTAATTTTTTTTCTAGAATTTGCAGTATCTATTAACACTAATCCGTATCTGACACAAATAACCCTCGACTGCTTCACATATTACGCAGGTAATTTAGGATACTCCCCATTCCTCCATCCCATCCCTTATCACGTTGTTGCAGTTTATTTTACTTTTACACGTGCTAAAATCACCTACTACTCTGTTGTTATTTTTACTTTAAACAAATGTCTTTTAGATGAATTGAGAGTTAGGAAAGTATGTATTATTTTAGTTTCATTTATTATTTATTTGATGCTCTTTTTCAGTGATTATTTGTGTTTCTGACTTGTGTAATTCCTTCTTTCTGAAGAAATTCTTTTAACCACTTCTTGCAGAGCAGGTCTATTTTAAAGAATTTCGTCTTCCTCTGTTTTTGTTTGTCTGAGAAAGCCTTTATTTCTCCCTTAATTTCAAAAGATAATTTCACTGGATTTAGAATTCTACGGGAGGGGAGGGTAATTTTTTTTCTTTCAACAGTTGAAATAATTTACTCTCTTATTACTTGCACTGCTTCTACTAAGAAATCTGCTGAAAAATTCATTTATTTACTTATATTTTATTTAGTGAGGTAGGTAGGTCTTCAGTGTGAGATTTTGTTAATCTGGCTAGAAACGTATGTTTAATATTTATCATAGTCTTTGGAATGAGAAGTTTCATTTCCTCTACTATCCTGATTTTTGTCTTCCTTGTTGCTTTGGGCCTTCTCACAGACCCCTTCTTAGGTAGAATTTGCATCTTACAGCTGAACAAGCTGTTACTGTTACTGTGTCTGAGTGCTGTCAGTAGGGTGATAATGCAGGGGAAGAGAAGCATTCTACAATCTTAAGCTTGAATCTCAGTCTTTCAGTGGGACTATGTCACTGGGATGTGGCCTTCACTAGTGTGTCTTAATTTTCCTGCCCACTTTAGGTTAGATAGGAAAGTGAGGGCAGACTGGAGTTAGAGAATGCCCCTTTTAGGTGGAGTAGGTATTGAGAATGTCTTGGTCGTATTTTAAAATGGTTACTTGTCTCATCCTACTGCCTGACTTCACTTTAGGAAGTGCCCCATAACCAATGCCAGGAGTCCTTCTGCTGCAAGAGATGACTGTGGCCATTCTGGGGAGGACAATGTCTGTGATGAAAGTGTTGTTACTCGATGTTTCCAAAAGGTTTCCTATCTTTAGAATACCACTGACGGGCCAAGGCTGTGGGGACTAAATATAGACTGAGGGAGCTGTGCTACAAAACTTAAGCTGTTGCATAGACCAAGTTATATTGTAGAGATAGGTACAGCCTTGCAGAACATACTAAGGAAGCTAATTAGAAAACTCTGGAAGGATTTTCAGTTAAAAAAAAAAGTGAGATCTTCTAATGTGCTATGAGCAAATGTGACAGTTGAAGAATATACAAGATTTTTATTCAAGGCCCACTGTGTTTAAAGATGTATTCTCTTTCCACAAGGAATGCCCACTAAGTGCAATTCAGTATTCATAAACCTAGTAATAAAGCAGGTGTGCATTTGGGAAGACTATTAGGATAATTACCATAGAGATCCAACTGTCCGGTTCATATTATTTTCACTTCTTCCAGCACAATGTCTTCAGTTCATAAAAAGACTAAACTTTGCAGTTTTTGAGCATAAAATCAGCGCAAATTAAAACACAAACACCACTGCATGGCTACCCAATGCATTTTCCTTAAAGTTCTTCTCACTTTGAATTGAAGGGAAATATATTCTACACACAGATTCTATCTCCCTCACACCATGCTATCTATGTAAGACATGGAAGTCTCTATATACTTCAGTCTAACTCAGAAACATTAACACTGGCTCTGAGTCACACTGATACAGACGTTGAGTATACTGAGTATTTTCAGGCACATGTTGTCAAAGATACTTTGTCATAGTTCTCTCATAAATTTGCATAAAACAACCATTCCTACTGAAAAGTAGTTAACAAAGAAACAATTTGTGTTTCTCCTTCAGATTTGAAAATAAACCTCTATGGAGAAAGAAATTTTTTCTTTACTTCATCAAAATGCTTTTAACATTTAACAGATGTGTCCCATGTCTGCAATCCTAGCACTTTGGGAGGCTGAGGTGTGTGGATCACTTGAGGCCAGGAGTTCAAGACTGGCGTGGCCAACATGGTGAAACTCTGTCTTCACTAAAAACACAAAAATTAGCCAGGCGTAGTGGTGCATGCCTGTAGTCCCAGCTCGTGGGGAGGCTGAGGCAGGAGAATTGCTTGAACCCAGGAGGCAGAGGTTGCAGTGAGCCGAGATCATGCCATTGCACTCCAGCCTGGGTAACAGAGCGAGACTTTGTCTCAAATAAATAAATAAATAAAATACACTTTAAAAACATTCCAACAAAATTTTTGCATTTAATCCGAACGCACATATACATAGATATTGTAGATTTAGTTTCCAGATCACCACAATAAATTGAACATTTCAATACAGTGAGGCACATGAATTTTTTTTATTTCCCAGTGCATATGAAAGTTATACTTGCAACCTATTAAATGTGCAATAGCATTATGTCTAAAAATAATGGGCATACATTATTTAAAAATATTTTGTGGCTAAAATATGCTAACAATCATCTGAGCCTTAAGTAAGTCTTAGGCATTTTGCTGGTGGAGGGTCTTGCCTCAATACTGATGGCTGCTGACTGATCAGGGTGGTGACTGCTGAAGGTTGGAGTGGTGGTGACAACTTCTTAAAATAAAACCACGATAAAGTTTGCCACCTTCATTGACTCTTCCCTCACAGAAAATTTCTGTGTTATTTGCCATGCTGTATGATAGCATTTTACCCACAGCAGAACTTCTTTCAAAGTTGGAGTCAATTCTTTCAAATCCGGCTACTGCTTTTTCAACTGAGTTTATATATTCTGAATTCTTTGCTGTCATTTCAACAATGCTCACAACATCTTTGCCAGGAGTAGATTCCATTTCAAGAAACCACTTTCCTTGTTCATCTACAAGAAGAAACTCCTCATCATTCAAATTTGATCATGAGATTAAAGCAATTCAGTCTCAACATCTGGCTCCGTTTCTAATTCTAATTCTTTCATTATTTCTATCACATCTGTAGTTACTTCCTCCAGTGAAGTCTTGAACCCCTAAAAGTCATTCGTGAGTATTGAAATTAACTTCTTCCAAATTTCTGTTAATGTTGATATTTTGATATTCTCCATGAATCATGAATGTTTTTATTGGAATCTAGATTGATGAATCTCTTCCAGAATTGAAGAGATTTACGGACTACTCTAAATTAGACTTTGACTTAGGGAAATGCTATGATTGGTTTGATCTATCCAGACCACTAAAACTTTCTTCATATCAGCAATAGGTTGTTTTGCTTTCTTATCATTTATGTGTTCACCAGATTGGCACATTTAATTTTCTCCAAGAACTTTCCTTTGCATTTACAACTTGACTGTTTGGCATAAGAAGCCTACCTTTCAGCCTGTCTTGACTTTCAACATGCATTCCTTACTAAGCTGAATCATTTCTTGCTTTTTATTTAAAGTGAGAGAAGTCCAACTCCTCCTTTCACTTGAGTACTTAGAGGCCATGATAACATTATTAATTGACCTAGTTTTTATATTGCTATGTATTAGCAAATGGGAGGATTGAGGAAAGGGAGAGAGACAAGGGAATCATAGCTGGTTGGTGGAACAGTCAGAACAGAAACAACATGTATCAAGTAAGTTTGCTGTCTTCTGTGGCACGGTTAGTGATGTTCCAAAACAATTACTGCAGTAACATCAAAGATCACTGATCACAGAGCACCATAACAGATACAACAATAATGGAAACATGCGAAATTTTAAGAGAATTATCAACGTGTAACACAGACACTGGAAAAAAAGGTGCCAATAGTCTTGCTTCATGCAGGGTTGCAGCAAATCTTCAATTTGTAAAAAAATACAATGTCCATAAAGACCAATAAAGTAAAGTGATATAAGGCAAGGTGTGCCTGTAGATATATAAACTTTTCTCCCTTGCTGCCCCCAATTCTTCTCTAACTACATATTATCTCTTTCTTTTCCTTTTTCCTGTGAAGCAAGAAGAGAACTGGGATAAAACTTATACACCTGCTAAGTATTTAAAAGGTCACAAGAAGTCATAATTCTTACTGTAACAATTTTTTAAATGGATAATTTTAAAAGTCACAGTTTTAAAAAAGTTATTAGAAATCTAAAGACGCAAATAATTTTAAATGAACCAAACTCAGAGAGAAATGAGTACTACCTAGAAGAGAAGAAATTGCTAGTTAATTTTATTCTTGCAGCTATATACTCTGTGGACAGAGGATATAATTTTTCATAAGCAAGGGATGTTTATAATGTAAGGAGAAACTTTTAATGGACACACATTGGGGGACAAGAGAGATTAGATTCCAAAAAGTCCCAGAAGCAAAGTACATCATCATCTGTCTGCCAGGCCTTTCACACACAGACTTTAAATACATGGAAGAATACTAAATATTGTAGCCAAACCAGAAAGCAAGGGAAAATCTCCTGGGTTGCATAATGCTGGACAGATGGTGGCTGGAGAATTCACCTGTAACCCCAAAATCTGCCTGTAAAGCATAAAAAGATCTTGATATTCTCAAAATGTTTAAATACCAAGTCCTTCTGAAATTAACAGTCTAGAAATCACCCCCAAAGAATTTGAAGCCACGGGTGAACTCAAACACAAGCTGCAAACCCATACCAGATCTAGTTCAATAAGAACTTAGATGAGGTCTGGCAGAAGAAGGGGCTTTCTCTGTTCTGAAATTGTTTTATATAGAAAATTCAACATACAATGAAACACAATAATATGGGAAACAAAACCAAATGTAAATATCAGAAAATTATGGCCAAAAAAAAGTTACATAGCATAGAATCAAAACTGAATATAGTATTCATTTTAACAGGCAAACACATTAATGTAACTACTTTAAAGTATATGAAAAACTTAAGATACATATTATATTGACAACATGAATTAATGGATATTCTAGCAGAAACTAAGCTCTACAACAGAAACAAAAGGGATATTATAAAATTGAAAAAGACAGTATCTGGAGTAAAAAATTCATCAAATATACTTAACAGCAGATGGCTACAGCAAAGAAAAAGGGTAGTAAACTTGCAGACTAATATCAAAATGTATTGTAAAAACAGAAGCAAAACACAAAAATCCAAAATGACGTAGGGAGCCAGTGCCACACCCCACCTCTGGTTACCCTGAGTTCAGTGGTGACGAAAGAATGAGAAAAATTCAGATTAAGAATGCATATAGTGGGACCAGAGGGCCAGTGTGTAAAGGAGAGTGCAAAGGCCCCGTGCTCTGATGTCCCACAGTATTTATTGGTTAGAATCACTTTGATATATAGGGTAGGGGTAAAATGGTGGGGAGAAGGTGATGTGATGGTGGGGTGAATCAGTGAGCCGGAACTGGTGTGCCATTCTAAAGATTGATAACAGTGGCAGTTTGGGAGTTTCACAAAACATGGGAGTTTCACAAAACGAGAACATGTGGTTATCTTTAGCCTATTATCTATGTGCAGCTGGTGGAACATGGGCCTTACAAGGAGCCTACAAGTCTGGTTACATCTTAGTGCTACAAAGGGGTTTTAAGTCCTTGAGCACAATGTTTATGGTAACAGAGCCTAGGTCACCCTGCACTGGAACATGAGGCATGGAGCAGTTTGTCTCCCCAGAAGCCTCCCGCAATTTGCTGAGGTTTGTTTTTCCCAGTTTATATGTTACTTATAACCAATTTATGTAGACACTCTGTAAGTCCTTTCTCCTTTGCTGCTTCCCCCAACAAATGACTGTAAAAAATATAGCAGAACAGCAGAGAGATGCGATGAAATATCATATGACCTATCATGCTTAAAATTTATCTTCTAAATGAAAAAGTTTTTGAAAAGAGGGCATAAAAATTATCTAAAAATACAATGTACAAGAATTTTCCAAAATTGACAAATGACATTAATAATCATACCCTAAAAGCTCAGCCAAACTCAAGTAAAATGAATATAAAGACAGATCTTGACAAATCAGTTACTGTTGAAAACCAAAACTAATGAAAAAAATTAAAGCACGCACAGAAGCTGGACTTCTGAAATGGGATAATGAGAAGCTTGGAAAACTCTGTTCCCCCAAATCAGTGATAAAGTTGAAAAAAATAATAACCATTCAAAGACTCTGGGAATTTGCAAAAGAAATACCACAATTTGAGAAATGGTCATTCAAGAAGAACTACTGAACTTCTGTAAGAATAACAGGAATCTGATGTTTTTTTCCTGGGAAAGTTCCTATCCTCTGGTCTCTGGGTGGGTAAATCTACCAACATTGGACACACTATGAGAACAGGTAGTTTTGCAGCTGAAGGAAGCCAGGCTGATTTGGAGTGGAGTGAGAGAACACCTCAGAAATTTTGCCAAAAACAATGGCAAGTTGGTGGGAAATGATTGATGAAGACCAATATTTCAGCTGCCTGAAGTTTCAATATTAGTTGAGTAAGGAAAATACCAGCCAAAAATGGAATAAGAAGATTTCTGGAATCAGATATAATGAGATTTGACAAATTTCAAGATACTCCTGGTGATCTGGAATGCTCTGTGCTTGTCCAAGACAATGTGCCTGCTTAGGAGAGACTAGAGAAAGCCCAACTATATACTCAACATAGACTGCACATGAGGCACGCACAAGCAGGGATTAGAAGCTGGGGCAGACATGTAAACTGCCTGAACTTTAGCATGACCTCCAATTCACACACAGAGCAAGAAGCAAAGCCTTCAAATCTCATTGGTTCAAGATGCTTAGAGAGAGAGAGTGACATAGTAAATATATTTTCACTTCTTTATAATTTTCTTAATAAGATTTTCTTTTCTCTAGCTTACTTTATTGTAAACATATATAATACATATAACATATAATAGATGTTTTAATTGACTGTTTTTGTAACTGGTATGGCTTCTGGTCAACAGTAGGCTATTAGTAGTTAAGTTCTGGGAAAGTCAAAAGTTATCTGGGGATCTTGGACTATGTGGGGCCTCAGTACCCCTAACCTCTGAGTTCTTCAAGAATAAACTTTGTATATGCATTTATATATAAATTTATACACACACATTTATATTTAATACATATTTATGTTTATAGTCACATTGATATATGCATGTAAAAGTCCTGTAACACTACATTCTAAGCTGTTTTTTTTTTTTTTTATTGGAAGAGTGGGTAACCAAAGAGGTCAACACTTTTTACTTTATATATTTTACATTTTTCTCTCATGCTTGAGTTTTTGTTATAGGGATAGTTTCATTTTGAACAAAACAATAGAGGTATTAAAGTTTTATAAGAAGGAGATGTTTGAAAAATAGGTGAGGAAAAACCAACTTTAAAAACTAAACTTACTTTATCTATAGTCCATTAAATACATGCCTGATTTCCTTAGCCATAGCTCCAGCCACCCTGCTGTTCCAATTTATATCCATGTTTGACTGGAAATATCAACAAATAAGGAAAGTATAAAATATTTAAAGCCCATGCAGCACTTCGGACTGTCAGAATGATCTATTTACACATGCAGCACTGTGCCATGCTTTCCGGTCAGTGCTGCCCATTTATGTTAGCTATAACTACAGTGCTGCTTTCTTGTATTCCATTTAGGACTGCCATAAAGCTAGGAATACACTTTGATACATACTTAAAGTTTATTTTACTGTCTGTTCTTCAGGTCAGATGCAAATGATTTAGAGTGCCAAATTATGTTCTGTTCAGGAACAATTTTTAAGTATTAAAAATCGTTAGAAAATACTTTGTAGTTTAAGGGAGAAAGCTACTTTTCATGTTAAACTCCCCCTCCATGCCTATTTAAATCTTGCTGATGTCATGTCTTGCTGAGTTGTCAGAAAGAACTAAACTTGCATTTATTCAAACTTCTAATGAGCCACATAAGGTTACTCAACTTCTGCATGGACCACAAGTAAAGACGTCACTGCTCATATGATCCTTATATTCTGGGACTGCCACCTGTCAATCATGCAGTGACATGGCTTTGACTTAGTGCATCTTAAAATGGATGAGTAGTCACAGTATCTTGAAACAGGATCTCCAGGAGATACAAAATAATGTAACTTTAATATCAATCTTCTTTGCATTTAGATTTCTGGTGAGTCTGTGTGCTTATGAGGTGTTTCATGTGGCAGTTTTATCATGCTTTGGGTTTCTGTATATTTCAGTCCTCCCTTCACAGTTATATCTCACATCTGCCATGACATGATTTGATAATTCATAAAGAAAGTGATGGTGTTTCAAAT
Source organism: Cebus imitator (assembly GCF_001604975.1). NCBI lineage: Eukaryota > Metazoa > Chordata > Mammalia > Primates > Cebidae > Cebus > Cebus imitator. Next base: position 341,521 of record NW_016107688.1, on the reverse strand, counting down.
AAACTAAAGCTATAAACCGTATTAGAATGACAGTAATGTTTACTCTAAAAATTTAATTTAATCTGTAAAATCACTCTCTTAACTAGAAGAGTTTTGTAATATTTCATCATCCTCAGTTCTGAAAGATGATTTTTTAGTCCTGTAATTAATTAAAGCCCACTTATGCCTAGTGTTCCATTATTGTAACGCAAAGCATGTGGGAGTTATTTATATCCTACTGCTCAAGGTCATCACTAAGGTCTGACTTTTCACTCATGCAAAACTTCAAAAAATTGCTAACTCTGGCATAAATGACTTAATATGAGTTAAGGATGGTATTAATGGGCATTGAAAGTCCTAACTGGTTTTACCTGTTACAAATGGATTAGCAGGAACATAAGAAAAACAATGTGATAAAGACAAATTCCTGGATACCCTCAATAAGTAACTGAAAAAAAAAGTGGTATTTTAAGTTAGTGACAAACTTAATTTCAATCCCAGGGCTCCATGCCAAATCCATTACTATGACGTGATTTAAAAATATAAATTTTTATATTTTGGAAATATTTTTATATTTTTTAATATTTTTTAAGTTTATATTTTATTTTTAATAAATTTATATTTTATTTAATTTATATTTTTATATTTTTTTATTTGGAAAACTGCTTAAGGATTTGGAAAGCTTCCTGAGTACCTAGGTTCAGCCAGAGGTATTTCAAACTAAGAATGGGAATTTCTGAAGATTTTGACATTCAGGTTTTGGTTTGACCTTTTCTGCTCCAAATCAGAGACTGACAAACTCTTTTTGCAAAGGATAGAACGTAAATATTTTAAGCTTTGTGGCACTATGGTTTCTGTCTCAACTGCTCACATCTGCCATTTGGAAGAGCAGCCACGGGCGACACACAAAAGAAGGGCACAGCTGTGTTCCAACAAAACTTTGTTTACAAAAACAGGGAGCAGGCTAGATCGTCTCACAGAACATCACTTTGTATACGTTCCTAATAAAATATGGCTGAATCAGAAAAAAAAATATGTTTTCATGGACAGCAATGGAAAATTAACGGACATAAATGGAAAAATCCATTTTCAAACTGAATAAAACAAACTTATGTACAGTCAGGCATCCCTTAATGATAGGGATACATTCTGAGAAATGCATCTTTAGGTGATTTCATTACCCTGGGAATATCACAGAATGCACTTACATATACCTAGATAATAGAGCCTTCTACACACCTAGGCTATATGGTATAGCCTATTGGTCCTAGGCTACAAATCTGGACACCATATTACTGTACTGTATACTGTAGGCAATTGTAACACATGGGAAGCAGTTGTATATCTAAATACATCTAACATAGAAAAACTATAGTAAAAGCTACATAAGAGATAAAAATGGTACAACTTATAGGACATTTACCATGAATTGAGCTTGCAGAACTGAAAGTTGCTCTGGGTGGGTGAGTGAGCGAATGTGAAGGCCTAGGGTTACTAGACACTACTATAGACTTCAAAAGCAATGTATGCTTAGGCTACAGTAAATTAACTTAAAACTTTTTTTACTCAATAATAAATTAGCATTAGCTTACTGTAACTATTTTACTTTATAACCATTTTTTTAACTTTTTGACTCTTTTTTTTTTTTCGGGGATAGAGTTTCGCTCCTGTTACCCAGGCTGGAGTGCAATGGCGCTATCTCGGCTCACCACAACCTCCACCTCCAGGGTTCAGGCAATTCTCCTGCCTCAGCCTCCTGAGTAGCTGGGTTTACAGGCACACGCCACCATGCCCAGCTAATTTTTTGTATTTTTAGTAGAACGGGGTTTCACCGTATTGACCAGGATGGTCTCGATCGCTTGACCTCGTGATCCACCCGCCTCGGCCACCCAAAGTGCTGGGATTACAGGCGTGAGCCACCGTGCCCGGCCAACTTTTTAGCTCTTATAATGACAGTTTAAAACACAAACACGTTGTACAATTGTTCAAAATTGTTTTCTTTATCCTTATTATATAAGCTTTTTTTGATTAGAACATTAACTTTTTTTTTTTATTTTCTGAACTTTTTTTGTTAAAAACTAAGACACAAACACATTATCCTAGGCCTACACAGGGTCAGGATCACCAAGGGATCAAAAGTTTTCAGCCCCATTATAATCTTCTAAGGGATCATCACTAAGGGATCAAAAGTTTTCAGCCCCGTTATAATCTTCTGGGACCACCATTTTATATGCAAACTGTTGTTGACATAAAGTTGTTACATGATGCAGTGACTGTATATGCTTTATAAAAAATCTTTGAAGTCACATAATCTCCAAACTGATGACATTACTAAAATAATTAAGGCATCCACAGTTTATCTGTAGAAATAAAATGCAGACATTAGAAGTGATCTAGTGTGACATGTATACATTACATTTAAGTTGTTAGACACTCAGATAGTACGACCTGCCTAGAATCTCAGAGGGAGTAAGAGCCAAGCTAAAATCCAAATGTTATATCCTCTGCTCTTATCCTCTTTGTATGTAATAATGCTACCATTTAAATGGTAAACTAACAGCTTTATGGTGTCTACAGTATCTATACTTTCTGGCTTTAGAGTTAAACATCCAGGGAATTGTCAATTACGTTGAAAGACGGGGAACGAATGAATTAACAAAGCACCTTTGTGACTTAAGGAAGACTGGCACTTTCTCTTTCACAAGTCTTTTCTCCAAAAACATAAAAAATACAACTCACTAAAGACTAAGTATAGTTATTAAAGCAAACTGTCACTAAAGGTTAAGTATAATGATTAAAGAGAACATGTTGGGCTGAGACGATGGGGTCTTCTAAATATACAATCATGTCATCTGCAAAGAGAGACAATTAGATTTCCTCTTTTCCTAATTGAATACCCTTTATTTCTTTATCTTGCCTGATTCCCCTTGCCAGAACTTCCAATATTATGTTGAATAGGTGTGATGAAAGAGGGCATCCTTGTCTTGTGCCGGTTTTCAAAGGGAATGCTTCCAGTTTTTAACCATTCAGTGTGCTATTAGCTGTAGGTTTGTCATAAATAACTCTTATTATTTTGAAATACATTTCATCAATATCTAGTTTATTGAGAATGTTTAGCATAAAGGGCTGTTGAATTTTATAGAAGGCCTTCTCTGCAACTATAGAGATAATCATGAGGTTTTTGTCTTTGGTCCTGTTTTTGTGATGGATTATGTTTGTGGATTTGCGTATGTTGAACCAGACTTGCATCCCAGGGATGAAGACAACTTGATGGGGTAGATAAGCTTTTTGATGTGCTATTGGATTCAGTTTGCCAGTGTTTTATTGAGGATTTTCACACGAATGTTCATCATGGATATTGGCCTGAAATTTTCTGTTTTCGTTGTGTCTTTGCCAGCTTTTGGTATCAGGATGATGTTGGTCTCACAAAATGAATTAGGGAGGATTTCTTCTTTTTGTATCATTTGGAATACTTTCAGAAGGAATGGTACCAGCTCCTCTTTGTACCTCTGGTAGAATTCAACTGTGAACCCATCTGGTCCTAAACTTCTTTGGTTGGTAGGCTATTAATTGCTGCCTCGATTTCAGACCTTGCTATTGGTCTATTCAGGGATTCAATTTCTTCCTGGTTTAGTCTTGGGAAGGTGTAAGTGTCCAGGAATTTATCCATTTCTTCTAGATTTTCTGGTTCATTTGCATAGAGGTGTTTATAGTATTCTCTGATGAGTAAATGATTTTGCTTCTCTGGTAATGTTTGTGTCCAAAGACAAAGATACATAGAAGAAAAATTTATATTATTAAACAAAGCAAAGCCAACTTTATGACCAAAAACTGACTGCCAAGGTATGCCACAGGTCTGCCTACATTCAGAGTAGAAGGAATAGCGTCTACTTCTTGATTGGGAGTGACAAGGCTACATGGCAAAAGAGCACATGAGGTGAAGGATGTTACTGTAGCCACCTTTGGAAAATGCTGGATGCTACAATTCACATGGCTGAATAGACAATTTAATTACTGCCACATGGTAACAGAGACACATCTGTGAATTATCTATCCTAATAATTTAGATAAATAAAAATCAAAATTTTCAAAAGTAGGAGGCTATCTTTCACATTTGAAAATATGAGAATATTTTTAATAGAGTAATTTACCATTCAAAGATAAATTTTAAATTCTTTTGATAAAACTTTTAATTTACATTGTATCCACTTGGGAAAAAAATTAGGCAGTTAAGATAAACTATATTAAAAGAGTAAAGAGAGAAGTTAACACCCTACAGGACTTATCTTGAGAATATTTGAGGTCAAATTAATAGTACTCAATATTCCAAGTTCATAGTATGTCATTACATTGCCACTATCCTATCTATTGTTATCAACATAAAAATCTTCATATTGGTTTTAGAATTATGTGCCATAAATGTGTTATTATAATTTAACCTCTTTATAAAGATACAACAACAAATCATAATGACTATTTAAATGCATGTTAATCAGTAAGATATTACTTAAGTAAAATAAGAAAATTAACACAAGAGGTAGAATATAAACTTCTGGAGAAGTTTAAACGAATTATATCTCCAGCAATAAATAATAAATGCAACTAACTTAAAGATTTCTTCCTTCCCATTCAGATGTGGCCAGAATTGGTCCAATGTACATTTTTATTTGTTTATTTATTTTCTTAAATTTTTTATTTAGAGACAGGGTCTCCCTCTGGCTAGGGTGCAGTGCTATGATCATAGCTCACTCCAGCCTTGAACTCTGGGCTCAAGCAGTCTTCCTGTCTCAGCCCTCCTAGTACCTGGAACTAGAGGTTCCTGCCACCATGCCCAGCTATTTTTTTTTTTCAGCTTGTTGTAGAGATGGAATATCACTATTTTATCCATGCTGTTTTCAAACTCCTGGCCTCAAATAGTCCTCCCACTTTGGCCTTCAAAAGTGCTGGTATTACAGGCATGAGCCGCGGCACCCAGTCCCCAATATGCATATTAATTCTATTCACATAATAATTCGATTCTTATATTCAATCATTCATTCAGCGTTTCATTTATTTTCTCATACATTCAATGAACATTTACTCCTGGTCATAATTCTGTCGTGAGCAGTTACTCATGAAAGAGTCAGAGGTTAATCAAAACCTGCTTCTGATCTTGAGATGCTTACTGACTAGTTTGCAAGAAAGTTATTTACTCAAATGCCCATAATAGAAATTTAAAAGGGATAATTTTAAAAACACAAATCAGATCCTGTCACTTCACTACTTAAAACTCAATCATGACTTTCCAGTCGATTTATATTAAAATTCAAATTCCTAGACTTGGTCCCTAAAACCTCCCATGGTTGGGCTAGTCTTTAGCTTTCTGACCACACCAGCTTTTCTGCTCTCCCATGTCTGCCGCAGCATCCAGGGAAAAGATGTTTCTTCCAAAAGATGCCAGATGTTTTTCTTGTTTCAGGAGTTTGTCCTTGCTTTGTTCCTTTGCCTTCCTTTGGAAGTCAGGTTCTTGCTCCTCTGTCCCCAAGTTCCACAAAGGTCAGAGATTCTAGGTGGCATTTTCCTTGTACAACTTCCACACATGTATAAAAAACTGCATCATAAATAGAACATATATTTTCTTTGAAAAATAATTGAGGCATTTATGGCCATAGTAAATAAATGAGTTATGATTTAAAATGTTATAAGAACAAGGATCTACCTATGTAACAAATCTGCACATCCTATTTATCTACCCCTAAACTTAAAATAAAAAGCGAAGAAAAATATTTGAAAAAGACTCCATTTTAAATCCCTATAGCATTTTAATATATACTGCAACAATACCAAGTTGCAACTCCTTATTTAATCAGTATGTAGATTAAATACTGTATGTCAAAAAAAAATTTCTCTGTACTAAATCTAATCCAAATTCAACCAGAAAGCTAAAATCAGCATTTAACATAAATTATTTGATATTTCCATTGCTTCAAATCTATAACAGTTTGGCAAAACTGATTAGAAATGTCATTAACAAATTCCTAATAGAAGCTCGTGCTCAGATCTTCATTTTTCAGTCACTTTCTTGGCAACAAGAAAAGACAGTGACGATTTTCAAATGTGTTTCTCCCATGGAGAGAGGTTTTGTTTGTTTGTTTGCATGCTTGCTTTTTGAGACATAGTTTAGTTCTTGTCGACCAGGCTGGAGCGCAATGGCGCAATCTCTGCTCACTGCAATCTCTGCCTCTTGGGTTCAAGGTATTCCCCTGCCTCAGCCTCACAACTAGCTGGGATTACAAGTGTCCGCCACCATGCTCAGCTAATTTTTGCATTTTTGGTAGAGACGGGGTTTCACCATGTTGGCTGGGCTGGTATCAAACTCCTGACCTCAGGTGACCTACCCGCCTCGGCCTCTCAAAGTGCTCACAGGCATGAGCCATTGCGCCTGGTCGAGAGAGTTTTTAAAAATAAAACGGACCCAAGATTTTTCCTTTTAATGCTTGCTTATTTAATTAACTTACTCAAAAGTGCCTCCAAACGTGCTGGTATTGCAGGCGTGAGCAGTGGCACCCAATATGCCTTTTAACCCTATTCACATAATACTTTTGTTCCTATATTCGATCATTCATTCGTTCCTATATTCAATGTATTATTCATTTACTGTTTTACTGGACTCCTGATTTACTAACAACTAGTTATGTGACTTCAGAAAAAAATTTATATTTATACACTTAATATCTGACTTTTTTTTTTCTTTCTCCTATTCTCTTTATTTACTCTTTCCCTGGGGTTACTGAGTCGGAGTGTGAAGGGTGCTGGTAGAAATCTATGAGTTACACTGCCCTTTTTAGCAGAAATGAAAGAGTATCCCAATGAGTTAACGGCCTTGTTGAAAAATATCTTGAGAAGTGAAATGCTTGTTAGGAAGTAGATTAAACACTTGTTTAGGGATGGCGTCATGCTGAAACCACGGAGGCTTGACTCCCTCAGCAGGAAGAATCAACCAATCGACAGAATCTGCAAATCCACAGTGTGGGACCCCCCAGAAGAAATGAAATGCAGGGAAAGGGCCCCAGAGCGCTGACAATCTACCTTCCAGGCGGCATGACAATGGCATGCACCAAATGCAAACAAGCTGCTTGCTCTGAAAGGGGGACGGTCACATGCAGGAGGCAGGGCAAAAAGGATCCTGCCTTGGAGATGACCCCGAAGGCTTCTGCTCCAACCAGGGCTCAGCAGCATCCACGAGGGCCAAGGCCTCGGAAACTGCAGGCTGAGCCCTGGAAATGGAGGTGCAGATAGCAGGCATGGAGAGCAGGGGGCTGGTACGGGAAGGGGAAGGCAATGGTTTTCCTCTCCTTCATCTACCCTTACATTTCAGAATTTTCTTAACATATTTGAGATAGCCTATAACACTTAATTTAATTGAATAGACAAATAAAAATGACAATCATTTAAAAAGAGAAAGAAAATATGGTGAGCAGGAGAGGTACAATAATTGGCTGTTGATTTTAGGGAGAAAAGTTTCACCCCTTGAGGCCTCAGTTTTCTCACATGAAGTGGTTGATTCATATCAGCAAAGGTGAGTAGACCCTCCTGTATGGGCCAAATCCGATAGATTGGGAGAGGCTGCTGCATTGTTTTGAGGATGGTTGTGAGATGACCTATGGCTCATTCATGTGGAATGGCCACATAATTCCGTGAGGTCTGCCAAAGTCACAGCACTAGGAAGTGGCAGCATGTGTGCCATGTGCTGGCCATTTCTGGACAAGAGTGTGGCTATTAGGGGACTTGTTAAGCATCTTCACTATTTTTTGCATAATTTCTCACTTGCAGTGACAAATTCTTTGTGAATAATGAAATATCATCTAATCTATTATGCATACTCATTGACAGCATTGGTTTGAATTAGTTTTAGTGAATGTATTCCCCTCACTGCCCTTTTTGGAGGTCTTAAAAATCCTGAATGTGATCTCTAACTTCATCCAGCTAGGTGTCTTGCAGGGGAGGAAAATGTTAACCAAGTAATTGTGCAAATATCTGTATAATTGCTGCTGTAGTAAACTCTACCAGGGAAAGAGTATAATGCACAGCAGAGCATACCAAGCCTATTTCTTCAGGTCCAAGAATTGCTGCTGTACCTCACCAACTGAAGTGGAAGACACAATATTTATTCTCTGACTCCACAGGTACTTGCTCCCCTGTGTGAGGTGTTAGTGAATATTTAATCTTTCACATATTTCAAGCTCCCATTACTTTATCAGGCATCTGCTTTATTGAAATACTGGACAATTTTTTTTATTGATTGTGTACCTACTGACAGTAACAATATGCAAGCATGCATTATTCTCATACCACTACAGTTTTAATAGTCTGAAGGTAATATTGAAAATGATTTACTGTTGTCTATGTATGGCAGTTTAGATGCTGCAATAGTTAAAGCTGCCAATTTGGAAATGCACACAGATGAGTTATCCACAACCTTTGCAAAACTAAGCTGCTGTATCAAGATGCTAAGAGAGCCCAAGCTTCTAAAAAGCATCACTAATCTGATTACTCTTCACAGCTATAGTAAATTGGAACAGTTTTCTAAAACTAAAAAGAAGAGTTTTAAAAATATATATATTTCTTAGTATAATTAATGAAAAGGAATGGATGAGGTTTTGCTAACAAGTTGATTTACTGCAATGTCTAGACCTTGCATCCTGCGGGCGACTTTCATCTAAGATTGGACACATGAACTGAATGGCTTACAGGTATTCAGATACAGAAAATACTTATACAAATAGTTTTTTGAATGAAGTTATCTAATATTTTATATTATAAAGGAAGTGATCTTTGAACAATAGAAAATTTTTAAAAATAATTTTACATACATAGTTTACCTATTCATTTTGGCTGCTAGAGAGCATTCCATTTAATTCATAAAATATTTTTATTTATACTAACTCTTTTGAGGGTGATTAACTTATTTACAATTTTTTACACTCTTATATGCCATGCTATGGTAAAAATTCTTATATACATCTTGTGCACCACTAGGTCCTCTAGCATGGATACCAAGAAAACCTCAGAAAAGAAGTTTTAGAAAAACAGGCACAGTAGAACACAACTGAAATAAATTTTTATATCACTAAATTTTTCATAGATATCGTTTTTATTGAAGAGAGTCACCAAAGTACATGAGAATGGTTTATTCTAGCTTCAAGATGGCAGTCACTTTTGAGGAGTAAAGGAGGGAAAAGGAGATAAGGTAAAGTTTAACTATATTCTTATCTTTTTTTCTTTAAGACTAATAAACAAGAAAAAATGATCATGTTCATTTAATTTTGGTAGTAGCTATATAGGTATCTGGTTTACTGTGGACTGTACTTTTCTATTTGCTTGAATGTTTCATAATTTCAAAAAGCTTTAAACATGTTTAAACAAGTTTCTACAAACAAATTTAGAGTGCTCTATCAAACAAGAAAATTCCATAGCTATTCTCAGTGCAGTAAAATCACAGATAAAAGGGTCTATCAATGCACATATCTAATTGCCTCACATAAAAGAAGTCAGCCATAAGTTTTAAAAATGCAGCCATGAAGAATGATATACAACAGGAAGGTTTACATAGTTAAAAAACCAAACAGCACTGTACAATAAGTCCTCACCTAACAATGTTGATAGACTGTTGGAAACTTACTTTAAGTGAAATGATGTAATCAAACCAATTCTACCATAAGCTAATTGATACATACAAAAGTTCAGTTCCTATAGCATACTTCTGGTCACAAAAGCATCATAAAACTTCTAAATGAAGATAAGAAACATTTTTAATATTAAACATGGAAATAATTGTGAGCTATCCAGCAATTTAAGAGAGATTAACTTAAAAAGTAAGATAATTATTTACCCAATTTTTGGTGAAGCAGTAACAGCAGTTATAGGAGTGAGAGGTTAAATTAGAAAATAAATATTTACAAAGAAAAATTGTCAGGAGCACCTCCTTTTATCAAAACGTTCAGAAGCAAACAAGCACAAATATGGCAGGCTTGTGGAGTGCTTTCAGACTGTATCGTTTATTGTCATGAATTTGTGTGATTAGCATAAACTTTACAAATTTTTGCCTTATTCATTCATTCATTCACTCATTCATTTTATAAGCTTCTTGTTCTAGCTCAGGGCAGGGTGGCCAGAGTGTGTTTCTGCAGCCGAGGTCATGAGGTAGGAACCAGCCCTGAGCAGGACACTTTCACATCAGGGCGCACTCACACCCACATCCCACTCACTCACATTGGGACCATGTAGACACACCAGTGGACCTAAGGGGCACAACTTTGGAATGCAAGACAAACCTGGAAGAACCAGGGAAAAAGCATGTAGACATGTAGACATGAGGAGAACATGCAGACTCCTCACAGACAGTGGCCTGGCTGGAAATTGATTTTTTTTGTCCCCATCAACATTATAATGAAGGAATGAAAAACAAAATGACAAAAGTAGGTCTTGTATTACAAGACCTACTGTACCATGGAGAATAGTATCTCCCTCAAGCTCATGTCTACTTGGAACCTCAGAATATTATCTTATTTGGAAATAAGGTCTTTGCGAATGTAATTAGTAAAGATAAGGTCATATTGAATAAGGATGGGCTTGAAATCCAGAGACTGGTATCCTTACACAAGAAGAGCATGCACAGAGACACAGTTATACAGAGTGAAGACAGTCATATCCAGATGGAGGCAGAAACTGGAGTGATGCAGCCACAGGTCAGAGACTGTCAAGGATTGCTGGCCACCAGTAGAATGTAGGAAGATGCTAGACAGGGTTCTCCTCTAGAGCTGACAAAGGCAGCACCGATCTGTCGACACCTTCACTTTGAAGTTTCAGCCTCCAAAACTGTGAGAGATTCAATTTCTGTTGTTAAAGCCACCAAGTTTGTAGTACTTTGTGATTCTCAATGGGAAATAAATACAAGCACTTTCTCCCTCAGCTCTCTGGTGCTTGGGGCTGGGGCACCACATGGGAATCCTCAGTGTCCAAGATAATCGGGGTCTCAGAGGTCCCCTCAACCACAATCACTCTCATTTTCAGGAGTAGTAGATTAAGTTACAGTCAGCGCTCAACTGAGGTGGAAAGGAAACCCTAAGTGTCTTTAACTTCACATGAAATCTGAAATGGCCCAGGGATAAAATAAAAGGAAAATCCGAGCAGTTCTGGTGAGAAGTGCACAGGAGGTTGGGTCATGAGGCAGAACAGCCATGCAGTTGGAATGGATGTCATAGATCTGGATTTTGAAATTTTCAGGGACTCAGTTTCTTGATTTTGAATATATTTTCATGGAGATTTAATGAAAAAACATGGGTAAAGATCTTGGCACCACAATAAAAGTTAGATTCCTCCCACAACCCTAAAAGCCAATATAAAATTATAGATGACATAGGAGATAAGCCAGTCTGGAATATTTATCTAAAGGTCTCTCTTGGAAGGAGTGAAGAAAAACCCAGTATCAGTTGCTTCTTTTGAGTTTGGGATGCAAAAGTCACCATTCATAGTGTAGGTACTCAAGGGATCCTGAGGACATTCCTCCAGTTTTCAAGATAACCATTGCAAGTGGCTGGTATATCATTTGCTTCAGTTATGTAAGCTTACAGGAAGCCTGGCTGTTCAGACCCAGACCGATAAACAAGTCATCCTTACTCATGTGTTGGCACTTCTGGAGCCCTAATAAATCAATAAGTTAACAGAATCTGAAAGGGAGCTGGGCTGGCAGAACAGAGACTTAGCCTGCTTTACAACCCCTTTGTGTGAAAAAAACAAAACAAACATAACCACCCTGTTGCAACTCCAGAAATGGAAGGCAAGCAGATTACTAAGAACAGCAGAGCATTTCTCTCGGGCACCTTGAGAGAAAAGGACTGGCAGTTAAAAATTACCCTAAGTTATTATTGGCAAACAATCCAAACTCACTTGCTTAGTCCCTACCAGCATGACCTTATAAAACTTCCCTCCAGCCCCTGCCTCTTTGGAGACAGCCCCTTCTCTGCTGTGCTGCCCATTGCTTTCTTGCAACAAATCTTTGTACTTTCTCTAATAAATCTGCCTTAGTTTACTCATGACTATCTTGGTAAATAAATTCCTTTACCACCCATGACAATGCCAGCCCCATCTAGTCACACCCATAACACCACTGATCAGAAATGCCATGGTAGCTTTAAGGCAGAATTAGAATGATGTCTTTCCTTGCTGGTATTTACAATGTAAGAGTCCTTTAATTTTTTTTTTTTTAATCCCAATGCAAATCTTCAAGTAGGCAATTTTGAAATTGAATAAGAACCATTTAAGTAGGCATACTCTATCTGCTGATATTCTTGCTAACTGCTGCCCTTTAATTCTTCTATTGTTCAAATTAAATACCTTGCAGCCTTTCAGAAACTGTGAATCAAGTTGCCACATCTTCCTACTGCCAGAGCAGTTAATTAGCTCCTGGCAGATCTGAATGTCTGAGAAGATTGTAAGGAGGATTTATAATTGTGCACTGAAGTGCACCAAATTACTTAGATGTCTTTTGCTCAGCATTTATAATTTCTACACCGTTTAGATTTTCAGTTATCTGATAAAAAATAGAAAACTTTGTTTCACATTCCTGATGGTGTCATCATCATAAAACTTTTACCTGGATAAAAGGGAAACCAACGTTGGATCTTACAGAAGCAAAGAGCTCTAAAAAATCTGAAGACTTCTCTAAGGAAGATCTATAGCACAACATTTATTCTGATTGTTACTGATAACTTGAAAGGGGCCAAATTTGAGGAATTAACTGAAAAAGCCGTCTTTGTATCCTTTGACAGCAAAATACAGATTATTATTTTTGTACTTATAGTAGTATTCCTAAACCTCAACAGTTTTTGAACTTGACAGACAGGTTTCTCTGATCATTTTTCCTCTTACCTCTTCTCTATATATTATATGCCAATTAAATAGGACTTCTGACATTTTCTTTCCAATTATTTTCATCTTTAGTGGTCCAACTCAATTTTTTTCTCCTCTTGAATCCTTTCTGAACTTACTACTGCTTCTCCTTTTTAAACTCCTTTGAAATCCTGTGATGCATAGCATATGTACTTGTCAGTCATTCATCACCTCTTATTTTCAAGCTAGTTTAGTATCACAACCTCAGTCAGACTTCTCAGCTTCTGGAAAATAGAAAGAATGTCTTCTTCTCTTCTCCTAAAATATGTTATTTTATTTTTCATAGGTGAGTGAAAAAACAATCCTATATTTCTAAAGGCCGTCTATCTACCTAGAGTGAATTATGTTTCTTTTCTAAAAGGTGGAGCCTTTTAAATATTTTTCACTATTTATTTAGCCTAAACCCTTTAGTACTTCCTTGCGTCCTGTATCTGTTCATTGGTAGTCATATGCAATTGTCCATTAAAAATATTACAAATTGGAATCTAAAAGAAAAGTATACTTTCTTTGCGTTGTCTCTTCTGGGTACATTGGGTTGTGGAGATACTGACTCTGGGGGCTGGGATCTTCTGGAGAAACCATATTGAAGGCACAGAGATGAGAAGGGAGAGTTAATGTCTAAAGAGAGAACCTGAAATATTCAGCAAAACAAAAAAGCAAGATAATTGAGACGATGACACAACTTTAACAGACACTAAAATGTGAGGTTTGAGCACAGAAATCTGCATATTTTACTAGAGTTGGAGAACTGTATCAACTCTTCTCCCTTCTAACCAAAATTTCATTGCCTTTTACCTCTTTATTAGTCTTTAGAAGCTCTGAAGTATTATTGTGGTAACAACAATGTCACAGTAATTTCCCTTCCCTGAAGGCCCTATTGTGGGAAATCTCCAAGGAGCACAATGCATGTTGTGTTTGTGGGGATGTGGGGGTAGTGTTGTACAATATGTTTGCCCTAGTGAAACTCAAGTTGATTTAAACAAAAAATGTCATTCTAAAGGATATCAACAGATAATGTAGCTTATTAATACTAAAGAATTGCATAAAAGTATGGTCAAGAGCAATAGCTGTATGGTTTGATTCCACCAGGCAAATTATGTTTCTGCCCTGTGTCTTACTGAGTAACTTAGATAAATGACTCAAATTCTTTGTACCTCAGTTTACTCAAGTGTAATAATACATCACTGAAACAATATATAACAATACAACAACAGTAATAATACAAGGCTGCAATAAGACCTAAATGAAACAAATAAATAATGTGCTTAGACATATGCCTCCCATATGGTAAGCACTCCGTATACATTTGTTACTCTTATCATTGTAAATTATAGTTATGAAATTGCCAATTAGACTTGCACTAGTAACAGTTTGAAATATTGTATTTCTTTGCATCAGCGTCAAATAAGAAGGCTCAAAATTTTAGGACGACTATTACAATACGTATTTCATGACTATTGAGCCATGGAGGAATAGATGTATGAAAACACAGAAGGAAGTATTAAGAAAATAAATTACTCACTTTTTCTTTCAGATGAGAGAAGAGAGAAGTCTCTGCATTTAAAAAGGAAGGGAATGACATCTGTATTTGTATTGTGTGTGCATTGCTGTTTAAGCGTGCAGATTTGTATAGAGGTGTATGTTTCCCTAGCAGCTCTAAAAGTACATGAAATGTTTCCCTCACCTCTCCCATTTTTTTTCTTTTTTGGCAATTTATATTTTACTTTTCTCTCTTTGTCCCTGTCTTTTTGCACCTCTTTCATAAGTAATATACTGCTTTTCTCTGTCATTCTAAAGGAATCACAGGGACTTTAAATTGATACAGCTGTAAAGGAAGAAATGAGAGGCAAGGGAATACACTGTGACTTTAGGATGGCAAGATATGCAGTTTGACTTCAAAAGCAGAGACAGCTTTAACTGAGGTAAAACATAATAAAAGTCCAGGAACAATCAGAAAAACTATTACAGATCTCATGGGCAAAGGGAAAACTTAGTGGGGTAAATATTTTTGCGTAGGGATGAGGAGAAAACAGCTGGTTAAGACAGAGAGTGTCAATCATATGGGGAAATAGACATGGAACTGAGCCAGGAGGGAGCCAGGGTTCCTTGCAGGGCTGGAATGAGGGCAGGGCTGGGCTCAGATTTACATACTGATTCATACCCATGCACTCATGCGTGCACATGCACATGAACACACACACATTTTAAGGGTCCTCTGAAAGTGGCAACAGCACATCCATGTTCCCCTGGCAGTGGGCAATGTGAACAGCATAGGCTATTCCACAGTTCCCATACATTAAACCAAATGGATTTTCCCGGAGCACCTCCATCTTGCCTTACCCCTTCATGTTCTGTGGCTTTCCTGTTCATAGTCTATGAAGATGAGGTGCCTCAGCCTGGGTTCTGCCATCAGCAAGGACTCACTTATTTGCTCTCTAAGGCTGTTGCTCACATACTGGCCAGAAGCTAAAGAAACCATTTTCATGTGAATGTTATTTTAAGGCTATCACTTTCACACTCCTCAAATACTAGTATTTTGGGTTTTGGAAGCAGCACTGCATGCAGACAAGGGTGTTGGCTTCATCTGCAACAGTGAGAGCTGCAGAAGGGCATCTTGGGGACGGAGGGCATTTTTTTCAGGTTTCAGGAAGCAACACAGAGAAACAAGGTGAGTTAATGGAATGCAGGAATTCTGTGGAGAAGCCTGGAGCAGAGTTGTGACATCCAATGAGTATATACAAAGGGGAAGTTTATGATGAAATGGACTAAAAATTGTCTATAAAGTCAGGAACGAAAGGAATGGCATATGGAAACTGGGGAGGAAAATGTCTCTTTAGAAAATCAGGGACTGAGAAACAACCAAAGAAAAGCTGTTAGTTTTGTTTGCATAACATGAATCTAGTCTAAGGGAATTAAACCAAAAAGAGAAACATGATTTCTTTTTTTTTTTAATAGAAAGTTCTAAAGTGAAAAACTATACTATAGCATTGCACATTTCAATGTGCAAGTTCTAAAGAGAAAATCTTTAAAATGCAAGCATTGTGTACTGAAGGAATATGAACACTGACAAGAGGAAATGATAAAAGGAGAAAAAGTCTATGTTTCATTGTAGTCTGTGTGTAATATAATATGACCAAAGACAGGGAATAGGCTGGCTTTTGTGAACATAAGATCTGACTATATCTGAGACGTCCCTGTGTTCTGTAAGTAACATTGCTGCACAGGAGAGGAGATTGGTTAAGAAATAGCTCACAAAATATGTCTGCATGCTGTAAGTCTTTTGGGGAAAATACTAGGCAAAAATTAAATCTCATTAGAGGCAGTAAGTGAAAGTACATCCAAGACCAAAGTAATAAATGATATTACGAAAAATGTCATGCAATAGCCATTTTTCCAAGGAAGATATAAATGATTAATTAGCACATAAAAAGATTCTCAACATCATGAGTTATCAGGGCAAACCACAGTGAGATACCACTTTACACCTACTAAGTAAACTACAATCCAATAAATAGTCAAATAACAACTTATTTTGATGAGACTGAAGAGAAAATTGACTCTGATGATGTTTCCACATATTTGTGAATATAGTAAAATCCCTTGAGTTGTACACTTTAATTGGGTGAATTGTGTGGTATGTAAATCATATCTCAACAAAGCTGTAATAAATAATAAATTACTATTAAAATATTTAATAAATTGTGGAATAAATAATTAATAACGTATTATTAAATAGGTAAACAAATAGAAAATAATGAGGATGTGAAGACACTAAGATATTTGGAAAAATAAGCTAACAAATACTTTCCAATGTTTTTGCAATTGATAATACAATTAAAGGGACACACATCTCATTGCCAGCGTTTGTCCATAAAGTATCAAGAACAGGAGCATGAAAATAAAAATGTAACCATAAAAGTCTCTGGACCAGGATGGCTGTAGCTAGAAAACGCTTCTAAACTTTTTAAAAGACCTCTTAGCTACGGAGTGAGGTCAGAAATAGAGATCAAATTGTATTTGATTAATTTTGGGCTTATCATTGAAACTATATGGAAGGAAAATATCATACAAGTAGAGAGCAGAATAGAAACAGAAAAGAGCTGATGACAGAGTCCTAAGAACAAAGTGTTTAAGATGCAAGATGAAGAAAATGAGCCAGCAGAGGAAGCTGAGAAAGCCAGACATGTGGGCGTGCAGGAGAAAGTAGCACTACATGGCTACGAGAAGTCTATAAAGAAGTGGAGATTCAGCTTGTCTTGTTAAAGGAAAAACAAAAGCAGTGGACTAAAGCAGTCAGTGGAGTGAAGAGGCCAGAAGGTTTTGGTAAGTCAGTACTGTGCTGAAGGATACGGATACGTACGGAAGGCTATTCATTGCATTCTTAGCTCAGGGTCATGGTGTTTCTTAACTACATTTTTAAAAACTTTTGTAGATACTTAAAAAAATGCTGCCAAAATAATATATTAGATATTTGAAGAGAGTACCAGGGAAACTTGAAATATTGTTCAAATTCAATTTAAAAGCAAGATTTACCTCTTGCACTGCTACCAAGAATGGGACATTTTGATCATTTGCAGTGGATTTTTGACATGAAATCATTGACCTACACCAATGAAAAAAGTAATATTCTTTATTATAGCTCGACAGGTATGCATGGAAAATGCCCTAGACTACACGAATGGAAAAGTGAGAAAAGTGTTGTCAATTCTATTCCTATTACTTCTTTGCATTGTCTCAAGGCTTCGTAAATGATGACTGGCGGCAACTTCATCCCACATCCTTTCTCTGAGGAAAGGTTGTAAATGGAAGACAGAAAGAGTGTAGTTGGTTGATACCATTCTGAAGTTTATTTTGCTGCTATTTGAACATCGAATGGTGAAAGGTAATGGTCTTCTAGATAAGAGAGAACACTCTGGAAAAATCCAATCATGTCATGCAGTCCCAGAGTGAATCTTAGGAGCTCTAGCATCTTTTCTTTCTCTTTATTTGAATTGAATCATTAGCCAGAATACCCCCACTCTCTGGTCTTGCCAGCTGACAGTGTTCTCTATAATTAATTATAATGAGAGCTTAATCACTTAAAATATCATAAAGGTAATAATTATCCTCCTTATGCTATGGATTCACCTGCATATTAGACAGTCACTTGGGGATGGGTACTGTAATTGAAACAGGGCTGCAGCATCTGATGAGCTGGAGATTGGAGAGTGGGGTGTTTGGTACATACATTTCGTTTCCAAGGTGACAGAATGTGCTAAGGAATTGAAAATATCTATGCCTCTCTTTTAAGCAGCATAAATTCAGAACTATGGAGATCAGTCCTGGGGATGAAGGATAGCAACGGGCCACTCAGGGATGGCAAGATGGGGAAAGGTTTGATGAGATGCTGCACATTGAGGCAATATATCCAATTTACAGTGGTTCCATTAATTTCTTTAGGAGTAATTTCTAGAACACAAATAATCTTTTATAAAATGTTTAAGATGATATATTGGTACTTTTTGAGGATACAACAGCATTTCATTTTGAAATTCAAAATAATGTTGCAAATATTAGGAGTCATGGTTAAATTTCCACATGGCATTAATGTTTTGCTGCTAGTCTCATTAAGTCAACTTTTTCAAGAGCATGAGATATCTGCATTGTAAATGTGATGAAAAACATATATTTCTAGCTCACTAATTTACAAAAAGTTGGAGGATGTGGATTATTCTAAAGATATTAATACTTCAATAATTCACAACCCCATTATTACTATTCATCTTGTAAACCAATCACATTCTCTTGATATGTGCAGCACATCACTCTGTAAAAGTTGCACTTAACTCATTTACAGTCCTTGGTCACCAGCCTCACACTATCAGGAGAATTGAGTTAGGTAGTAAACCAGGAGAATAATAACAACAACAGTATATCTCGTGAGGGATACTGTTGTATGATTAACAAATGTGAGAACTTTACTTTTGTAGTTATGAGATTTCTAAGAAGGCATCTGATTCACTAAGGGATCTACCTTGAATTTTCAAGAGAGTTATTGGTCTATTTCATTCTTGGCAATGTGCTATAATAATTTTCATCTTTATTTGTATGACACAAAGCATTGCATTTTTACAATGAAACTTTAAAACATTTAAGCATTTAAGGTGCAATAGAATACAGTGATGTAATTCTTTGTCATTCATCCATGTAAGTGTAAACTCAACCTCCTTCCAAAGGTATCACCTGTAAGTCATCCAGAAACTTCATCATGTACTATTCTTTCTTTTGCTCGTACACAGAAAGTATCTACTCTTTGGAAAACATATTCTTTCTTATTTATTTATTTATTTATTTAATTATACTTTAAGTTCTGGGATACATGTGCAGAACGTGAAGGTTTGTTACAAAGGTATACACGTGCCATGGTGGTTTGCTGCATCCATCAACCCGTCATCTACATTAGGTATTTCTCCTAATGCGCCCTCTCCCCTAGTTCCACCCCCAACACTGCATCAAGCCCCGGTGTGTGGTGTCCCCCTCCCTGTGTCCATGTGTTCTCATTGTTCAACTCCCACTTATGAGTGAAAACATGTGGTATGTGGTTTTCTGTTCCTGTGTAGTTTGCTGAGAATGATGGTTTCCAGCTTCATCCATGTCACTGCAAAGGACATGAACTCGTGTCCTTTTTTCATGGCTGCCTAGTATTCCATGGTGTATACATGCCACATTTTCTTTATCTAGTCTAGCATTGATTAGCATTTGGGTTGATTCCAAGTCTTTGCTGTTGTGAATAGTGCTGCAGTAAACATACGTGTGCATGTGTCTTTACAGTAGAATAATTTATAACTGTTTGGGCATATACTCAGTAATGGGATTCCTGGGTCAAATGGTATTTCTGGTTCTAGATCCTTGAGGAATCACCACACTGTCTTCCACAGTGGTTGAACTAATTTACACTCCCAGCAACAGTGTAAAAGTGTTCCTATTTCTTCATATCCTCTCCAGCATCTGTTGTTTCCTGACTCTTTAATGATCACCATTCTAACTGGTGTGAGATGGTATTTCAATGTGGTTTTGATTTGCATTTCTCTAATGACCAGTGATGATGAGCTTTTTTCTGTATGTTTGTTGGCTGCATAAATGTCTTCTTTAGAGAAGTGTCTGAACATATTCTTCACCCACTTTTTGATGGGGTTGATTTTTTTTTCTCATAAATTTGTTTAAGTTCCATGTAGATTCTGGATATTAGCCCTTTGTCAGATGGAGAGATTACAAATTTTTTTTTTCCTATTATCTAGGTTGCCTGCTTACCCTGATGTTAGGTTTTTTTTTTTTGCTGTGCAGAAGCTCTTTAGTTTAATTAGATCCCATTTGTCAATTTTGGATTTGTTGTCATTGCTTTTGGTGTTTTAGTCATGAAGTCTTTGGCCATGCCTATGTCCTGATTTTGCCTAGATTTTCTTCTAGGTGTCTTATGGTTTTAGGTCTTAGGTTTAAGTCTTTAATCCATCTGGAGATAATTTTTGAATAAGGTGTAAGGAAGGGGTCCAGTTTCAGTTTCCTGCATATGGCTAACCAGTTTTCCCATCACCATTTATTAAATAGGGAATCCTTTCCCCATTGCTTGTTTTTGTCAGGTATGTCAAAGATCAAATGGTTGTAGATGTGTGGCATTATTTCTGAGGCCTCTGTTCTGTTCCATTGGTCTATATATCTGTTTTGGTCCAGTACCAGGCTGTTTTGGTTACAGTAGCCAAAACAGCATGGAAAACATTATTTTATGTGTTCTGAAGTTATTATTTTGTTATTCTGTGTAATTCTAGCCTATCTGTCAAGGATAAGCTCAGATGTCACTTCCGTAGAAGAAACCCCTTTCTAGAGTTTTTTGATAATTATCTCTAGCTCCTCCCATCTCCCATAGCTTATGCTTGTGCCTTTATTATAATACTTGCTAATCATTGCACATAATTATCTGCTCCTCAACATACACTCACCAGTCCATCAAGTTCCTCAAGAGCAGAGATTCCTTCTTCCTTGTTGTGTCCTTAGTACATACATGGATATGGCACATTAATCCAGTAAGGACTATTATAAATGAATGAATACATGAGTTGATGACTCAAGAATGCCAGGTGCCGATGATATTTTATAGAAAGCTTTTGGGGGAAGTTACCAAAGTACATTCCTATTTTAACATGGAAGAAAATGAATTAAATAAAAAGATATAAGAATGATTAAAAGGGCTTCGCTAGTAGTATAGGAAGAACAGCATGCTACCATGAGCAAGACGGAAACTGTAGAAACTGATTGTTTTTTAAGTACATCAGGCTGCGTTGATTGGAGAGGCAGTATGGCTGGTGGGGCTAAGAACATAAGCTCTAGACTCAAATCCTTAGTTTTAGTTCTGAATCCGCTATTTCCCAGCCAAGCTAAATTTTAACGTTAAGTCTCGGTCTCTTCTATAAAGCCAACCCTCTAATGTTTAGGACATTATTATTAAGATAAATGTCACACAAAGTGCTTGCCAAGGTACCTGGCACATGCTAAGTGCTGGACTGTAGCTATTATTATTATATCTCTTACATATGCTTTTTACCTTCTATCCTATTTCTGCTCTTTTGAGTTTTCAAGGTAAACATGCTTATCTGAGGCTTGAATAAATATTTACATCCACAACCACTCAATTTAAAATGTGCTCTAAAATATTTCAAAATAATTGAAAGTTTTAATTCTGGTAACATCACAACATTATCACTTATGTATTACGTTGGAAGAGATACCAGCTAGACCAAAACTCTAATGATCCCTGATGTTCTTTGCAACCTTAGGCACCTTGCTCTGTTTTTGTTATCTGGCAAATAGAGAGAAAAATGAAAACTTGAATATAGATAGGTTTTTAGAAATAGCGAGTAGGAAAAATAATAATGAAGCATTTAGCCTTTAAAGTGTCACAAGGTGGAATTGTATTTTATGTTTTTTTCTCAAAAAAAAAAAAAAAACAACCAAAAACTGCAGAACAGAATCAATAAACCCATGGCATAATTCACTGAATGTAAAAGTGGTCTAAAAATATGATCTGAGGCAAACTGCAAATTGCAGCATTAGCACTACCCCTTTGTGAATATTGCCCAGGGCCATGGGTGAACAATTAATCCACTGACCTCCATCAAAAGGTGGTTACAAAAGCAAGCAGGGGATCAAGTACCACCTTCATTGTGGGCTAACTTGGTGACCCTAGACATGTTATCTAAGTCTTCCGATCCTCTGTGTCTTCTTCTGTAACTTGGAGATAATCAACCCTCTTCCTATTATCTCAGAAATCTTTCAAAGATTAGAATGAACATGGTACTAATAAACTTAAATGAACTATTGGCACTAAAAATAATAATAGAATTTCATTCACATGCCTTCTTGTAGATAAGATAATAATGGAAAGCCAGGATGAAAACAGGATGCGATAAAGCGTTATGAATTAGTATTAGAACTTCCCTGAGAAGTCACAGTGGGAGGGACCACATTGGAAGATGATAAAAATAAGCAACGATCATCAGTTTAGCTATGTAGTGCTAGCCTCAATCACTAAATAGCAGATGTTAAGCAATGTTTATCAGATTATCCCAGAAGACAAGGAATGCCTCAATCTGTCAATCAAGCTACAAAGCTGTTATCATGGTAGAGGCAGCATGTCATTCAAAAGAACGAGGCTGACATGCCTGGGTAGAAATCCTATTAGGGAGTTATCAGCTGTCTATTCTTGCTAAGTCTCAACATCTTTTAAAGTAAATTGGGGATATTGATACCTACCTGATGGGAGTTTTGAGAATTGAAAGACAATGCATGTGCAGGGTCTAACATATACTAAGTTCACACTGAAGTAAGCATAGCTTGTTGTTAATCCTGTGGAACTGAATATTGTCTATGAGCTGTTTTCTCACTGATCACAGGAAGTTCTTATTAGGAACCTGCACAGGGCAATTGGCTTCTCTACTAGTGCTCATCACCCTCTGCTGCCATCAGTCATGCATTTGTTTATTTTGCCAAAAAAAGGGAGGAATGTTAAATCTCTGAAGAATAACCCTTCAAGGGCTAGGCATGGTAGCTGACACCTGTAATTCCAGTGCTTTGGGAGGCTGAGGTGGGTGAATCACTTGAGGTCAGAGGTTCGAGGCCAGCCTGGTAAACATTGTGAAATCCTGTCTCCACTAAACATACAAAAATTAGCGGGGCATGGTGGTACACACCTGTAATCCCAGCTACTCTGGAGGCTGAGGCAGGAGAATTGCTTGAATCTGGGAGGTGGAGGTTGCAGTGAGCTGAGATTGCACCACTCTGGCCTGGGTGACAGAGCAAGACTCTGTCAAAA
>NW_016107688.1:274225-318245 GCF_001604975.1 Cebus imitator | reverse complement strand
AATAACCCTTCAAGGTAAGTTTCTCAGATCTGTTGACCTAATAATCCTTGATGTCATAATTACCATTGTTTTGATCATTCATCACTTTTCAACTACTTATTATTAGTATAAAGTATAATGAAAATAATAGAAGAACGAAAGCCTCGCCTCTCTTTTTCTTTCAAACTACCCACTTTAAATCTGAAAACTTTGCTTTTATATTCATAGCAGAGTACTTTGCCAGCTTACTTTAAGTGGAATGTATTTATGACAATAATAAAAATACCATTCAGAACACTATCTTTTAACTTGGATGGTAGTGTTCTACTCACTTTATATATTCATAAGATTTGGCTCTTATGAAAATTACACCTATATTTTCAAATTGATATTTGTGTGAAAATAATCACACATGTTAAAAAACCCCAACAATGTAGATAGGACCTAAATCATTTTCAAGGTGTACTATTTTACATACCTAAAATCCTTGAATTAAAAAATGTAATTTTGATTTCTTATAAATTAAATTTGTGAGGATTCATACAAAAGGTTTAGTTTATATAAAGATACATGCTAAGAGGAAAACTAGACTTTCTTTTCCATTTTATACAGTGAACACTAGCTTTTGTGCTACCAAGTACTCATGCCTCTGTCTTATTCCAAAGCATCCTCATTGCCATTTGTCTTTTGAGCAGTCACTCTTTTTGTGCAGGATGGTTGTGGTATCCAAATGAGATGGTCTGTCATGGACCTGTGTTCTCAGTGTGGACATGTGGCCCATGGCAAACCAATTGGACTATGTCTCCTGTGATTTTGAAACATGAATAGATTAATGCCAACATAGGGAAAAAACAATTGGAGCCAATTCATCTAAATGTTGGGGCCCATGTTTAGTAAATCAGTGGCTCAACTGTGTCCCTAAGGATCAGGAATCTTTCCACTTTATTTCTACCATCACAAAGTGTAGACTCATAGTGTAGACTCATCTTCTACAGCAGCCTTCTCTCATGGTCCCATGATGGCTGCTTGGATCCAGGTGTAAGACGACGTGATTGTACAGAGTGGTGATTCAGTCAAGGCTCACCTGGACAGCTCACTGCTGCTGTGATGGTACCAGCTGAGCTTAGTCCTGTGGTTAAATAAGTAAGAACACACCAACTGTAATTATATTGCTTGATATTTTCAAATATTCTTACTTACTTCACAACTCTATAAAAGTATCCTAAATTCAATTTCTACTAATTTGTAGTTATGCCTTTTGAAGCTGCATTTGTGTGCCAGGGTATACTTTCAGTAACTTTTTTTGTAGCGATTTTAAATGAGAGAGAGAAAAAAATACCTATTCAGCACTACTCAGAATTCCTTTAGTCTTATTTTCAGTTTATCACTATACAGAATCCCCTCCAGCTAGAGCAGCTGTAGCTAAAGCTGTCTGCTTGATGCTGCACTGGGGTTTCGCTTCCTCACTCTCCTGTGCCCACTTACATCTAAGATATGGGGCTCACCATTAAATGTCTGCTGAATTAGTAATTGAGAATAGATTAAATGAGGAAATGAAATTATTAAGAATGAGAGCATGAGAAAGTAGTTACCATAAACAACAAGAATAAAATGGACATGACTGCAGCAAAATAAAAGAAAACGTATAGCTGAGATTATAACAGTGAGGGATGGCAGAATATGAAGTGCATGTTAAAAATACAGCTGTCTTGGGATTCATAAGATTTGGCTCTGAGAATTGTGGGATTCTCTTGGGCACACATTCTTGACGGTAAACAATTGACAGTTTTTGGTATTTTTTGTTTGTTATAAAATGTACTCAGTCAACACTATCTCTGGGAAGAATACTTAAGAAGAAATTGTCTCTGTTTTTGGTGTACAATCTAGTAAGAAGTCTACAAAATGTATAGGCTTTTACAATTAGACCCCAAACTGTTTTTAAGCTAAATTGTTCACATTGTAAATAAAAGGATCAGAGTATAAAAAGGTTCAATGAGCCCATTATATATATGCAATTTTTATGTTGATAGTTTGGGAGTATGTAGATAAGTGGTGATTTCTGAGATTTTAGTGTACCTGTCATCTGAGCAGTGTACACTATACATAATATGTAGTTTTTTATCTTTCACCCCAACTTCCAACCTTCCCCATGAGCCTCCAAAGTCTATTATATAAATCTTAAGCCTTTGTGTCTCACAGCTGAGCTTCCACGTGTAAGTGAGAACATATGGTATTCAGTTCTCCATTCCTGAGTTACTTCACTTAGAATAATGGCCACCTAAACCTCTGGTCCCAATTGCATCATCCAAATTGCTACAAAAGACATGACTTCATTCCTTTTTTATAGCTGAGTAACATTCCATGGTGGATATATACCACATTTTCTTTATCCACTCATTGATAGATGGGCACTTAGCTTGGTTTCATATCTTTGCAGTTGCAAATTATGCTGCTATAAACATAACGTGTGCATTGTGTCTTTTTCATATAATGACTCCTTTTCCTTTGGGTAGATACCCAGTGGTGGAATTGCTGGATCAAATGGTAGTTCTACTTTTAGTTCTTTAAAGAATCTTCATACTGTTTTCCATCATGGTTGTACTAATTTATATTCCCACCAGCAGTGTAAAAGTGTTCCCTTTTTACCACATTCACTCCAACATCTATTATTTTGTGACTTTTTAATTATGGCTGTTCTTGCAGGAGTAAGGTGGTATCTCATTGTGGTTTGAATTTGTATTTCCCTGAAGATTAGTGATGTTGGGCATTTATTTCATATGTTTGTTGGCTGTGTGTGTATATGCATATAGTTTGCAAATATTTTCTCCCACTCTGTTACGCCATAGTAATTTTAATACCATTCATTAATAACTTGTGCTGTATTGCCTTAAGTCATTTACACACATTATACACACATTATCTTATTTAATACTTTCAACAACTCTAAGAAATGAAAGTCCCAATTTATGGATCCGGCAGCTGAAATTCAGTAAGGTTAAGTAACTTTTCCAGCATCACATAGCCATGCTACTCATCAGCAGTGCGGCCCAGCTCTGTTGACTCCCAGCCTAATGCTCACTCTACAGTACTGACAACCAGTGCCTGAACCATTAAAAAAGCCTAATTTGGGAATCTGGACCTCAGTAACTGGGCACAGAGGATTAAGAGGCCTTTGTGTTTACATTGTTTTGTATGGTTAGGTAGTTTTATTAAAAGTATCATGTGCTATTCAACAACTTTTAATACTGTGCTTACTGATTACAAAGTGAACACAAATGGAAAGGCAAAAATTATGAAGATACACCTAATTAAATATGTCATTTTAAGCTAGAACACTAAGTTCATTGGAGTCAGCATGAAAAACTGCCAAAATTCCTAATACAGCATAACCAAGGCTCGGAGTGGGCAGGTGAGGGAGATTGAGATTACTCACTCTAATAATGCCAATTTCTATTTCTATCTCAATGATGTTGAGAGTGCAGAGTATTGAGTCATGGCTGGAATGTCGTATGAAGTCATTAGAGACTGACAGGGCTCCCCCAAAGTCTCTAAAGCTATATGGGAAAGAATGCCACTAATTGTCGTCTCACCCACTGGCTCTGTCAGTGTGGTGCAATGAGTTCAGCAGAAAGCACCTCTGGCATTCAGTGTTTAAAGCTAGGACTAGTTGTTGATTAATTCATGCATGCATTTATTCACTCTCATCATGATTGAGATCATTTAATTGGTAACTTGCAATTGTGGCAGAAAATATGGGAAAAGTTCTGAGAGACAACTAGGGATCCCCCTGTCCAAGAAGCAGAACTAAAATGTGTTGGGAACGTAACTGGAAAAGATTAGACTCACTTTAGCTTCTGTTCTTTCTGGAGGTTGGAGTTTCATTTCTCTGTAGTTTTATGTAATTAGTGTCCTAGCCAGAAACGTTTTATTTTTGTTTGGTGATCTCAGTTTCTGGCCTCTTTT
Source organism: Cebus imitator (assembly GCF_001604975.1). Taxonomy (NCBI): domain Eukaryota; kingdom Metazoa; phylum Chordata; class Mammalia; order Primates; family Cebidae; genus Cebus; species Cebus imitator. Next base: position 314,303 of record NW_016107688.1, on the reverse strand, counting down.
CCAGGACAGCAATTCCTAGTATCTTAACAACTACAGTGAAATGGCTACACTCTGCTTAATGGATACGAGCTTTAGAGAATAATGTCATTTCTGAACACTTAACAAATTTCAGAAGAAGACACTGAAGTTCAAGGTCTTTTCAAAAAGACATTTTCCTAATCATAACATTTTTGAGTTAGTAATCCAAGTAGTCTTTTTTTTTTTTTCTGATTTAAGGCTCCGTCATTAATTTATTCTTATTTCTACCTGTTCTTGACATAATTCAAATATGAGAAATGCTGTTGGACTACCATCCCTGAAAACTACTATGTATGTGTGTTTACAAATGTGTATATAAAATACTAAATATAGTATAGCATAATATATATAATATAGATTCAGAACCTACCTAAATCTACTATATCCTATATATAGCAGAGCATCTATATTTATACTATGATATATATTATAGTAGGTATAGGTGTACATTAATATATAATAATTTTTAAATTATTAGTAAAACATGGTTTAAGGAAGAAAAAAGTCACAAGTTTTAAAGAATGAACTAGTACACATATAAACTCTGTTTTGGGGGTTGACTACAAGGATTAGTAATAGTGAAAGAGTTGATTATATTTCTTTTCTGTTTCAGAAACAGAGAGAATTGAAGCAATCCTTTCAAAGTTATACTCAGTATTGTGCGGTACTTGGGTAGCTACTGTAAGTATACTCTGATTTTACTTCTCACTCATCTCACAGGGACTACAGAGGTGTGCCTATAGTCCATCAAGCAGCCTGATTGGTATAGATGCTCACTACAGGCAAAATTCTGTCTGCTGATCCTAAATTCACTACCTTTAAGACTCTGGTGGGTTCCAGATAGCTTCAAATGAGATTACTGCCATCAGGAATTCTCTTTCTGTTGAAGAGACCTCTTCCAGTTTGTAGAGGATTCTAAATATCTAATTCAGACCAAATATCATTTCTAACTAGCATACTTTGAGACATCAGTCTGAACTTGAGCTAAAGTCTAGCTGTCCTCCACTGCGGACTTGACTCTGGCACTTCTGTTATGTCCAGGTATTCACCCAGCTTGGGCTTATTATCCATGAAAGGCTTTATATTAACCTTGGTAACTCTTTTGGCATGCACCGCTTGAAGTGATTGTGTGATTAACATGATAAATGGCTAATGCCTTTTGCTTGGCACAGTGAATTTAAATTCTCTATTGTTGCCTGGTTACTTTTATTTAGTGTGTAGAATGGTGCCAGACACTCAGTATGCTTTTTAATAAATATGTGTTGATAGCTATCACTATTAAGTGATGTTGGGCAGTCACTAGGCTTTTTGGTTAAATTGAATGTGAATAATATTTAGCCAGGATCAGTTTTAGAATAATAATTGATATATGTGCCACAATATAATGGATATCTATGGGTTTTGCCAAAGTAAGGGGATAGAAAGATAGTGAATCAAAGCCCTTTTATCATGATCAGTGAAGAATTTTATGAAAATAATAGTTTATTGGTGCAGCCTCTAGGGTCTGGCCTTATTTTACTCAACTCCATTTTAAATGCAATGTTTCTATCATTTCATTCATTTTATCCACAAATTCTGCTTTGAAATATAAATTGTTCAACTTGGTCTCCAAGGCAATGTCTCAGTTGCTCTGCCCTTGACCCATTCTGAAGTCTCCAACACACACACACACACACACACAGACACACACAAATCATAGTTCCTCATTTTCATCATAATTCTGTTTAGAGGCCTCATCAGTTTTCATAGTCAATCTATTTTTTAAAAATCATATACAGGTATGAAATCTGTCATCTATCAATTACTGCTGAATAACAAACAACCTCAAAATCTCAGTGGCATATGATGATGAGCATTGGTTTTTTTTCCTACTAATGTATTAGGTGGACAGGGAAGCTGGGCTTCAGGCTGCAGTCATGGGAGTGGGTTATTTCTATGTCTCTTATCTTTACTCTGGGACTGTCAGGATATTGGAATATTCTTATGAAAATGGAAAAAGTACAAGAGAGCAAGAGCCACTGTGCAAGCTTTATCAAGCCTCCATTATATCACAACTAGAAACAACACATTGGCCAAAGCAAGGTACATAGATAAACCAAATTCAAAAGATGGGAGAGTACACTTGGCCTTTTATGGGCAGAACTGCAAAGCCATATGGTAAAAGGTTTAGATAAAGGGAGGCGTAAAGGATTGTGTCCAATAACTCAGTTTGCCACAAATGATGAGATAACACATATCCTTTTACCTACCCAACCCACATTTGCTGCCATCTCCTATCTACGAGGACTTAGAATTGCAGCTATAAATCAAAATGCGTCCAGGGAATGTGGCTAGAGCAGAAAGTTCCTCCTGGATGTGACTTATTTAGCATCATGTGGGAAGAATTGTGATTTGCTGTGCCTAAACTTATGATAAAAGGAGAGATTAATATTTCCCTTAATTTTGAAGAAAATTGAGAACTAACATATTGATAACCTTCTGGGCAAAAATGAGAGTTTCCGTATGGTGTCAACTAACACGACTGAACAAATGCCAAGGATTTTCTATTTCCAACAAAACTGTAATTATGAGATTGTATAGAAGAAATTGTTTTTACTTTATCTTGTATTTTTCCAAAATAACCCAAAGTTATTTTATAAATAAAACATTAAAAATATTAAATATACTTCACACATATTAGAATGGATAAATTTTAAAAATCCTAAAAATACCAAACACTGCGAAGATATAGAATCAACAGAGCGCTTATACGTTGATGGTAGGGGTACAAAATGGTTCAACCACTTAGGAAAACAGTTTCAGTGTTTTGTTTTGTTCTGTTTTGTTTTGGAGATAGGGTCTCCCTCTGTCGTCCAGGCTAGAGTACAGTGACACAATTACTGCTCACTGCAGCCTCGACCTCCTTGGCTCAGGTGATCCTACCACCTGAGCCTTCTGCCTGAGTAGCTGGGACTACAGGTGTGTGCAGCCATGCCTGGCTAATCTGTGTGTTTGTGGAGACAGGATTTCACCATGTTGCCCAGGCTGTTCTTGAACTCCTGGGCCGAAGCAATTCTCCTGCCTTAAACAGATTCTAAGAAACAGCAATCCTATTCCTAGAAATCATTTGCTATCTTTATCCAGAATGCAACAAAGTTTTTGTTTTGGGGACTTCCCTTTAGGGCTGCTATGTTTGTTTCGCAATATTCTAATTTGCTTTTTCAATTTCTTCCTGAATTACTAGGCATTCTGTTTACTCATGTCTTTTTATATTCTCCTCATTTCCCATAATTTCAAAGTTGCTGATTCCAAAAATGTTGATAAATCTCTTCTTTTAGAGCCAAACTATTATATATTCCACTCTCTCTGTTATGTCTAGTCATTATGCAAAATGCATAGTCTTGCTATCGTGAGTACCGCTTGACATCTACTAGACCAAAAGCCTGTGACCCTTGCCGACAGTCTTCTTAGGGTCTTTAATTCTTTTTTGATGGCTAGATATTTATTTTATGATCACTTATTTTAAAGATTGAATATAGAGATTTTTGTGGCAAACCTAACCTACTGGTAGTCACTCTTTACTATCAAAATAAGTGCTCTTACATGTGCTCTTATAATACAATCATATGCTTGAGGAAACATCTTCAGTATTTCCTAATGATGTAAATATGCTAAACAGTGAGTCATGTCTGAGATACAGAATTTCTCACAGTGAATGCATTTTACATTCCAGAAAACTTAATCAGCTATGATGTTAAAGTTGCAGAGGGTTTATTTTGTTCCAATTTGCTGAGTTTGTCATTCAGTGGCCACACAGCTCCGTCTGCAGTTAACCACGTCAGAGGCTGTGTAGGGGGAGCCCAGGATTATACATCTTTTCTCATTTTCTCTCTCTTCTCTCTTCCTCCTATTTTTGATATCTCTCTCACAACTTCCTTTTTACACTTTAACACATCTTGATTATAGCCAAAGAAAAAGAATTTCAATAACTTCAGTCAATAAAAAATATATCAAAACAATTAACATAAAACCTTATCAGAACGTGCCCTATCCCCAGCTTCCTTTCCACCCCTATTTTTTACAATTGCCAAAAATCACAAATAAAAAGACTTTAGTTTTTTCCTGCATCTTCATCCGTCCATTCCCAGAAGAGCCACTTCTGAGTTTTACCATCTCTAATACCTGAATGCTGCTGTCCAGAGTCCCTGATGAATTCCTCCTCCCAGCATTTAGATACCTCTTCCTTGATCTCATGCTCATGTGACCTTCTACAATACTGACACTGTTGATCACCCATTCGCTTTTGACCTACTTCTTCTTGGCTTAATTTTAACCTCCTCATTCTCCTTTCATTAATGAACAGCTTTCTCTATGGTCTCTTTTTCTCCACCTGCCTTACAGGTGTAACTTTTTCAAGGTTAAATCCTTGGTTTTCTCATACATGATCTCCTTAGTGATTTCACCCCCAAATATGCTTTCAACCTTCACCTCCCTTCAGATGGTTCTAACTCTGCTCTCCCAGCCTGGCTCTTTTCCTGGGCACCACATCTGCATTTGCAACCTGTATCTGCATTTGCTAGATAGGGATGGCCCCCTTATACTTAACTTGGAATATTCACAAAGAAAGTGAACAGTGGGGAACTGTACACAGCATGGCCCTTGGACTCTGGTAAACCTGAAGGTTACAATTTTTCCTTGTCCACTTGTCCACTGCGTGTTTATGGAAAACACACTCAAATAATATATGCAGCTATAATTTAGGGGAAAGTACCCTGCCTGACAGAGTTACAGTGAAGATTAAATACCTAACATACTACCTGAAATATGAGTGTCATTATATTTCAGGTAGTATGTTAGATAAAATAAATATCTAGCAGTCAAAAAAGAATTAAAGACCCTAAGAAGACTACCTGCAAGGATCACAGGCTTTGGGTCTAGTTGACGACAAGTAGTACACACAGTAACACCTGTGTGATATTCCATGTTATTGTCTCTTTTCAATGCTTTTTTCACTTGTGGGATCCCTCTGTCCTTAATTAGTATCATTACACTCCCATCATAAATTTGTTTCGCTGTTTATCTTCATATCCCCTTAGTGGCCGAGTCATCTTGATTTTTAGTTTTTCTTTGAATCCATATCTGTCTGCCTCTGTGCTGTCCCTTATTATCTATAACAGATTATTGCAAAACCTTCCAATTGTTTCTTCTGCTTTAAGTCTCTCATTTCTCCAAATTATCCATCATACTGCCATTTAAGTTACTTTCCTAAGGAACAACAACAGTGCCTCTAGATTTTTTCTCAGCTAGCTTCAGTGGCTCCTAACTGTGCAATTTAATGACCAAACTCTTAAGCCAGGGGTACCCAATGCCTGCGCCACAGATAGTACCACTCCGTGGACTGTTAGGAACCAGGCTGCACTCCAAGTGGTGAGTGGCAAGCAAGCCAGCATGACTGCCTGAGTTCTACCTCCTGTCAGATCAGCGGCTGCATTAAATTCTCATAGGAGGATAAACCCTATTGTGAACTACACATGTGAGGGATTTAGGTTATGTGCTCCTTAGGAGAATCTAATGCCTGATGATCTGAGGTGGAACAGTTTCATCCCAAAACCAACACCCCACCCCAATCCCTGGAAAAATTGTTTTCCATGAAACTAGTCCCTGGTGCCAAACAGATTGGAGACCACTGTCTTAACCTGCCATTCACCATCCTTCTCAGTCTGATTTGTAGTTCTCTTATTAGTTTTATCTCCTACTGTTTCTCCTTATAAAATCTCTGCTCTAGTCAGTTTGGATAACTATTCTCCAAACATGCCACAAATGCTCAAAACATTTCTTCCCTTTTCAGTATCTCTATTTCATTAACAAACTTCAGCTAGACTCATCTGCTTCTTTCTCAGTGATCATGTAACATGTTGCTTGTACCTTTGCTAAATGTATTTTTTTTTCTTTCCTATATTGTTGTCAGGTATGTGGGTGTTTTTCTTCACCACAATTGAAGCCCACAGGAAGCATAAATGACTATATAATAAAGCCAGTAAAATGGAAATAAAAATGGAAAACTAGGATTGAGAAAAATAAATATGGCAACATTATGGTCCAATATGATTGTGATCATCACCATTATTTCTTAGTAAACAAAATTCAATCATTTATTTATTCATTCATTTCACAAATATATTTTTATAAATGCCTTCTTCCTTAAATCCTGTGCTATACTAGATCCTTGAGACACAAAAGTCAAGTTCATAGGGAGCTTCAGTTGGCAAGTTATATTCTTCAAATTTTTCAAGAGAAAGATACAGAGTATTCTTCAAAAAAGAAATATTTCTCTCACTACTAATGTTTTTAAAAAGTTTATTATTTGGGACCTAATAAAGAATAAAGTGATGGGCAGGATTCTCAACAATTATCTCACAAAAATGTAGATACAAAGCTCCACTGACTATCAAAAAGCAGTTTACCTCACTACATTAAAAGTAACACCTAAATTAGCTGGGCATGGTGGCGCGTGCCTATAATCCCAGCTACTCAGGAGGCTGAGGCAGGAGAATTGCCTGAACCCAGGAGGCGGAGGTTGCGGTGAGTCGAGATCGCGCCATTGCACTCCAGCCTGGGTAACAAGANAAAAAAAAAAAAAACAACACACAAACAACAAACTCAACCAGATACATCTTCCATAGCCATTGTTCAACGCTGGGAATCTGTGGTTCTGTGCCAGGAGAATTGCTTGAACCAGGGAGACAGAGGTCGCAATGAGTTGAGATTGTGCCATTGCACTCCAGCCTGGACAGCAAGGGTGAAACAAAAAAAAAAAAAAAAAAGCAACACCTAACAGCAATGATGTCTTTGTTCATCAGCGTCATAATCAAATATAGACAAACTCATTGACAACACAGCTCTGACACATTAGCCAAGTTTTTCTATATATTTTCTTAATAATTAGTTCTAAGTGATACTCAATTGTCAGCCCCTATCACAGGCATGTCCCAATTTATTGTGTGGATTGTGAGCAAATGCTATGAAATAAATCTGCACCAAGCTCTTGGAACAAAGCGTCTTATTCTTCCTTAAATTCATAGGTAATCATATAAATACATGTGTATCTTTAACTTAGGACATGACCATTTTTTTTCTTGACTTTCAGTGTCAATCTTTGGAATCAGAAGAGCGTAGCTGGTATGCTCTGCATGTCTGTCAAGATTCTGTTTTCCTTTTGGTTATTATTGTTTACATTTCCTTCTAAGCTCTTTCTTTTCATTTTTCTGCCTTTCCTCACCCGATGTGTAATGTATAATAGGTTGCAAGCATCTGTTCCATTTCTTTGACCAAAGAAAAGTGAAACAGTAATACTAGTATCCATCAAGAGTGGTTAGCTCTTAGATAAACAAGTGACTTTATTCTTGTAGTAAACTGTTTTTAGTTGTGAACATGCTGTTTATGCAATCTGCTGAATAAACATAGTTAAAGAATATAAATGGTTACTAAACATTGCTATTTTCAGTCTACCAGTTTCACTTTAGAAAATTTTAATAAACTTAAATATTATAGATAAAAATCCAGTTGACATTCTGACATACACAAGCCAGACTCCACTGAGACAAACATCTCAGTTAAAACTTCATGAATCGGGCTATCTAAAGGAAGGCGATACATTATTACTTCCAGAGAACAATCTTTCATAAGTCCTGTTCCCTAAGAGGCCTCTCTTCAATTTCAAATAAGCCACATGATATTAAAGAAAGTTCCCTAGATTTCAACCCCAACTCTACCAATTGTTATTATTATTATTTTGGTTAATCATCAGCTGACTTTTTTATCTCAGTAGTTACTGGGGAACAAGTAGATGCTGATTAGAAAAGTCATTTAGCAGTGCTTTCTGAGCTTTTGGTACTATCAGTCATGATGTGATTTTCAACATGTAAGTTTGTTTCATTTTTCACAAAATGGGAATACTCTCAGCCCTTCCAACAACTCACTAGGTCTCTTCTTGCGCTTCTATGTCTCTTCCAACAACTCACAAATGGGACTTAGCTTTTTGCTCCAAATAGTCTTTCAGAGCAATGTTAGGTCAAGCCTTCTGCAACATGTTTGCTCCATTTAACCTCTTCCCTGTTGCCAGTTTGCCTTGGGAGTCATTTTTCCTCTTGCTCCCCTCTTTCTTCCAACCTTTCACGGTCTGATTTTCTTGGGAAGCAAAGTTTCGCTTTGCTCCACATGTTGAATCCCAGTCACTCCCAAAGTGGCCACAGCACCTAGAACACCAGCCTGAGACAATTCCCTGGGCACCTTGTTGGCTAGAGAAGCTGTTAGACATGTCAATTCCACAGATGTATTTGGAGAACCTAATGAGACAATGTGTTTATATATGCTTGTTAAATTCCATAACAATATTAGCGGTAACCTTTCTGCCCAGATTCAGTGATGTACAATGATTTGGCTCCCTCATCTTCTCTCATTCAGACCTTTACTAGGTTTTTAACACACACACACACACACACACACACACACACACACACTTACACATATACACACACATATGTATGATCTATATACTTAATATATTGTATAATGTTTGCATGGCATGTCTTTTTTCATCATTTCAAGCTACCTATGCTGTTGAATTTGAAGTGACCGTCTTGTAAACAGTGTATAGTTAGGTCATGTTTTTTGATCCACTTTGCAAATCTCTGTCTTTTTGTAGGTAAATTTAGATCATTTATACTTAAGGTAATTATTGATATGTTAGAGCTTAAGTCTGCCATTTAATTATGTGTTTTATGTCATTTCTCTCTAGTTTTTATTACTGTTTTCCTTTTTTATCTTCCTTAGAGTTATTAAGAACTTATTTAGAATTTCGTCTTGATTAATTTATATTTTGAATGGGTCTGTGACGCTTTTATAGTGGTCATACTAGGTATAACAACATACATATATGGCATCACATTCTACCGGTAATCAACATTTTTTTCACTTTGTATAGACAGTGGAAATCTAACTTTCTTTTAGGTTCCTTTGCTGTGCTTACATTTAAATACCATTTTATCGGTATTTATCAGATGGTGTGATAACCTTTGTTTTAATGAGGTAATCAATTAATAAAACCCATGACAGAAATGATAGTCTACTGTATGAACCCAACTGTGCTCCTTCTTTCTTCCTTATGCTTCCAGATTCTTTACTTTTAAAGCTCTCTGAAGACAATCCTTGGCCAGGTTTTGAGGATAGATTAGACAAATTATTTTAGTTATTCTTTATCAGAGAATGCCTTTATTTTCCCTTTATTCCTTAGGAATAGTTTTGGTACATATAGAGTTCACAGTTGACAGTTCTTATCTCAGCACTTGAAAAATGTGTCACTTCCATCTGGCCTTAATGGCTTCAGAAGAGAAATCTGCTATCACTTAAATTAATGTTACCCTTTGAGTAATGAGTCATTTCTTCTTGGCTGCATTCACGATTTTTCTTTGTCTTTTAAAAGTTTAATTATAATGTGTCTCAGCATGAATATTTTGGACTTATTCTTTCCCAGATTTGCTCATCTTGAATCTGGAGGCTGTGCCTTTTGCCAATTTGGAAAGTTTGGAGCTATTGCTTTTTAAAATACTCTTTCAGCCCGACACGGTCTGTTTTTCCTTTTTTTCTGAGATACTTTATTAGTTGGTTTTTATGCTGCTAATAAAAACATACCTGAGACTGGAAAGAAAAGGAGGATTAATTTGACTTACAGTTCCACATGGCTAGGGAGTTCTCTTAATCATGGCAGAGGGGGAAAGATACTTCTCGCATGGTGGCAGCAAGAGAAAAATGAGGAAGAGGTAAAAGCAGAAACCCCTTATGAACCCATCGGATCTCACAAGACTTATTCACTATTATGAGAATAGCATGGGAAAGACTGGCCACCATGATCACTCCCACAACATATGGAATTCTGGGAGATACAATTCAAGCTGAGATCTGGATGGGGACACAGGCAAACCATATCAAATGCTAATGATATGAATGTTAGATCTTTTTTTATTGTGCAATAGAGCTCTTAGACTCTGTTCAACTTGAGGGGTAAAAGGGTTTATTTCTGTTTTTCAGATTGGTTAAATTTTATTGATTTGACCTCAAGTTCAAGTTCAATTGATTCTATCCTCTGTCATTTCCACTGTACTATTAAGCCCATTCCATGATGTTTTTTTCTTTATTTTAATCATTATGTCTTTTGTTCAACAATTTTTATTTAGGTCTTTTTCATAACATTTCTTTGTTGGGATTTTCTATCTTCTTGCTTCAGGAGAATTTATAAATTTGTGTTGAAGCATTTTTATGTTTACTTTAAAATTCTCATTAGATAATTCCAATGCATGGTTCATCTTGGCATGAGTTTATTGTATTTCTCATTCAAGTTTGATTTTCCTGATTCTTGATTATGATGAGTATTGTATCCTGCTCATTTTGTCTGTTATATCAGGAGACTCTGAGCCTGATTTAAATCTCTTATTTTAACAAGCAGTCACCCTGTTTAGATGTAGTATGTGGGTCTAGAACTACTTTTAAAGGTTCAGAACCTTCGTGATGTGATTTTGGTCTGTTTGGATTATCTGTTGTTGCTGGGGCTCCCACTAGTCCTTGTTAGTACTGCCTGAGGGGACAAAAAGTGTTTCCCTGGGCCAGGCAGCCTCATACCTTTCAGCAGAAAAGAGGAATCTCTGGCCTGGCCCATAAACACCAGGAAGTTTCCCTGGTCTGGTCTGTTGTTGGGGGTGAAATCTGTCCTGCCCCTGTTGCCTGTCCCGCCCCCGTATCTTCCACAGAGGAGAGGAGAAAAGGTTTTCCCCTGCTGTTCACTGTTAGTGGGGGCTCTGACAATCACCCATTCTGGTGGTATAGGGCTCCCCTACTTGTTGTAGAGGGACTTCCATTCAACCTGAGGTATAATGAGTCTACCTGGGCTGCCTTCTTTTGCTAGGTTGTAGTGGGAAGTGCCAAGCCAGGTCACCTTTTTCTGATAGGTGTTCTTTCAGTCTTGCGGTCCCAAAGCATTCTTTCTCTCTCCACCCTTCAGAGTTCTCCTTTGGTTTTCTGTTACATTATTTCCAGTGTTTATAGTTGAACTTACCAACAATGTGCAGGGAGAAATAAGTCTATGCCATCTCATTATATCATACTAATCAAATAAAGTTTTTCAAAAAGAATCTCTTCACAATTCAGTTTTTCATTAAAGACTCACGTATTGTTCACTCATAATATGCAGAGTTCTACACTAGGTTTAGGAAAGAGGGTGGCTTTCTACACCACTATTGGGCAATAGTTCCTACCCCTGGATTTTTGCAGTCTTATTAATGAGGGCTATGATGCCAAGAAACAAGGACAGAAAAGTTAGGAAACAAGTAAAATATAATAATGGCAAATAACTATGTATGTACAAAATGATATTGCACACGATAAACTTTATATGTAAGGGATGAAATATTCATCAAAGACAATAAGGAAATGAGTAGACTGAGAAAATTTAAGGAAGTTTTGCCACAATATTAAACTTAGGAGGAGAAAGGCATTTATTGAGACATCTCCTTTTAAGTTTACATCTCCCTTTGTAGCTTATGCCCCAGGCTTTGCCTTACTTGATCTGAGAGCTTGAGTAACCCCCATACCATATGTCCTGGGAGAGGACTTCTCTGGCGAGATTTGTAGCCCCTGTTCATCACATCCTTTATCTGTGAATTTCATTTATTGCTGTGCTTCTATGCACCCTTCCTTTATTGTCTATACCATGTGCCCCTGATGGGACAAAAATCATCTGATGTTTGGTGTTTTTGATTTATAGACTATTAGTGAAATTCAGCAGTGATTGCAGTTTCATATTTAAACACTTTAAGCATCCAAGGAATAAAAGTGTAATATAATTACCAGGTTTCCCTAAGACCTGGTACCACAATTGCAAAATTATCGTAGAGCTTTGCCTGGTTCTCCTAATTTTATTTCTTTTGAGAGAAATTTATTCCTTGGTGTAATTTTCCTAAATATAATATCTATTTTTTTCTCTCTTACCAGTCTTGTTTATATAGAGATCTATATGATCTAGATATAGATACAGAGATCTAGACATATCATCTTGGACATTTCACTAACAGAATCAATATTTTTTATGGTGGAATTGCTATCAGTAAAGCATTGGTGTTAAGTGGTGGATATAATTTATACATGGATTTTGCCCTCATTTTGTCTAATAACGTTAGTCAGAATATTTGCATAAGTGTATTTGTTTTAGGTATCCAAAGAGGATTTATGCAAGCGTATTCAGAGGAGAGATAGACTCCTTTGGACCAGTTAGAGAAAGAGATATCTCAAAGCAGGACTGGCATTTAAAATACGCCTTTTCATATGGCTTTGATTTTGAGAATGAAGATTAAGGGATAGAACATCTTGGGTAAACAAAACAGTACTTGGAAAGACAGATTTACAATGGAGTTTGCAGAGAGAACAATAAATAGGTAGATTATGAGTTGGAAATGCTTTTAGTTGTGAGTACCAGGAAACCCACTAAACAGTGGCTTACACATAGAATATTTATAGCATATTTACAGAAAGCCTGAATTTAGGGTGGCCCAGGATTAGTTCCCTGGCTCAGGCATGTCATCAAGAACCAAAGCGGTTTCCATTCTTCCACTTTTGCATCCTTATCATGCTAGCTTTTTGTTCTTGAACTTTCCCTTGTATCTCATTCTTTCTAGAACTGAAATGCATATTCATTTATAGACCATGGAGATAAATATGAATTTGCCATCATTTCTATAATAACCAGCTATTTAAATGTAGAACATAATAGCTCAACCGCACTTTAAGGTACTTTGGATGGTAACTCATTTCCTGATTGTTGGTGGAACAAATAACCACAAAACTAGTGGCTTAAGATGCACAAACTCACCGGCTTACAGCTCTGGAGATCAGGAGTCCAGAATGGTTCTCACTAAGCTAAAATCAAAGTGTCAGTGGACTACATTCTTTCTGGAAGCTCTATGGATAATTCATTTTCTTGCCTTTTGCAAATTTTAGAGACTGTTCACATTCCTTGGCTTGTAGCCCCTTCCTTCATTTTCAACACCAGCAACTGTGAGTGGAGTCCTCACATCACATCACTCTGACATCCTCTTTCCCCTCCCTCTTCCACTTGAAAGATGCTTTGGATTACACTGGACCCATCCAACATATCAAAGATAATATCCCTATTTTATGGTCAGCTGGTTAGCAACCTTAATTCCCCTTTGTCACGTAACATATTTACAGGTTCTGTGGGTTAGGACTTGAACATCTTTGGGTAGTCATTATTCATCTACCGCACACACAAAAAAAGAATATTCATGATTTACCCAAAGTAAAAATAACAAAGCTTATTTGGCAGAAACAGTTCTAAAAATTATGCTATGGATGAGCTCTGTCTGCTCTTCTTTGAGATTTCTTTTCTTTCAATTACCGAGCCTTGCTCCTACCCCAGGTGGGCTTTTTGTTAATCCATTCTCTTTTTTCCCAATTATTCCCCTGCACAAACTTACTCACAAGAAAGGATCCAATAAATTCAGTCCTCTAGTAAGGGGGTATGTTGCTGGTAATTTGATTTATTATAGGTATTCCCCTTCTAGGTTTTATAATTTAATAGGTGTTAACATGTCTAATTTTGGAGACAAATGTAAAGATCGGAGAAGGATTGTGCTCATGGAGGTGCTTTTCAGAGCTCTGAGATTGAGCTATATAGAAAGCCAGCCATGTAAATGAGATCAATAGGATTGTGCTTTTGTTAAAGTTCCATCAGGAAAGAGAAATTTAAAATCTGGACATCTGTAACAGCCTAGTAAATGATTGCCCTAAGCACTTACCTTAATCTAATGCTGCAACCTCTGGAAAGCACAGAAAATAAAATAAATTACAACTAAACCCTTTAACCATGCATTGTCCATAAAGCCAATGCTCCTCAGATAGACCTTTTAAAATCTGGTCGCCCAAAGGGAAGATACAAGTTATTATATTGAGAATGAGAACTGGGGATTTGGCAAGATGGCCAAATAGGGACAGCTCCGATCTGCAGTTCTCAGCAAGACCAATGCAGAAGGCCGATGATTTCTGCACTTCCACTTGAGGTACCCAGTTCATCTCATTTAGGACTGGTTAGACAGTGGATGCAGCCCACAGAGGGCAAGCAGAAGCACAATGGGGCACTGCCTCAGCCAGAAGTGCAAGGAACTGGGGACCTCTGTCCACCAGCCAAGGGAAGCCATGAGGAACTATGCTATGAGGGACAGTGCTATGTGGTCTAGATAGTATGCTTTTCTCATGGATTTTGTAACCTGTAGACCAGGAGATCCCCTCGTGTGGCTACACCACCAAGGCCCTGGATTTCAAGTACAAAGCTGGGAGGCTGTTTGGGCAGATACTGAGCTAGCAGCAAAAGTTGCTTTTTTTGTTTGTTTGTTTGTTTTGTTTTTTCTCAGACCCCAGTGGCACCTGGAACCCCAATGCGACAGAACTGTTCACTCCCCTGGAAAGAGGGCTGAAGCCAGGGAGCCAAGTGATCTCACTAAGCAGGCCCCACTCCCATGGATCCCAGCAAGCCAAGAACCACTGGCTTGAAATTCCTGCTGCTAGCACAGCAGTCTGAAGTTGACCTGGGATGATTGAGCTTGGTTCAGGGAGGGATATCAGCCATTGCTGAGGCTTGAGTAGGTGTTTTTCCCCTGACAGCACTAAGGATGCTAGGAGGTCTGGGTTGGGCATGGCAAAGTGGCTGTGGCCAGATTTCTTCCCTAGATTCCTCCTCTCTGGGCAGGGCATCTCTGAAAAAAAGGCAGCAGCCCGAGTCAGGGGCTTATGGATAAAACACCCATCTCCCTGGGACAGAGCACCTGGAAGAAGGGGCAGAAATGTGGCACATATACATCATGGAATACTATGCAGCCATAAAAAAGAATAAGTTTCTGTCCTTTGCAGGGACATGGAAGAAACTGAAAACCATCATTCTCAGCAAGCTAACACAGGAACGGAAAACCAAACACCACATATTCTCACTCATAGTTGGGAGTTGAAAAATGAGAACACATGGACACAGGAAGGGGAACATCACATATGGGGGTCTATCAGAGGGTGGAGGGGATGGGGATAGAGAGCATTAGGACAAATACCTAATGCAGGCAGGGCCTAAAACCCAGATAATAGGTTGATGGATGCAGCAAACCACTGTGGCACATGTGTACCTATGTAACAGACCTGCACATTCAGCACATGTATCCCAGAATTTAAAAAAAATTAAAAAAAAAAAAAAAAAAAGAATGAAAGAGCAAACATCACTGCAGATTCTAAACATTGAAAGGATGATAAAGACTTATTGTGAACAACTTTATTTCATTAAGTTCAACAGCTTAAATAAGACAGGCAAATTCTAGATACACATTTTTCAAACTCTTTAATGCGGAAATAGAGAAATATGAATAGCTAGGTATCTATTAAATAATTAAATTCATAATAATAAACATACTCATTATGATATTTTCAGGACTGGATCCTTAATTTTTTTCTCTTCCCTGATTGCCCTGACCTGAATTTGCAATACTATGTTGAATAGGAGTGGTGAGAGAGGGCATCCTTGTCTTGTGCTGGTTTTCAAAAGGAATGCTTCCAGCTTTTATCCATTCAGTATGATATTGGCTGTGGTTTTGTCATAAATAGTTCTTATTGTTTTGAGTTCTTATCAATACCTAATTTATTTAGTGTTTTTAGCATGAAAGGGTGTTGAATTTTATCGAAGATCTTTTCGGTATCTATTGAGATAATCATGTGGGTTTTGTCATTGTTGCTATTTATGTGATGGATTATGTTTATTGATTTGCATATGTTGAACCAGCTTTGCATCCCAGGGATGAAGCTGACCTGATCATCATGGATAAGATTTTTGATGTGCTGCTGGATTTGTTTGCCATATTTTATTGAGGATTTTTACCTCAATGTTTATTAGGGATATTGGCCTAAAAAAAATTTTTTTTTTTTTTTTGGTGTCTCTGTCAGGTTTTGGTAACAGGATGATGCTGGCCTCATAAAATGAGTTAGGATGAGGTATCTCTTTTTCTAATGTTTGGAATAGTTTCAGAAGGAATGGCACCAGCTCCTCTTTGTACCTCTATTAGAATTTGGCTGTGAATCTATCTGTTCCTAGAATACCATTATCAGGTATATACCTATACTCAAAGGATTATAAATCATTCTACTATAAAGACATATGCACATAATATGTTTATTGCAGCATTGTTCACAATAGCAAAGACTTGGAACCAACCCAAATGCCCATCAGTGAAAGACTGGATAAATAAAATGTATGCACCCGGAATACTATGCAGCCATAAAAAATGGTCAATTCATGTTATTTGCAGGGATATGTATGAAGCTGGAAACCATAATTCTCAGCACACTAACACAGGAACAGAAAACCAAATACCACATGTTCTCACTCATAAGTGGGAGTTTAACAATGAGAACACATGGACACAGGAAGGGGATCATCACACACAGGGGTATTTTAGGGGTGGGTGGCTAGGGATGGATTAGCATTAGGAGAAGTACCTAATGTAGGTGATGAGCTGATGGGTGAAGCAAACACCGTGGCACATATATACCTATGTAATAAATGTGCATATTCTGCACATGTACCCTAGAACTTAAATTATAATTTTAAATATATAGATGATTATAAATGTTGAAAATGTGGAAATCAGAAGTGTTGTACTTTGTGAGCTTGAATGTAAAATGATGCATACACTTAAAAAAGAAATCTGGTAATTTCTCACATGGTAAACATAGAATTACCCTATTATACAGCAGTCCCACTCCTATGTATATGTTCAAGAGAAAAGTAACGTATGTCTACACAATCCCTTGTACACAACTATTTATAACCACATTATTCATAATAGCCAAAGGGTGAAAACAATCCAAGTTTCCACCAACTGATTAATGGATAAATAAAATGTGACATATCTATCCAATGAGGGGAATTAGCTACACCATGGATGAACCCTGGAAAGATCATGCCAGGTGGAAAAAGCCTCTAACAAAGGACCACATATTATTATGGTTTACTGTGTGACATATTTAGAATAGGCAAATCAATAGAGAGCAGAAAATAAGCAAATGATTGTTTCTGTCTGGAGAGGTTGGGAGAATAGAGATAACAGCTGAAGAGGACAGACTTGATTTTTGCGGTGGTAAAAGTGTTGCAAAACTGACCGTGGTGATGACTGCACAACCCAGTGAGTATACTAAAAATCACTGAACTGTACACCTTAGGTAAATTTTATGGCACAGGAAGTTTATCTTACTACAGCTGTCATAGAATAACAATAATTTTTCTAATGACTGAAAATACTGAGCAAATTTTTATTCATTTATTTGCCATTCCTGCATCATTTTTGGTAATGTGTCTGTCCAAATCATTAACCTAATTTTTTTTAATGTGTGTTTTGTCTTATATTATTGATTTGCAAGAATTTTGTGTTATTTGCTTATTGTAGATGCAAGTTTATTATCACCTATAGTCTTGCAAATATTTCCTCCCATTCCTGGATTTTCTTTTCCTTTTATTAACAGTGTATTTTAATGAGAAAAAGCTTTAAATTATGATTAACCATGTCTTTTAATGAGAAAAAGCTTTAAATTATGAAATCCAATTTATAACCTAAGACTTCTTGGCCTCTATAATTGCATGGGCCAATTCTCATAATCAAAATTCTCTTGTATATCTATATATATAATATTGGTTCTGTTTCTCTTGAAAATCCTAAGACATGTATAAACATATGCATATATGTACATACATACATTTTATACTATTTGTGTGTGCACATATATATCCATACACATGTAGGCTTAAAGACTTTAAGGTTACAAACTTATAAATCTTTTAAAAATCTTTAAGCTTATACATATGTGTTTATATAGGTATGCACATATGTTTATACATGTATTGTTACACAAATACTATATTTGTATAAATGTGTGTACATATATAGTTTCTTCTATCCTTGGTGTACATATACATATGTACATGTATATATGCAGAGAAGAGAAAAAACATTAAAACAAAACACTAGCAATTGTTGAATTTCCTAAATTGATTATTTTTAATTGACAAAAACTGTATGTATTTATTGTGTACAGCATATTTTGAAATACATATAGATCACAGAATGGCTAAATCAAGCTAATCAACATACATACCACCTCACATAGTTACTGTTTTTTGAGGGGACAATACTTAAAATGTACTTCCTAAGAGATTTTCAAGAATACAATATGTTGTTATTAACTATAGTCAACATGTTGTACAATAAATCTTTTGATCTTATTTCTCTTATCCAGCTGAAATTTCATCTCCCCAACTTACCTACCCCAAACCCCTGGTCACCATCTTTCTATTGTCTGCTTCTATGAGATTGACTTTTTTGTAGAGTCTGCAGTTAAGTGAGCTCTTTGTGTACCTGGCATAGTTCATTAACATGGTGTCTTCCATCTTGTCTCAAATGACAAGATTTACTTTTTGTAAAGGCTGAGTAGTAGTCCTCTGTGCATATATAACAAATTTTCTTTATTCTTTCATCCACTGATGAGCATTTAGGTTGACCATATTTTGGCTACTGCGAAAAGTGCTGCAATGAACATGGGAGAGCAGAGACCTCTCCAACATAGTAATTTCATTTTCTTTACAGATACACTCAGAAGTGAGACTTCTGAATTATTTGATAGTTCTATTTTTAGTATTTCAGGAAAGTCCGTACTGTTTTCCATAATGACTGTTCTAGTCTACCTTCTCACCAGTAGTGTGCAAGGGTTCCCTTTTCTCTACAATTGCTGAATTTGATTAAAAAATATGAGAGCTCTTCACGCTATCTTCCATTTTTTTGAACATTTAAAATCATATAAAAAATGTTTTAAATCTGATATAGATCCTAGACTTATATAGGAAGCAAATGTCAATTATCTTAAGAATGGAGAAAACAAATTCAAACACTGAAATCTATTCAGGAAGAAATAATGAACCGTGTAATACACATTTGTCTTAGTCTACTCAGGCTGCTATAACAAAATACCTGACACCAGGTAATTTATAAAGAACAGAAATGTATCTCTCACCATTCTGGAGGCTAGGGATTCATGAACAAGGCACTGGCAAGTTTGGTTGTCTGGTACAGACTGTTCTCTGCTTCACAGATGGTGCCTTGTTGTGCCATCCTTTGAAGGGAAGAACACTGTGTCCTCACGTAGCGAAAGGCAAAAGGTTAAGAGCATCAAACACCATGTGAAACTGTTTTCATAAGGACCTTCATCCCACTCTTGAGGGAGGAACCTCATGACCTAATCACCTCCTACAGGCCCCAACTCTTAATATTATCACATTGGCCATTATGTTTCAACACTTGAATTTTAGAGGGGACACATTCAAACCATATCAATCTTGCAACTGGATAAACCCCCCAAATGTTATGTTGTATG
This sequence comes from Cebus imitator, assembly GCF_001604975.1. Taxonomy (NCBI): domain Eukaryota; kingdom Metazoa; phylum Chordata; class Mammalia; order Primates; family Cebidae; genus Cebus; species Cebus imitator. The sequence goes on along the minus strand of NW_016107688.1, from coordinate 294,788 downwards.
AAACAAACAGATTAAAAAATTCATACTGTATGATTCCATTTATGTGAAACTCAAGAACAGGTAAAACGAATTAACTTACAATGATGAAAATTAGAAGTTTTTGCCTAAAGGGAATAGAGATTTATGGGGAGAGAGCATGAAGGAACATTCTGAGGTGATGAAAATATTCCATCCTCACAGGAATAGTGGTTACCCTAGTGTATAGATTCATCAAAACATGAAATTGTATGCTAAAAATCTGAACATTTCATTACTGAATTTCAAAATTCAGTGTTTTTTGAAAAGTCACTATACAAAGTTCGCAATTAAAAACAGAAAGAGAAAATTCAACATTGAACAGTTTTAACCTTGCATTTGAGTTGTTCATGAAATTTCACTTATATAATCTCAGGTAATGTTTCCCCAGCCTGTGTTTAATTCTGATTATTGGCTTATTCTCAGCTCTAATCCATGAGTTATCACTTTAAATAAATTACTTTTAGTAGCACTAGCTACTAATATTAATAGCACAAGCTACTATATTCATAGGCAGAATAATTTTAAAAATTACTCTTTAACTTTTCGAGCAATCAGGAACTGATAAACTTAGTGCTTACTATCTTTGGAATTTGGAAGCAGCCTAACATGCTTGGACCACAGCTCTACTGAGATTTAAGTAGGTCACCTCTAAGATTCCTTACAATTTCCAATTCTAATATTTAATTTCAACCTCCAAGTATGATGTGGAAAGTATTCCTCTTAGAGTCTCAGTCATAATACTTCACGTAGACCATCATTCTTAAATAGATATGCTATAATTTTTGCATGAAAAAAATAAGTTGAAGACATTTCATCCCTTGAAGAAGTTCCAATACCCATGTATTAAAGCTGCCGCACTGCTAACACATTGCAAACAGATGAAGTAAAACATTGCTAGCGTTACAAAATGTCTATGAAGAGACAAAGAGGTAAGCTGACTTGCTAATGTTCTTCAGATGATTCACTTAAAGAACTGAGAGGAGAAATTTTGTATCTTCTGTTTGACTCACTCTAGTGATGTAGGGTCTTCTCAGAAGGGTCAGATTCAATGTTTGGATTTTTGGAAAGATGCCATCATGAAAAACAAAATGAAACAAAACAAAAATCTTCACATCCACAAGGAGCCACCTGTCACTCTGCATTTTATTTTCTCTGCAGATTAGAATCTATAAGAACACACTTATTATTCATTCACGTCACTCTAGAGGGAGCCATCTAGCATGTGCCTGCTGTCATGAAAGACACTCTCAAGGAGATGCCCAAGGAGACAAACAGAAATCTTTTACACTTGGTGATGGAAGGGAATGTTTTCATGGAGGGTCTGCAAAACTCCACATTGTCATGAGTATCTCTGACTGATCAGTTTCCACCTGCCTGTGTGGGATTCTGATGATGGACCTATTTTCAGATCTAACCCATGATCTGCAACTTAAAAAAATTTTTTTCAAGATAATTCTATATTTAATATTTTCATTTCCAGACAGCTGTTTCCAAAATTACTGTCTAAGCTTTCAATTAGTCAAAAACTTGATATGAATTTAGCCTTTGAATCTCAAGACACAAGCTACAGACCTGTTGTTTTATGTCATAATTAGCATAGCTCTCTGCAGACAGAACTAATTCTGGAAACCTTCCCAGACTAGCTGTATATCCTGAGGAATTCCAAAATTCCCTTTTCAGTATTCATTTATTCACACTGCATCTCATGGTGTAATATTTTCAAATCTGGAACAAAACTTAAAGGAGAAACCTTGAAGACATTATGCTGAGTGAAATAAGACAGACAAGAACAAATAGTATGTGATTCTATTCAGATGAGGTACCTAGAATAGTGAAATCCATAGAAACAAAAAGTAGAATAACGGTTATCAGAAACTAGGAAAGAGGAAATGAGGAGTTATTGTTTAACAGGTACAGAGTTTCAGTTTGGAATAATGAAAAAGCTCAAAATCTGGATTATGGAGAAGGTTACACAGCAATGTGAATGTACTTAATGCCACTGAACTGTAAATTTAAGAATGATTAATAATAAATTTTATGTTATATACATTTTATCACAATAAAAAAGGAAGAAAATTTAAATTAGCTTATTCATATACATTAGATGTCCCGCTGCCTTAGATTTGTAAAAAGCTGCTGATAAGTGTTTAGGTAATTTTTATTTAGTGGTGACTTTACACTGCAAAGCTTATATATAGAAATGTTTTATAACTTGCATAATAAAAATAGTCATCAGGTAATATAATCAGTAGTGAAAATGTACACATGCAGATCATACATTGCTAACGTGCTAAGAAGTGAGAAATGAATATAGACATGTCTTAAATCTCAAGAATTCATATTACAAAGTTTCAAGAACACAGCTTTCAAATATTCTATATATAAGCAATCCATTTGTAAACAAAGAATGCCTACATGGAGACAGAAGTATCATCTAAGATACAGATCTTCCCCCTGCCCATCACTGGTTAGAGCCCTACTGGAGAATGATATATATTTAAAGATTAGGTGTCTGTTCATATCCTTTGCCCACTTTTGAATGGAATTAGAAATTCCATTTAACCCAGCAATCCCATTACTGGGTATATATCCAAAGGATTATAAATCGTTCTACTATAAGGACACATGCACACGAATGTTCATTGCAGCACTGTTTACCATAGCAAAGACCTGGAACCAACCCAAATGCCCGTCGATGATAGACTGGACAGGGAAAATGTGGCACATATACACCATGAAATACTATGCAGCCATCAAAAATGATGAGTTCGTGTCCTTTGTAGGGACATGGATGAACCTGGAAACCATCATTCTTAGCAAACTGACACAAGAACAGAAAATGAAACACTGCATGTTCTCACTCATAGGCCGGTGTTGAACAATAAGAACACATGGACACAGGGAGGGGAGCATCACACATGGGTCTATTGGGGGGAAATAGGGGAGGGACAGAGGGGGATGGGGAGTTGGGGAGAGATAGCATGGGGAGAAATGCCAGATATAGGTGATGGGGAGGAAGGCAGCAAATCACACTGCCGTGTGTGTACCTATGCAACAATCTTGCATCTTCTTCACATGTACCCCAAAACCTAAAATGCAATTAAAAAAATAATTAGGGAACTGAAAACAAATGAATATGCATTCTAGAAAGATGAAAGAGTCATCACAGAGATTTAAAAGCATTTAAAGGTGTTTTTAAAGCTTTGGAAACAACACCTTTGAGGATAAAACTGATTTAAATTCTTGTAGAGCCAGATGCCTATAATCCCAGCTACACAGGAGACTGAGGCGGGCAAATAGTTTTAAGCCAAGAGTTAGGGAACAGACTGGTCAACATAGCAAGATAAAACTTAATTAAAAAATAAATAAGTTCATGTGGAAAGGGTACATGACATAAACATTGTTAAAAGGGCCCTTCTCCATCTCAAACAACAGCCAGACACAGATAAGTAGGCTTCGGCTCTAATGAGAGGGATTGTTAAACTCAAAGAAGGGATTTCTCTCTATTTGGAATAGGAAGTCTCAGGAGCTCGCTCTCTCTCTGGAGCTTGTCAAAATTAGGGCAAATGTGCTTCTGTCTGGGATGATTTCATTGCAGCCCATCCTGAGGGACGGGAATTGCACCAATCTTCTCTTAAGGTCTTTTCCTGCTCTATGATTCTAGCATTAACCATGGGGACAGATGCCACACTACCAGCTGTTTTAAAATGTTGTTAGGAAAGCAAATAGTTTGTGTGATTACATGACTAATGTTGTAGAATTTGTTGCTTTTTTTTTTGCCTTGAAAATATGCTGATAAATTGAGTAATAACTTCACTATAAAAATGGGAAAACTCAACTAATAGGGAAATTCTATTCTGTAGAAACAATTGTGATTGTATGTAATACACATTAAATTCTAATCTATCTTTGAGGGGCACACAAACATTCCATTTAAATGGCCAGCAGATAACTGAGGCCAGGGACATATTCATGTAAAATTAATTGCAGAGGTGGGGGCCATGGACCTCATTTACAAATAATTATCCTTTGCAAATGATTGCAAACAATTGGCTGAATTATGCACAGAAAGAAGCATCTTAAATCTGTAGCTGAGTTGCAGCATCTGGTTCTTTACTCCATAATTTCCTATTTATATAAGGAGATGCATTAACAGAAAGTACTTAGGGGAGATGAATTACAGAAAGAGCAATTCTAGAATTGAGTAAATGTCTCTGATTAGTAAAATTTAAATTTTTATTATAGAATATGACTACTGATAATGTTTTGCCTAATTCATTTTATTTATAATATCAAAGAGATTTCAACTCTGATAAATTGTGATTGCTTTAAAATTCAGGAAATATGGATCAAGAAGACTTTACTGTATTGGTTTAGGTTAGACATGGAGTTAGGAAACAGTGCTAGCAATAGCAGTCAAGTCTACAGTTGAAACTTATGCCATTCTATTATTGAAGGCAAAGCTACGAGAAAAAGGGAAATAATTTGAAAGTTATGTAATGGTTACAAAGAGTTAAGATAGTAGCATTGAAGCTCATCATATGCACACCTAAAATAGTATTTATTAAATTATTGCATAGTGGGAATGGGGGCACTGCTAAGGCTTGAGCCAAAACTGGTTCTTTGCTGATCTTACATAAATTCTTCAATATACCTTCATTCACAGCATACCTTATTAATTTAACCAAATTCATAAACCAGTGTAATGTTGCTCAGTGAGAAGGAAACAACTATATAGCTTCCTCATGGAGAAGAATTAAATGACCCACTACTGTCCACTGTTACACAGTGGATCTCCATGGGGAAAGGTTTGTTTTTGCAGAGAAAGGAAATAGAAATTTTCACACCTGTGGAGTGTCCAACATGGGACACCCTGGAGTCCCCAGCATACCACTGAAGGGATGTTGCATTTCTATGGGTAATAGAAATAACACTGACTCCTTATTTTTATGTTTGACAGCTAACAGCTTTTAAGCCTCACCCCTCTTCTTTCATCTTGTGCATCACATCTGAGATGGTTGATAAGAAAGCCTGGGTGCCCCCTCTGTCAGCACCTGTGAGAGACGAACTTTACAAGTCCCTGTTCACCCATGTGCAAGAACTCTCACACCAGCCCTTCCCACTTTCCACAATAAAAATCCTCCTCTCTTAAGTCATTTTAAGACCAGCTTAGGAAGAGTGCCTTGCTTTTCCCCCACGAAACTCCTTATTAATAAATGTTTTTATGCTCTCTTGGTGTATATGTGGCATCTTCTGTTTTCACAGCCAAAGCAAGTTTTATGTGGGAGTAAATCCTGATTTTGCAGTTTGGCACAACACCAGATAGCCCTAAGGACGTTGGGATTCTGAATGGTGGAAGAGGGGAAGGGGTTGGGTACCAGTAACAGTATTCTGCATGTTTAGCTACACCCACAGGGGCAAAGTAGAAGACAAAACAAGCTACAGAATTTTGAATGGGATACCAATAGCTCTAAACTAAAGGCTGAGACTATACCTAGCTGTTTAGAAGATCAAGTAGAAATCTGGCTTATTTTATGATCCAGGAAATATTACAGTAACTCCAGGGAATTTTCATGTGTAGTTTTGATTAAAAGTGATGAAACAGTTTTAAGGGACTATTTTAATCTTTGAAATTTATGGATTTTTGGGTCAGTATCCCACCTTTATCTGGCTACATGACATATCTGGATAAAGACAAGATATTTTAAATTATTGATATTTTAAAACTTAGCATTATATGAGTAGATTTGCATATACATATATAAAACACAAACAATTTGATAAAAGAATAATTAAGTTTATTAGATTACATTTCTCCAAATAAAATTCTAGTTAATTTATTCTCACCATAGAATAACTTAAGAGCAATTAAATAAAAATATTTAAAATACATTAGATTTATAATATTTTTGTTTATGAAAGACAAATATGCTATATTCCTAACTTGAAAATATTTTCAGTATTATCTCCAAGGTTTTCTACTGTGAAGATTCATCCTGCTATTTGGTCTAATTATAAATTAATTATTAGATTCATTTAGATATTAATTTGTCTAAAATGAACATTTATGAAGAGAAATTATTAGTGATAATGAATTCTATATTAATATTCAGAAAACAGGACTGACAGGGAAATATTGTTCACCTTCAATTCACCTTTAACTTTATCCAACTAATATTAATAAATTCTCAAAGCATTCTTTAATACCATTTCCGTACTTTACATGGTGATCCAGTATTTTCAAGTTTGTTTACCTGTCTTTGCGAAGGTTTTAATCAAAACAATGGTGATATTTCAACTCTTTTATATTTAAACTCTTTATTCTTAAGAGCACTCTGTCCAACTTATTTGAAGCTTAGTTACTCTGCTCACTGCTGAGTACATCTTGACATTTTGAGAATGAATACAAGCCTCAAGAGAATGCACGATTACTCAGATCCAATAGCTGATCTCATTTAGTGATATATATAGTCATATTAAAGATGTATTAATTGCACTTCAGTATTAAAATGTGACTGAAGGGTCTATGAAAAAGAGCTCATACATAATCATTTATTACTCTGACACCTTATCCTTTGCAGAGGCTCCTCTTGGGAGGTTGGATGGAATGTATCAACCGATAAGGTATAAATAAACTTTTGCATTTTTAAAATCAGCAACAACTTTAGAATCCCTTCTGTGAGCCATCAACTACTCAGATTAGCTTTAATGGGGAGCTGTGCACCAAGAATCCTGACTTAGAACCTCCTAATTAGAACTAATTACATTTTTTCAAATGCTTACTAAGGGAAGCATGCTTACTTAATGGTGAATTGTTACCTTTCAGAAGCTGAAATTATGAAACAGCTTGAGGAATGGGAAAAGGTAGAGGAGGATGCAGTAGATGAAAAGGCAGTTTCATAGCTGGAGGAAAGGGTAGTGGCAGAGGAATCCTCGTAAACCGGTGAAGGCATGCCACGAAGCAAGCATTTCTTTATGTTCTGTTTTGCACATCAATTTTTTGCTCTTTTTGAGACTATAATAGGCTCTGGAACTAGTCTCAGTTATTTACATCAGTTTTTTAACTTACAGTGTTCCTATAGTCTTCCCTCATTTAAGTAATTACAATAACTTTTGTTCTCATTTCTTTGTTCAGCCCATAATTTATCTACTAATAATTTAATCTTGTTTCCCATTCAATTTAACCTGAGTGACTAGCTGATTTCAAGATCCTTTAGGTACATTTATCTTTTGTTAGGTAAGTTCTCAACATGTATTGCTCTCTATAGCAATACACATGGAAGATGATCCTTACATGTAACACAGTGCAACATTTGGGTTCCCACACCTGTAATCAACCCTGGCATGTCAACATTGTGTCCTTTGCAACTCAAGAGAGGACATAGAAGCACATGTGATAAACAGTGATATTAACTTAGATAAAATTTTCAGGGCATGATACAATTTTGAATTTGCTCTATTAATGTTTCAAACATGCACAACATAAATCTTTAATATTTAGGAAATACATCCTGTGAGCATGTCACAAATAATAGAAGAAGATATGAAGTCAATAATTATGGAACCATGAATGAGTGGCATTGTGCTACATAGAAATGGAGCATCTGGTAGCGATCCATAGCACTCCCTACATAATGACATTTGGTGAAGGAATTCTCTACCTTCAAAGAGTCAAATTGCAAGTGCCAATCATCTATCTCTTCTTTTTAAATACAAATCTGAACTGTTGCCCTGAAATAATATGATTTCTTACAGTCTACTTACGTAATTACAATGATGCCTCCTTTATTTGTCAAGGCTGTAAACAGACTTGCCAAGTCACATTGGAAAGTTAGGCATGTTACTTCACTTTTATGACCTTGACACTTTTGAAGCTTAAAGGCCATTTATTTGTGGAATTTGTTTCCGTTGGAGTTTTGCTAATGTTTTCTTTGATTATTTTTATTTTATTCATATTGGGCAGGGATATCACAGAAATAATGTTAAGTACATTTCTTATTGTATTCTATCAGGTGGTACACGTTTTTATGTGTACCTTTACTGATGATGTGAGATCCTCCAGGGTCTACTGTAACTTCCTTTCTCTATAAATAATAAGCATTTTGTAGGAGGTAGGTTAGTTTTATGTGTCAGTGTGGCTAGGCTACAGTACCCAGGTATTTAATTAAATACTAATCTAGCTGTTGCTGTGAAGGTTCATAGATGTGATTAACATCTAAAATTGGTTGACTTTCAGTAAAGGAGATTACCTCACTAATGTGGGTGGGACTCATACAATCAGGAGAAAGTCTTTCAGAGCAAAACTGATGAAGAAGAAAGTCAGCCTCAGAACTTCAACATCGACTCCTGCCTGAATTTCCATCCTACGACCTTCCCTGTGTGTTCTGTGCTTGCCGGCCCACACAATCTAATGAACCAATTCCTTGAAATATATCTCTTAATATATGTGTATAATATATTAGTAACTATTAATTAATTATATATCTATTCCTTTAGTTCTGTTTCTTGGGAGAACCCTGATCTGACTGGTAGAGATTTAGATACTGGAATTGATTTACAAGGAACAGAATCTTAGAGATGAGTTTTCTAAATTGGTTCTGTGAAGGTACTTTGAGATTATGAAATGCTCTGTTACTCAATAAACTGTAAATTGATCCATTCCTTCATTTATATCAATATGGATTCATGGTTTTCTAATTTATCAAATGGCTTGTAGTATATTTTTATAACAGCTTTACTGAGATATAATTCATATGGTGTACAATTCACCCATTTAAAGTATAGAACTCATTGTTTTAGTATATTCATAGAATTGTGAAGCCATCTGAATATTTTCCTGATCATAAAACAAAGTCCTGTACAATTTTAGCTTGTACTGTACCGCATTCTCTCTTCTCATCGAGGTTTGGCAACCACTGACTGACTTTGTCTTTATAGATTTGCCTTTTCCAGACGTTTTATATAGATGAAGTCATATACTATGTAGTCCTTGTGACTAGCTTCTTTCACTTAGCATTATGTTTTCAAGGTTCATCTATATTGTAGCAGGTATCACTATATTGCCAAATGCCAGGGGTTTATCCTAGGTCCAGCAGCTCACCTCACAGAAAGCCAATCACTGAGACAATGAGTATTGGCAAGGAAAAAAGGCTTTAATGCAAGTGATGTCAGCTGGAAGACTGGAGACCAGTCTGAAGCCCATCTCCAAAACTGACTTAAGTTAGTGGTTTATATAGTGGAGAATTAGGGAGAGGTAAGGAAGAGAAGTTGGTCAACAGGCAGCAGATGCATCTCAGTGTCTAGATGTGGTGATCTGGGAAGGCTCAGTCCCTTAATACTATCTGGGAGCCCTGATTATTGGTCAATTTCCTGAGAAAGGAACTTACATAAAACAAATGTACATTTCTCAAGTTTCAGTTCTATGGGAAAATTGGGCCAATTTCAACTTCACCACTCTTATTTATGTTTGAATAATATTTCATTGTATAGAATACCACATGTTGTTTATCTTTTAATTACTTGATGGAAATTCAGGTTGTTTCACTCTCTGGAGTCTGCTACCAAAGCACTTTTCCAGAATCATGAGACAGTACCCATGTTTTAAAATCTCTAATTCATTACCCCGCAGTCTCTAATAGTGAACCCAAATTGTGGGGAGGAGGAAGAGTACAGATGGGAAATGGGACATGCTAACAGATACATTGCTAGTCAGTAAATAAGGCAGAAAATGTGTGAAAAGATAATCATTACTGTTATATATAGTAACAAAAGGAAAAGGAAAACTACTGAGATGTCTAAGTCAAAATGACAAAGTAAGTTTTAATGCATTCATACAACAGAATATCATATGGGCATTAAGAATCACTTTGAAAAGTTTTTTTAAAAATGTCCATATCTGTTTCTAACTGAAAAGTCAGGGCTGCAAACCAGACATTTATTATGATCACATTTAAAAAGAATATACACTGTATGGATTGGCTGTGTCCCTACCCAAATCTCATCTTGAATTTTCACTCCCATAAAGCCCACACATTGTGGGAAGGACTGGTGGGAGATAATTGAATCATTAGAAAGGGTTTTCCCATGCTGTTCTTGTAATAGCGAATAAGTCTTATAAGATCGATGGTTTTATAAAGGAAAGGTCTCTTGCACATGCGCTCTTGCCTGCTGCCAATCTCCTTCACCTTCCGCCATGATTGTGAGGCCTCCCAGCCATGTGGAACTGTGAGTCCACTAAGTCTCCTTTCCTTTATAAATTACCCAGTCTCAGTTATGTCATTATTAGCAGCATGAGAACAGACTAATACACTGTCCTTAAAATAAACTACAAAAAATAAACTCACATGCTGATATGGTTAGGCTCTGTGTCCCCACCCAAATCTTATCTTGAACTGTAATCCCCAGGTGTTAAAGGAGGGACCTGGTTGGAGATGATTTGATTATGGGTGCAGCTTCCCCCATGCTGTTCTTATGATAGTGAGTTCTCGCAAGATCTGATAGTTTAAAAGTGTGTGGCAGTTTCCCTCTCTTTTTCTCTCCTGCCACCATGTGAGACATGCCTTGCTTCCTCTTTACTTTCTGCCATGATTGTAAATTTCCTCAGGCCTCTCCAGCCATGCAAAACTGTGAGTCAATTAAACCACTTTATTAACTACCCAGTCTCAAGTAGTTTTTGATAGCAATGTGAAAGCAAACTAATATATATGCCATAAATGTGATACATATACATTCAAAAATAGGAAGACACTGCTATTACACAGGTGTCTATTGCGGCATAATGGGATTAAGAGTAATTTATGTAATTTTTCTTCATATTTTGGCATATTCTCACATTTTTGACAGTAGAGATCTGTTACTTTTACAAACAATAAAATTAACTGTTGATATAATCTCTCTAGCTGCCTAAAATGGTCTGGCACCCCGTGATTTGTGCAAAATACCTGCTTCCACAATTCACATCCTGCAATCTTGAATGGCAAAGTAAACTACAATCCCATCCCATGGATTTTCTTGAGAGAAAATGACAGCATCTTTGAATTTGTTCAATGCCAGTAAAGTGGTTTGAAGATGAAAATTACTACATAAGTGCTAAGTATTGTTATTGATCATTGAGAATCACTCAACATAGCATAAGTGATTCTCTTCATTACTGGCATGAAAGTCATTTTCTCTAGGCAAAGGGTAAGGATTTACTCATAATATTGACATTTTAAAAAGTGTATTACTAGGAGACATGATGTGCTGGAAACACTTATCTTTCCTTTCACTTATGCCCTGAAATCGGAACTTTATGGAGTCAGGCCTGCATTAATTTGTGTCAAATGCTAATATTGCTATATTATAAATTTTACATGAATCTACTGTATCAAGAAACTGTTTTCAAGAAACTGATTCATTTTAACAAGAATGGTGCAGGTAAATTTTGGTGAAGTGTTGGTCTACTCAGTACTGGAGTGATGACAACAGAATCTGGAAAGGTTGATGTTAACTCAGACAAATAATTTTAGGGTTGAGAGGGAAGAAGGGAGGGTATCGATTTTGCATGGGCTGGTATGGGCCTGCCAAAAGGATGTTTTCTGAGATTTTCTCTCTAGATTGATTGTCCTCTGTGTTTTAAAGATATTCAATTGCTAATGATTACCTGCAAGGCAAGGATTACTGTTAAACATATTTGACAGAGAAACTAAAGCTGAGGGAGTGTTATTTGATGGTTATCATACAGATAATAAATTTCTAAAAAGTGCCATGTTACTCTACTGAAGGATAGGGATATTTGCATTGCCCACCTAGGTGATTAGGATTAAGCTGAGGAAGTAAAGAGATCAAATGGGGCAAAGCCCCATCATTTCTAAGTGCTTCCTATGTTATTTCTACCTTTGATAATGCAGTTTATTTTAAAATTCAATCTTATTAAGCAAAGAGCTTTTTGCTGAAGGATTTTAGTGTGGTATGATGGAAATAAAAGAGGATCAAGACATAAAATTTCTATTCTTACCTCCTTCTCCAAGTAGTGACTGTTATTTTTTCTTCCATACCCAGTAGGATAATAACATATTTTATACTTTCATTAGAATCATATGAGATTAACAGATGTGGAAAAGTTAAAGTGTTAAATTATTTCTTATCCATACTATTGCCTTGGAGCACTTCCTTAACACGTGGGTTTATTCCCTGACATATTGAGAAGCTGGTGAAATAGTTGTCACATATTTCTTTTGTTTTTGTTATCACTCTGCCAGTGGATTGCTAAGTCAGTGCACAGCATGCTTGAAAGAACCTTTCTGAGTACATGTGTGGTACAGACCCTTCGCATACAGTCTTTCAACTCTGCAGCCTCTGTAGATCTGTCTATTCACAATGAAGTATGTGCTTTCAATGGAAAAACAACTCCTTTAAAATATATTATTTTCAATTTCTGTTTCCAGAGAAAGAAAACTTGCAACAATTTATGTGACTTTTTTCAGGTTTCAAAATTAATAGAGGATCAAGTAGGTTACATATTTGTTATGAATTGTTGATTAAATTCCAAGAGCAGAATAATCCCCCGCAACTATCGTAAGGTATATGGACTCAAATTATAGAAAGGACTTAAGGAGCTTCTCTCAAATATGCTAAGGTGATTAATTCACCTGGCACTGCTAGTTTGAAAAACAATTTATACAATTATTTTTAAAAATTACCTCCTCCATGTACTCATAGTTTTCACTCACTGATAAGCACTATGTAGTACTAAGGGTTACTCAATCCACCAGAGCTAATATTAAAAGTCAAAAAACAGGAGAAACAAAGGCAGTACATTGCATTGTTTTGCCCATTATTTACTTTATTTACTTTATCCATATGTTTGAGTCCTATTTTAGTAACATAGCTTTTGGGATTAAATCCAAGCAAAAGAATATAAAATCATGGAGCCTATGAAGTCCTTAATTCATTACTGCCTTTATTGTATGAAGTAAAGTATAAGGAGCTCAACCACAAAGTAAATAAATACCTAAAGAAATCTATGTAGACCCTTTACCCAATGTTATCCGATTTCGACCACCTTAACATTTCCAAGTAATTCATCTCCAAGTCACTAGTTCTATTAGGAGCAAATCTTTATCAAGTAGGGCTGACAGGAGGTTCACAGATCTATTGCTCCTCAGAGCCACAAGCAATGTTCACAGAGGCACAACTTGCAATATAAGATTTTATTTGGTTCTAGGCCATTGCCATACTCAGAAGCCAGTCTACTGAAAAATGAAAAGTCTCTCTGGAGATTGTTGCACACTGAGAAATTTTCAAGCACTAGAAGATTGAGGGGTGCTGGTGGTGGTAGATCTGTGGCTACAGGGCTTACTAGATCTAAAGATCTGCTGCATTTATGACTCAAGACTATCATTTGAAATCGTCTTCGAAATTATCAATTTAAGTAATTTGAATTCTAATTAAGGCTTTAACATTCTTATTTTAAAGAAAGAGTATATCCTTTATAGTCTAACTATTATAACAGTTTTTGACATGAGTTCTTAAGCTACTAAGTAGAGGTTGTTCAAAGAAAACATCTACTTAGTAACTTAGATGTTTACATGACATACTTAAACTTCACAGTTTGATTCATGGCTGTCAACACAGCTGTGAACAGCCTCATAGTGATCTTCACTTTGAATCATTGTATTGTTCCTGCCTCTAGTCAACAGGAAGAATAAGGATAAAAGGCAGCTCACTTTATTTATACGAAAATTTAGTTTCCATGAATAGGGTACTGAATTCTTAAGAAAAACATTCTTACTTAGTTTTAGTTTGGACGAAGCTCATTCTACAGATTCAGCCTAGGTAAATGTCCAGAAACATACTCTGTTTTATGGAGTTTTAAACACTATTGAAGTAAAAATTGAATTCCATCAATATAAACAAAATACAATGCAAAGTACCATATTAGTCATTTAGATGCTGCAAAGATTAATAAAAAGGCCTACATAGAAGACTGAGTGTGTATGAGAGAGGAGAGAGAGAGTGTGTGTGTGTGTGTGTGTGTGTGTGTTTCACTTGGACATAAAATGGCACAGTAGGTCCATCTTTTGAGGAATTGAAAAATTTACTGATTTATATCAAGACAAATACATTGGTGTTCAATGAGGAAAGTCATTTGCTCCTTTGTGCTAGATGAGGAGATGCCTCATATTGTGAAAAGACATTAAAAACACCTTCCTCTTGCCATCACATGCATGGATGCAGCACAGAACTGTCAGCATCTCTTACCCCTTGTTTGACAGGCTTTTATGTTGTTGAATGTGTGTAAACTTCCATTTTTTCCCTAGTTATAATGATATTTTTAATACTTTTTTTGTAAGTTGATTCTCAATGTTATAAGCCAAAAATTTATCAACTTTATAATGACATAAATATACTCAATGCAGAAGCAGGTAATAAGCTAAGGTCACATTCCCCCTCCATGGTACCAACATCAAGACTCATGTGTCTATGCACTCTACATTCATACACTCAAAATTATGACAATTTTAGTATGCTTTTTATGTGAACCACACCTTTCAAGTAACAAAATTTCCTTGGTTTCCTTTATTTGTTCTTTTCTTCCTCTTTTACTTTTCAATAATATTGATTTCATTTTATCTTTTTATCTTGAAAAATAAGGCACATATATTCTTCATTATACCTCTAATAGGGTACCTGTGCATTCTACCTATCAAGTAGAAGTCATTCCGTTTTTCTTCTTTAAGGTCCTACCTCCTGTTCAGACAAGTTGACTTATTGCTTCACATTCAGTTTTTTAAAAAGTTTCCCGGAGTGCCTAACTGTCCCTCTTTTTTATTGAACTCTGTGACTTTATTGTAATTCTCCAATTATTCAACTGCCAGCATCAGGCGTTGGCAAACTTTTCCTGTATCGAGAGCAGATAGTAAATAATTTTAGCCATTACAAGACATTCAGTCTCTGTTGCTACTACTCAGTGCTATTGCTGTGTTATAAAAATAGTCATAGACCATATGTAAATGATTGAGTGTGGCTGTATTCTAATAAAGCTTTATTTACAAAAACAAGAGATGAGACAAATTTGGCCAATAAGCCATGGTTTGACAACCTCTGGGGTACACTATTCTTTCATTCACATGGAATCTGTGGTGTCATTCCTCTAAGATCCCTGTTTTCTTCGGCTCTCTCTAGAGTGGTTCTTTCCTACTTGGTTCAATTTCTATTAACTAATGGCTGATATTGACTGCTCTCCTGAGATAGAGCCACTGTTTTATGGAGCCTGTGTTTTCATTTTTCCTTATTTACTTCTCAGTTGTTATGTCAACAGATGCTGAAGAGGATGTGGAGAAATAGAAACATTTTACACTGTTAATGGGAGTGTAAATTAGCTCAAACATTGTGGAAGACAGTGTGGTGATTCCTCAAGGATCTAGAAATAGAAATAACATTTGACCCAGTAATCCCATTATTGGATATATAGCCAAATAATTATAAATTATTCTATTATAAAGACACATGCACATGCATGTTTATTGTGGCACTGTTTGCAATAGCAAAGACTTTGAACCAACCCAAATGCCCATCAATTATAGACTGGATAAAGACAATGTGGCACATATACACTATGGAGTATTATGCAGCCATAAAAAAGAAGGAGTTCATGTCCTTTGCAGGGCATGGATAAAGCTAAAAACCATGATTCTCAGCAAACTGAAACAAGAACAGAAAAGCAAACACTTCATGTTCTCACTCATAAGTGTGTTGAACAATGGACACAGGGAGGGGAACATCACACACCAGGGCCTGTCAGGCTATGGGGAGCTAGGGGAGGGATATCAGGGGGTGGGGGGCTAGGGGAGGGATAGCATTAGGAGAAATACCTAATGTAGATGATGGGGTGATGGATGTAGCAATCCACCGTGGCATGTGTATACCTATGTAACAAACGTGCACATTCTGCACATGTAACACAAAATTTAAAGTATAATTTTTTAAAAGTTGTTGTGTCAACAGGTAATTAACCAATAAAAGTGCATTTGTGATTTTTCTGATTCCTTACTTGTCTGGAATATCTTTATTTTGTGCTCATCACTTGACTGGCAGTTTATCTAAATACATAAAAAATTTCATGTTGTGAAATTTTCCCTCAGAACTCTATCCACATTGAGGAGTCAGTGTCGAAGCACTCTGACACTCTTGCTGAAAAGAAGTCTGATGTTGGTCGAAATTTCAGTCCTTTATTTCTGTTTTGTTTTTTCCTCTGGGATAATTTTAGAGGATTCTTCTTACTATAAAAGTTGTGGAATAAGATTGTGTCTACATATGGGTCATTTTCATTCAGACTGCTCTTCACTCAGTAAAACATTTAAATCTAGAGCTAGTGTCCCTTTCATTCCTAAAAAAATCTATTTTAATTATTTGGCCATTTCTTCTTGTTTATGTTTCTCTTCTATTTTGGAGATTTCTATTAGCAGAAAATGCACTTGATTGTTGCTTTGTGTTTCTCATCAGTTATCTTAAAATTTTAATCCCTCTCTGTGTTCAGGATGATTTCTACAATATTAACTTCTAAATATCTGAATTGTTTATTTCAGTGAACTTCTAATGCCTAAAAGACCTTTTGCATTCTCCAACTCTCCATTTTTTATACTACGTTTTTAATTCTAATAAAGCTAAAACAGCTTTGTGGCACTCTCTGAAGATACCAGACACTCTGTAAAAAGTGACTTTCTGTGGCCTCTCTGCTTACCCCAGAACTATGTGTATCTCTGTGCACTTGGTCTTGCTGATAGATACCTCTTTTCTTCTGCTGTGCTCTAGACTGTCTTCCATTGATTGGTGAGCCTTGAGTGTTTATTCATCACCACACAATGGGGCAGTTGCCAAACAGACTGGGAACTCAGCTTACACGGGAAGGTTGTGTTGTCTGGCACACCTAGCAACACAGGTGACTGAGTGTGCAAGGATCTGGTCATTACTATGGAGGGAGCTAAATGTTTGAACACCTGAAGTTTATTTCCGTAATACCTATTCATACACCAGATATACTAGCTATTATAGTTCTTATCATGCAGTTCATTCTATTTCTGCACAGAATAGTGTGTGTGTGTCAGACAGACAGACACAGAGAGCAGTAGAAGTAGTAAAAGGAGATCTGTCTGTGGGATTCTGCATGCAGGTGAGGTGTGGAGAGACTTTTTATGTGCAGAGCATTAACTGAGTCTCCTGTCTCCAGCCAGATTTTTCATGGCCAGCATCTGTGGTTCTTCCTGTTTAGAATCTCAGACTCTTAAGGGTTCCTCTGATCAGGTTTAATCACCTGTCAGCCCACTTCTATCTTCTCTGTTTTCAAGTTAATTTGACAAAATTTCTCATGTGCATACAGGTACCCCATCATTCTCTTTACCATTATCATAGTACAGCTTTTCAATTCCTATACTCGTTTTTGGAGAGGACCATGAAAGGAGGTTACAAAGATAAATTATCAACTTGATTATGAATCTGGAAACCCTGATCCACATTTTTAAGATTGAGGAAGGTCTTTATTGTTTATTCTCTTGTGATCAGTGTATTAAAATGCCTGTTTTCTATAACTTACAATTTATGAGATATGTGGAATCATTGGTCAATATCATGCGTAAAATAGTGGTATCTCAGTAATAGCCTATAAATGACAAAATCCATTTTGTCCTCCAAACTATCATCCAAGATCATCATGAAACCAGAAAATTATTAAGCTCATTCTGAACTGGTTCTATAATCTACTAATTTGCATAAGTATCCTACAGAAATGAGTGTCCAGAATCAGCATACCTTAAATACTAAACACAAACTTTTACTCATCTCTTATGGATCCAAATAGATTCTCAATAGTACATCAGAGGTTCAAGAAAAGAAAACATCTGGAAGTTTGAAACCAATAGCACTCCATTTATGTGATACAACCTGGGAATTATATTTTTCTTGAGGTAGTAGCAATACACTTAAAACAGGCTTGGTGTTACTGTTAAGCTTGTAATTCTCAGTTGAATTGCAGAAAAAGCAATTTTGCAATGTATTCATGGCATAAATATACTCATGATTTTGGGACATGAGTTTATCTGTAACAGCATGAATGTTTCATAATCCTTCTAGCATGTATGGGCACAAAAAGGTATCTAAATTTCTACTATTTCAGAATTATCTTTCTATGAGTTTCAACTATTCACTCTTCTTTCCAGCACAAGAAAATTTAAGACCCAAGAAATACGTGGTTTTGAAAGTTAGGAGAACATTTGTATTTCACATCCTTTTGTCCCAATAGTATTGAAGATTATCTTTCCTTAGATGGTGATTATAGGATTTAATACAAGATAGATAGATAGATAGATAGATAGATAGATAGACAGATATATATATATATATATATATATATATAATGTATATATATCTTTATATCTAGAGAGGGTGAGAGATGGATATAGATTTTTAAATTTTGTATCAGTCCATGACCTTGTTATATCTTATATTTTAAAAATAATATTTTGTCAGAGCTTGAAATACATGTTTATTATAAATATTTGCTTGTCAGAAAATGTACAGAAAAAGAAATCCTTATTTGTTCATTGTTGATATATAATCAATTGATAAAGTTCCATTTGACAGTAAATTAAGCTTATTGATTAACTCTACTTTGTATTACAACCATTTTTATAGAACTATTTCCAATATATATTTCAAAGTCCTTCTGAGCTAACAGAGATATGGATATTTATTTTTAACTCCAATGTAACAAAATAGTGTCTTCAGACAGGTTATAAAGTGTAGAGATACCTTTGCTGGGAATCTGCATCACTAAATGATCAGAAAGATCTTAGAATTTTTTTCTTCATTTCCTTTTGTTGTATATAGTTTGCTTCTTAAAGTACAGCACTTTTTCTCAGAAAAAGAAGAAAGAGCTACACAAAGAGAAAGAATAAATGATGGTAAAATCATACAGAAAATCTAGAAAAACATAATTTACATACTATGCTTGATAAAATGACTGACATTATATTCTTTGAATAATAACTTCAGGCTACCAATAATGTATTTAGCACTACATGGAGAAAATTATTTCACATTATTGTCTTGCTATGAGTAAATGCACGTGGTTTTTCTTGTTTTCCCAGGAATGCCAATTTTGATGAGTACTAACCATGTATTAAAAGCCAAGTTTTCCTGTTACTTGCTATGGCCTAAGGGTCCTAATACAAAACTGGAGGAAAGCAGTTCCTTTGAACCCAAGTTTGTTGAAAACTAATCCTTACAGGAAAATTTATCTTAGTTGAAGTAAAATTCTTTTCAGATATTAAAGTGAAAATCACAGTCATAAGAGCTTTTAATAAGCATGTTTTCATTGTACAGGTAAGACTATTTTAATTCTCTCTGTATAATTTTTACAATCCCATCTGCTGTAGTAGGACTATATGTCATATTTCAGGCATTACCCCTCCCCACTAGATTTGCATTGATGAAGTAATATTCCAGCAAAATGAACCAATGATTAGCTACATTGATAGCAGTAGGAGCCACAGATTAGAAGTAAAAATGACACTCAAAGTATTTTGCTAGATATGCATGGCAGGCGTTTGGCTCGAATAGCTTTAATCTCCTTTGACAAAAAGAAATGCCCTTCATCCAGCAAGCTGAATTTACCTTGGTTAAGATTCACCTTCAGTAAGCGGCAGCGAAGATAAAAAAGAAAATGCATGAAGACAACCACACCAGAAACACATTTATCTCATGGGTGCCTCCTAATTACTGACTTGTCACCACCTCCTGCATCCACAGATTGAAAGATGTATAGAAATGATAACAAAGCAAAATGATCAGAGTAATGTAAGTGAAAGGGCAGTCTGGCAATTCTCTGTTTCCCTCTGCTTGTGATTCTAATTAGCTCCCAGGAACACTACACTGAAAATGTAGCCATTTGTTTCTCCATCTATGTGTGTCACAAGGGTACAAACACAAGTACTGTACTCAGAGAAAAAGATCCCTGAAGAGCAGCTGCAGTCAACACATTCTGAAAAGAAAGAGTATTTTAAAGCTATCATGTAGGAGAAAGTGTTTAAGGTAAAGTTTTCAAAGATGAAAACACAATATCCTGTTGTAACAGGGAATGGATGAGTAACATTTCATTTTATGATGTTAACCAAAAAGTATATAATGAAAGAGACTACAAATTAATAATTTTTATTATGAGATCTGTATTCTTTACTGAGGAAGATTATCTATCATCTATTTGTCAATTATCTATCATCCATTTATCTATTTTGTGAGTACTCTGATATACATACATTTGAGGTGGCTTGAAGTAAGAACTCCTAAAATAATTCACGAATAAAAACAGACCAAATGATAGAAAATGAAGGGAGTGAATTATGTCAAGAAGCAGACTATCCAAAGAAACCCTATAACAATAGCTGCTATAAAATCTATTGAAAGTATATCTGAGGTGGAGTCGTGCCTGGAGTGCAATGGAGTGATCTCGGCTCACTGCAACCGCAACCTCCTGGGTTCAAGCAAGCCTCCTCCCTCAGCCTCCTGAGTA
>NW_016107688.1:223518-274202 GCF_001604975.1 Cebus imitator | reverse complement strand
GGCTGGAGTGCAGTGGCATGATCTTGGCTCACTGCAACCTTCACCTCCCAGGTTCAAGGGATTCTCCTACCTCAGCCTCCTGAGTAGCTGGGATTACAGGCATGCGCCTCCATGCCCAGCTAATTTTTGTATTTTTAATAGAGACAGTATTTCACCATGTTGATCAGGCTGGTCTCGAACTCCTGACCTCCAGTGATCCACTTGTGTAGGCCTCCCAAAGAACTGGGACTGGCCCTCCTTTCTTTATGTAGACCAAGTTTCTGGTATTTTTCTCCTATCTGAGGAACATTTTTAACATTTCTTGCCTGGCAAGTCTGTTTTCAGAAATTTCCCTCCACTTTTTGTTTTTGTTTTTTTTTAATTTTCTTTTCTTTTTTTTTTTTTATTTTTTTTTTAGGTTCTGGGGTACATGTGCAGATCATGCAGGATTGTTGCATAGGTACATACATGGCAATGTGGTTTGCTGCCTCCATCCCCCCCATCACCTATATCTGGAATTTCTCCCCATGTTATCCCTCCCCAACCTCCACAACCTACACTGTCCCTCTCCTAGCTCCCCACAACAGACCCCAGTGTGTGATGCTCCCTGTGTCCATGTGTTCTCATTGTTCAACATCCGCCTATGAGTGAGAACATGCAGTGTTTGATTTTCTGTTCTTTTAATCCGAGAAAGTGTTTCTCCATCATTTTTCAAAGACAGTTTTCCTAGATATAGAATTCAAGGCTGGTGTTTCTTTCTTTAACACCTTAAATATTTTATTCCACTCTTTTGCTTACATGTTTTAGATGATAAGTCTGCCACTGGAGAGCTATTGATGTGGTGACAAGACATGAGGGAGGGGGAATGTCTTAAAGTCTTGCAACTAAATCTGTCTTTTAGTAAGCCTCTGTCTCAGGGTTTTCACAAGTGTTTTTCCAGTTGTATAATGACCCATCCCTCCCATCCCCACATTTATATTTCTCAGTCCCTTGGTAAAGGCTGCAGTGTTTCCAATCTACTTTCTTGACGAACTGACCTTTGGTAGATATGTTTTTCACCTTACTAGACACTGGAAGTCTGGAGAAGGCTGGAGTGGAGAGGAATCCTCTTTTTCCAGATGACATAAAGCTCTGGCAAATTTCTTTTCTCCATGGTAGGCTTTTCTGTGGAGAAGGCTCTGGGTATATTTCACAGTGGTTACTCCTTCCCACTCCCCACCCTTCAACAGAGGCACAAAGGGACCTTTCTCAGACTCTCACTTAAGAACCTGGTGGGGTTTCTGGAGGAATAACCCATGGAAGCATAGGAGCCCTGAAGAGTGTGGCCCTCTGGAAAGTCTCTCTCTCAGGTTATTTCACATTCAGCATCCAGCAATGCATCAAAATCAACATTAAGTGTCCTACTAGCTTATGGCTCCAGCAGTTTCTGCTCCAGGTAGATTTCAGCTTTCTGTATATGCCTGTTCCTCCAAATGTAAGAGTGGCAGTTTGTCCTTCATTTTCTGATTTGTCCATTAAAAGTTATTGAATCTTCATTTTCTGATTGGTCCATTAAAAGTTGTTGATTTTCACTTTGTAAATCTTTTCCTGCTTAAGAATGGGAGTGGGCCGGGCGCGGTGGCTCAAGCCTGTAATCCCAGCACTTTGGGAGGCCGAGGCGGGTGGATCACGAGGTCAAGAGATCGAGACCATCCTGGTCAACATGGTGAAACCCCATCTCTACTAAAAATACAAAAAATTAGCTGGGCATGGTGGCACATGCCTGTAATCCCAGCTACTCAGGAGGCTGAGGCAGGAGAATTGCCTGAACCCAGGAGACGGAGGTTGTGGTGAGCCGAGATCGCGCCATTGCACTCCAGCCTGGGTAACAAGAGCGAGACTCCGTCTCAAAAAAAAAAAAAAAAAAAAAAAAAAAAACTATTTTTTTTTTTTTTTTGAAAATTGTTTATGGTAAATGTATCTTTTTTACTGTTATACTTTAAGTTCTGGGATATGTGTGCAGAATGTGCAGGTTTGTTACATAGCTATACACATGCCATGGTGGTTTGCTGCACCCATCGACCCGTCATCTACATTAGGTATTTCTCCTAATGCTATCCCTCCCTTAGCCCCCAACCCCCAAAAGTCCCCATGTGTGATGTCCCCTGCCTGTATCCATGTGTTCTCGTTGTTCAACTCCCACTTATGAGTGAGAACATGCAGTATTTGGTTTTCTGTTCCTGTGTGTGTTTACTGAGAATGATAGTTTTCAGCTTCTTCCATGTCCCTGCAAAGGACATAAACTCATCCTTTTTATGGCTGCATTATATTCTATGGTGTATATGTACCACATTTTCTTTATCCAGTCTATCATTGATGGGCATTTGGGTTGGTTCCAAGTCTTTGCTATTGTGAACAGTGCTGCAATAAACATAAGTGTGCATGTGTCTTTATAGTGGAATGATTTATAATCTTTGGGGTATATACCTAAAAATGGGATTGCTGGGTCAAATAGTATTTCTGGTTCTAGATCCTTGAGGAATTGCCACACTGTCTTCCACGATGGGTGGCCTAATTTACAATCCCACAAACAGTGTAAAAGTGTTCCTATTTTTCCACATCCTCTCCAGCATCTGTTGTTTCCTGACTTTTTAATGATCGCTATTTTAACTGATGTGAGATGGTATCTCATTGTGGTTTTGATTTGCATTTCTCTAATGATCAGTGATGATTAGCTTTTTTTTTTTTCATATGTTGGTTGGTCTTATAAATTTCTTCTTTTGAAAACTGTCTGTTCATATTCTTTACCCACTTTCTCGTTGGGTTTTTTTTTTTCTCTTTATATTGTACCAGTATTTTAATAATTGCCCAACTATCTTCTATACATCCAGGTTATAAAATAACTTCAGATTTTATAAAGAAAATAATTGTGAACATTGTTTTATGTTGTACTTCAACTCATTTTGTGGGCTATGATTCAAATCTACACTATTTGCTTCCATTTAATGTGATGTGAAATCAGTCATAGATTAAACTAGAGATGGCTTTCCCTGTGGAATCAACACTCTGTCACCTCTTTTCTGCTGTGATTAGGTTTCCTATTGTCATTCTCAGCTTCCTGGGATGCTGTCTCTCTTCCAACTCACTTCCTCAGTGCCTGAAAATCACATAAACACAGGGCCATTGTCTATAGAAGACCCTAATTGAAGACTTGGTGATTAAAAAGGATGGCTGCAGCCACATTATGAGTAGAACATGACTTGAGCATTAGACATCAGTGATCCTGGACCATCTCCTCCACAGGGAATTTCTCATTTGTCATTTTTTTCTTCAAACAATTCCTTGTGCCACTATTTCAGAGGTCTCCTTTCTCATTTCTTCATATGTACCTGATTTCTGAGTTTTTCTCTTCTTCTTGCCCAGACTGTGGAAAACAAAATTTCTGCCCCTATATATTGGAATAAAACAGTTCTTTCTTTGTCTTGATCTTGACCTTAACCAAAGACATATAAAAACAGAGAACGTTCCATCCTACAGATGTGTTATGCCACATCTCCGGAAGTCAGAAGCAGCTGCATAGAGTTTTTATTCATATATTTATCCCCCCTACTATATTTGAGTAAATTTTGAAGTATTGTTCTTATTTCCTTGCATTCAGAAGACCTCTCTGGGGGTCAGATATGCAAGATGCTTTCATAGATGATTTGACTCCTATGCAAACTATTGAAAGGTAACTGCTATTAATATTTTGAAACATTTTATTGCATTTGTCTGGTTTTGATATCCTTTTTATTTTTTACTTTTTCACATTTAGCCTCATTTTTGAAATTTCCAAATGACATCCTTGTGGATCCAAATTTTAATCTGATTTTCTTTCTTTTTTAAAAAAGTCTTATGTAGTATTTATTTTAGTATACATCTACCAGCAACACATTTTTTCACTTTTATTTATATAAAAACATTTTAATTTCTCTCTTATTTCTGAAGGAAATTTCATAAAATATAGAATTCTGAGATGACATAATTTTCTTTTCTTTTACCACTTCAAAGATGTTGCTCCATTATGTTTTGCCTTCACTCTTTCTGATAACATGGCAACTGCTCTTATTAACAGTTTACCTTTATGAAATGCCTTCTTTTTCTCTGAGCATTTTATTAAGGTATGTTTCATTTATCTTCCCTTTGCAGCAGTTTAACTATAATATAGCTAAGTGTGTTTACTTTGTGTTTATCTTGCTTGGAAATTTGTTTCACTTCTCTGATCTGTAAACTGGAGCATTTTACTAAATTTAAGAATTTTTTGGTATTATTAGTTTTAATATGAAAAAAATCCCTCTCTGGGATTCTAATTGCATATATGTCACAATGCTAGATATTTGCTCTAAGGTTATTGGGTTATTGAGGCACTAGACTTTCCCTCTGCCCACTCCTCATCTCTTTGTCTCTAAGTTCTTTAGACTGGATAATGTCTCCTAATTTGTCTTCAAGGTCAGCATTACTTGTTTCTGTAATCTTCAATTTTTTCTTAACAGTATCCAATAAATGATCATTTCAGATATTGTACTTTTCTGTTAGAATTTCTCATTTTTATGTTTTCTATTTTTCTGATGACATTCTCTATCTTTTCATTTATTATTGTTTTATTTTTCTTTAAGTCCTTGAATATATTCATAATATAGCATTTTAAAATCCTGGTCTAAAATGTTTGTACCACAAAAAAATAATAAATATGTAAAGTGATTAATTTGTTAACTAGCTTGATTTAAATAATTCCATAATTTATATGTATATATCAAAATATTGCATTACTTCCCATAAATATATACAACTATTATTTGTCAATTAAAAATAAAATTCTTAAAAAGACCACACCAGCAGATGAGCAACTGAAAAAAATATAATAAATCAAGTGCTAACCTATTAGTCTTAGCATCTTGAGGTATTTTACTTTTTCCATAGTAGACCATATTTTTTCTCTTATTCGTGTGTTTTTTAACTTTTTATTGTATTTATTATATTTATTATATTAACTTTATATGCAGAACAGTGTCAATGATATATTGTAGGGAGTTTAGATATGTTGCCTTGCTTTACAGGGTGCTGAGTTGTGTTTTGGCAAGCAGCTAACTATTGGAAAATCCTTTGTTGTTGAAGTCTTGGTTTTACTCTTGGCTAGAAGAGATCTATTTCAGCATTCAACTTAGTCCTGGGACATGGCTATTCCTCCAGAGCATGCTTCCTACTTCTAAGACATGTCCATGTCCCTTCTGGAGTCACAAATTGATGTCCAAGGTATTCAATAGTGTTTTTCAACTCAGGATAAACCAGAATGCTAAATCTCGCAGTCTCAGGCTCTAAGAACATTCATCTCTCAGCCCCAGAGAGGTTATCTTTGCTATACTTCATAGAAAGCCACCTTGTGCATGTGCATTGTAACACTTGGCCACTAAAAGTTTGTGAATCTTTATGAAAACTTCTGCCCTCACTTACTCCTCCCCTCCCTCATTTTCAGTCTCCATCACATAAATTTTTACCATGACAAAAACATAATGTCTTAGTCCATGTGTGTTGCCATAACAAAATACTACAAACTGGGTGATTTAAAATGAATAGAAATTTATTGGCTCACAGTCTTGTAGGCTGAGAATTCTAATATCAAGGTTCTGGCATCTGGCAAGGGCTTTCCTGCTGTGTCAACCCATGGTGGAAGAATAGAAGGGAAAAGTCAAGGTGAGAGAGAGCAAGAGCTCAAACTTTCAGTCTTAAGTCCTTTTATAATTTGTGTTAATCCATTTAGCACAATGACCTAAACACCTAAACACCTCCCATTAGACCTCACGTCTCAACACTCTGGCAATGGTAATTAAATTTCCAACACATAAATTTTAGAGAACCCGTTGAAATCATAGCACTCAAAAACCCAACTGTCTTCCTCTAATGAGTAATGCTGGTCCATAGCAAGAAAGTGTCTCTGGTCAAGAAGCTAGGGTGATCTATTTTGTGTATAACATTTTATATTTTCACTCTTTCAAGGATCAGATAGCTGATCTACCTGATGTTTAATGCCTGAAAAGTTACTTTATATATTTTGTTGTTTTACTGTTATTTTGATCTAAAGGACAATTCCATACCAGTTTACTATGTCATGGCCAGAAGTGTTACTCTTTTAAGTTGTTACAACATTGTCATTATGTAGAAAAGATACACAATTCTCCTTTTTTTTGTCAATTATGTTGCTTCCAAAGTCACTGTAATAATTAATGAGATAACAAAAATCATTAGATTTTTTGTTTAAATTTGTTTTCCCTATTACAATTCCAGAACCAAAATTATGGACTTAAAAATATGTACATTCAAAAGATTCCTAATATATTTTTACTAAATTTTTTCAAATAAAAAAATTGTGATGGTTTATAAATATGTGGACCAAGTCCCTGACACTTTTCTTTGAATGTTGACTACACGTAGTGACATGCTTCTAATAAATAGCGTATTATGGAAGTGACTGTGTGTGACTTTCAAATTTAGCTCATAAAAGGCATTACAGCTTCCACTTTATTTTCTCGAATTACTGACCCAGGGAGAGTCAGACACCACACAGTGAGGAACCTCAAGTAGCCCTATAGTCCACCTGGTGATCAACTGAACCAGCCACGTGTGTGAGCCATCTCAGAAGGCCCTCCAACTCTAGTTGGCTTTCACCTCCAACAAAATCCTAGCTAAAAATCCATGAGTGATCCCAAACCAATGAAACTGCTCCCAGTTTACTGACCCATAGACAATGCTGCGGTAGTAAGTGTTAATTGATGTTTTAAGTCACTAACTTTTGGGATAATTTGTGAGGCAGCAATAGGTAATCAATATAAATGCCATCACAGCAATATATAAATTGTCACACTGTCATTAACACTGTCTAATGTCATTTCTTTTAATATTTTGGTAGTTTAAAAAAATGCTTTGTTTTCTTTTCAAGGCTGAGTACTTATATGGTTACATATATAGTTTAATAGCTTCCTGTATACTTAATAAACAGCTCATATTGTTTTTATATTTACTAAGTGTTTGTGTATTTTTGATAGTTTTCCTTTGGTAATATAGTATTGTGTTTGGTTTTGCTTAATTTCTCGGCAGTTTGACTTCACAACATGCTGTGAGATAAAGATTAAAATAGATCCTACTAATATTTAAACAATCAAATGAACAGTATTCACTTAGCAATATTTCTGTTGATTTAAATGATATACTAAGTTTTTATTGGCCTTTATTTTTACGTACCAAACTATTATGTCAACAGTATTATTTATAATTATTTTAATGTTGTAATTTTTAAATATATGATAAAGTTTATCGGTCTTTATACTTATCTTTCTCTTATGTTTTCTATTTGCTTTTTCATACAATCTTCAGAATAATGTTGTCAGTGTTCTAAAAACACATATAAATATCTATGCTTTTATACATCCCATTCCACATTCTCTCCTTTCAATGTGATGTTGGCAGTCCTCCACAGAGAATTGGATTTTATGTTCCCTTCTCTTATATCTGGGGGTGGGCATTTGTGGCTATGATGGAAGTGATATATGACTTCTGAGTTCAGGTTTAAAAGCCAATCAAACTTCTTCCTCTCTTCCTGGTATTTCCTCTCCCTCTCTCTCTCTCTCTCTCTGTGTGTGTGTGTGTGTGTCTCTTTCAACGTACATATCTTGGAATCCCTGAGTCCACAGCTTAAGAGATCACATGGATAGACTAAATAAAAGATGAGAAAGACACCCAGCTATTTGGGTCTTTTCAACCCAAGTACCAAATATATAAGTAAAAAATAATCCCAGCCCCCAGCTCTCATGCCTCCTTCCCTGGCACTGAATGGAGCAGAGACAAGCTATACCCACAGAGCCTTGCCCAGATTGCAGATTAAGAGCAAAATAAATATTTTTCTTATTCTAAACAATTGTTTTGGGATATGCTTTTATGTAACCATGGCACCCAAAGCATTCAATTTGTATTTTGTTTAGTGTTTATGATATTTACTTTTGCAACAGTTAGGAAATAATGGACAGAAAGTTGTTTCATAGAACTCCAGAAAAAGCATTATTAGAGCAACTGTGTTAAGTGCCCATCAGATATCATATAAGGTGAGAACTAAACCAATCACAAACACCACTGACAGCTGCTCAATAGCCATTCTCCTTTTCTTCCTTGTTAAGAGAACACTGATATTTTTAGATATCAGAGAAAATAGAGCAGAGATTGGGTGTTGGGAGGTGGCTTGAGGGCTTCACCTTGAGGTTTCTTCATCTTCACAAGATGCTGATGGTAGATCTAGGTCTTATATCTACGTGACATCCACAGTCTTGAAGACAGAACATTGCTTTTGTTTGCTTTTTTTTTTTTTAAATGGAGACTATCTTCCGATAAGTCAGACAGCAAAAATATCCCTAACTGTTCCTTCAGAGATATGTGTCCAGTCTCACCTCTCAATCAATCACAAGGTAGACTGAAGGACTGTGCCAGAGTGAGGCTACTCAAAGTCAGACCCTAGAACTGGAGAAGCACTGAGACTCTCCAGACGTTCTCATGCTTGAGAGAAATGTATGTTCTTTGCAGGTTTATGGGGGAACAGTAAGGAGTGGCAATCGAGTATTTAAACAAAAGTACCTTCCATACGAAATTACTCAGTCTTCTAAAGGCTTAGTTTCCTTTTCTACAAGATAGAGATAATGATAGTATCAATTTAGTTGGGTTGCTGAGAAGATTAATAGGATAATGCATAAAAAGTACTTAGTAAAGGACCCAGCATATTGTGAGGCTTTAATAAATGACAGTTATCATCATGGTCATTATTATTGTTATTATTAACAGTCATCCCAACACTCAGCAAATACTTTGGGGTATATATTAGTTATGATGCATTAAAGTTAAAGGGGAAATTGGAGGACTAAGTGACACATTAAATATATATAATGGTCCCTTGTGATAGAATTTCAGATCTGAACATTAACTTCACCACAGCTGTAACACTGTTAATTAAATTCTATCCTTTAACATGTAAATAGCTTTTGTAATATACATCTGCCTTCAGATTCTCCTGGTATCCCTGTTGCTCCCCTAGGCATACTTTGGACATCTCTGGAAGTCTCCAAGACTGTTTTTCATGCTGCACTTTAAGATCAGCAGGTGTGCAATGAAGTTATTGTTGCTTCCTTGGAAATTACACGACTTTGAATCATCTTCCTTCTGAATAATACATGCAGCACATAAATATGAAAGCTTCTTTCATCTGGCTCATTTAAGATACAAACAAATACACTGAAAATCCAAATCGTACTTTTGTTTTCTTAAGGAATGAGTATGACATTATTCTGTTAATTTTGGTGATGACTAAAATTATAGGCTAATTTTCTTTATTATTTACTTTTCTTGAGAGGAGTGAAACTTTTCCTTGACAGGAATGGAACTTTTCCTCCAATCCCATGTTTTCAATGTTTCAACCTCTCCAAATATTCAACATATGTACAATTATACATAAACAAATTTAGGCATAGAAATAGGACAAGTAAATGTTAAGAAATCTATAGATTTATCTCACAGTAATCATGAACTTAAATTAGCAACCTTCTAAAAGAAATGACAGAAAAAGATGGCTTTTCTATCACATCACATATAGGTACTGATTGCCTATACTATATATGTTTCTTACAAACACATTTTTTGTTCTATTCTTACAGCAATCACTCGAGATGAATATTATTTTCCTTATTCTATGAAGAAATGTAATTAAAAGAGTCTAAGTAATATGCTAAGACAACACATTTAGCAAATGGGAGAAATAGACTTTATCCTGTCAACTTAAAAAAATACTATTTATAAATTTAGAAGAGGAGACTTTATTTCTTATAAATAGTTGCAGTCTACAGGGTAGCCATTATGATAGGCTGGGAAGCATAGCCTCTGACCAGAAGCTCAAAACAGATACTTCAAGGCAGAGCTAAAGGCAACAGGAATATGCTGAGTGGGGTGACCAGTGATACATTTTTAGTAAGCTACAGAAGGAGTCATGAATATTTATGAAAGGAGAAACGTGTACATGTACAATGGAGCTCCCTGTGTCTCCATGTTCTAAAAATGGCGATGATCTGAGAGTGTTTTGGGCCTTATGATATCAAAAGGCAAAGCAGAAGACATGAAAACCCTCGCTGTGCATTCTCTGTAGACTAGCCAGAACAGTAGTGGTCAGTGGTTGCATGTCAAGCAAAAAAGAAAGGGTAGCATCAAGTGGTTGGTTGATATCAGTGGTGCAGTCTTTCAGGAAAGCTGGTTTCCATTATGCCCTTAGGGAGGAAAGTCTAACTGTGGTTAGCAAAGAAGGTAGTCTGACTCCCTCATCCCATCATGGTCAAGAATTCCATTTTCAGGGTAATTCTGGGGTCTTCTTGCCTAAGAGATGGTTCATTCAGTCAGTTGGGGGGGTTAGGATTTCATTTTTAGTTTACAATCCTCAGGTCTGATTTTTGCCTAATCCATCACATAACTTAGTCCACAAATCATCTGTATTATCAAATATGGGATTTTAAGTATGTATTTTTCTTTTTTTCTGTTACGTACAATGTTTTGTGATGTTTTTCTCTAGTGGCCTGATTTGGTGGCATTTTAAATCTGTGAACCAAAAAGTATCTGAGACAAATCTCAATCAGTTTAGAAGTTTATTTTTCCAAGGTTAGGAACATGCCCACGATACAGCTCTGGAGATCCTGAGAACATGTGCCCAAGATGGTCAGGTTACAGCTTGGTTACATTTTAGGGAGACATAAGACATCAGTCAATACATATAAAATGTATATTGGTTCAGTCCAGAAAGGCAGGACAACTTAAAGAGGGGGCTTCCTTGTCATAGGTGGGTTCAAAGATATTCTGATGGCAACTGGTGAAAGGGTTTATCTGCAGACCTGTAATCGAAGTATTTGCGTTGAAATAAGAGGTTGTAGAAACCACGGTTCTTATTATGCAGGCAAAGCCTCCAGGTAGCAAGCTTCAGAGAGAACAGATTGTAAATGTTTCTTATCACACTTAAAAAGGTGCCAGACTCTTAGTTGATCCTCTCCTGGGTAAGGAAAAAGACCTAGAAAGGAAATGAGATTCTCTATAGAATGTATTTCCCCCATAAGAGATAGCTTTGCAGAGCCATTTCAAAATATGCTGAAGAAATAAATTTTGGGTTAAAAAACTTGGATTTTTTTCAGGGCCTATCTGTCATGTGGGTGTCTTGTTGCTACAAAGAGTCAGTTTTGTTCCTCTTAAGATCTCTGTTTTAATGCTAATGGTGATCAGTTGTGCCTGAATTCCAAAGGGAGAAGGGTATGATGAGGTATGTCTGACCCCTGCTTTCCATCATGACCCAAACTCACATTTTGGCTTAACTTTGGAATGCCCTTGGCCAAGAGGAGGGGTCCATTCAGTTGGTTGGTGGTTTAGAATTTTATTTTTGGTTTACAATTCTACGAAAGTCAAGCAATTTTTCAAAGTATCAACAATAGAACCTTATTTTGCTATTTTGGCTTGACACCACTGCCCATGAGAGCTCATTTTTCCCATGAAATATTTCACCTGAGGAGTCAGGCAGGGTCAGTAAAATAATTCTTCTTTGTCAAGTAATTCTTATTACCTAGTTTAAATTCTTTCTCAGAACATTGCTGGGAAAACATTTTGTCTTGCTCAAGATTTACTCTTTTTTTCTAACCTTCAAGCTTTGTTCTTTTTTGTGCCAGGCATGGTATTTTGAATTGGGAACATTTTAGAGAGTCAAATAGGATTTCTAAACATAGGAAACCCCAAATCTCAGTTTCTCCCAGGTGGCTACAATCCATCTATTACATTTAATAAACTAGTTAATAATGTTTTTACCTCACCGGTTTCTTTTTATTTTCAGAATGTGAAGCTTAGGCAACCTTGCTTTGCATATTTTATTATTATTTAAACATACACAACTTACTTAAATCTTGTAATTAGTTTTAAACTTACTTTTATCTTTTCTTGTGTATGTTGTCCTCCTATATGAGCAACTACTGAAAGAAATCTTGAAATTTTATATTTTTGGAGGTCTGGAGGCTGCTAATACCTATATTCAAGAATAATATCTCAAGGAAATGATCTGGCAGTCCTTATAGAAATGGTATTCTAAAAACCCAGCAAAGGCTATCACTTATTTAGGAGCTACAAGAATGGCATCCTCTTTAATAATCTAATATTACTGTCAATTACGCATTTTGGAAGGGATGAGAATTTACTCAGGATATTTAGTTGATAAGTCTCTAGGCAATACTTCTACTTGTTTGTTAACTATATTGTCAATACTCAACAGATAGTACAATTGGGCATTTTTTTTAATGCTAAACACTTTTAGATCAGTAAGGGAAAAATGAAGCTCTGTATGCATTCTGCTTTCCTGTTTTTATTCTCACACACTATTTGGAGAGCAGAGTGAAAGAAGGGAAGTAATGGGGACAGATGTTTGTCTAGATTTGAAAGATCTTTCTAGTTAAATTTGACTTTGTCTTGATTCTAAAAAATCTAAAGTCCTATGGACAGTAGATGCTACGTTTTGTTGCTTCATAATACTTTTCCAAGAGATGCAATTATATTTCAGAAAATGAAACAAGTCATCTTAGATAGAGATATGTCTCTTATTCCAAAGACCTTAAAGTTTGAAGTGAATAAAATACCTGAAAAATTAAGTTTCAATATTTTCTCACTGATATGGTGACCTAATTTTTCCTTCTACATGCTTTCCACAGTGAAGGGAATCTATGCAATTTGAAGCCTGTATTGTATTTTATCATGGTGCTTAATGCAAATACAAAGATTTTGGGAATCTTTCTCAGAAAATTTAATTTACTGCTGGGTTATGCAATCTAGTGACAAACAAAAACATCTAACTTTTTAAGTAATCAGTGTGGCTGGTGTTTTATTAATTCCCTTTAGAAATTTGTGTAACAGCAATATGTCTCTCTTTGCAGGCAAATAGCTTGCAAAGAGGTTTTATTTTTGTCTTTTTTCAAAGCAGTTGGGTTTTCAAAGAGCAATTGCTGCTGTTTGTTTAGAGTTACTCTATTGGGCAAGGTTTGTGCAAAAGTAAGTGAATAGCTATGCAGAAATACATGGTTTCTGTGATTTTTCTTCTATGCTATATTATCCCTTCATCAAATATGAGAAAACATTTTTTAAAGAAAAGTAAATGTTTTACATGTGTCATTCATTTACTTCATCGTTTCAATCCAGGAGTATAAATATGAAATGACTTTATTTTCTCTAACAAATCAGTCCCCAACTCTTCCATGTTAAATCCCCTTTCTTAATTCCTTAACACATCATAATTCAGTACTAACTTTAGCTGTTTAAACTGAATTGTTAAAACTTGGTCTCATGTCTTCATCTCTGATCAAAGAAAACCACACTTGTGACTTGTGGCTTGAAGGTTTTCTATATTTCCCAGGCATTGACTTCCAGATTTTACTGCCTGACTGTGCAAAGATATAGGCCATAGTGGTCATCTCACCCTGCCAGAAAAAGCCCAGGGGAAGATGGGAGGTGACCCTGTTCTCATTCAGCTTCCCCAGTGCCCCTGGGAGCCCTGCTGATTCATGTAAAAGAATTTCCTCAGTTCTTTTACATGCTTCTGTAGAAACATTTATTTCTCAATAAAGCTATACCTATTTCAATAAATGAGAATTAGTTGGGCCACAGATTGCAAACATTAAACCATTAAAGGTAGGCCATGGCTGCCAAACTTCATTGAAAGTAGTTTTGTGCTCCAGAGAAAACAGCTTGAACAGCTTCTAATGAAAAGTGTTGCTGTGCTTTTTAGAAGGAATTTCAAATATACAAGTGGAATTCTTGACGGAGCAAACTGAACATAAGGTCATTCCAGAACAACAATATGTAGAACAAATAGAACAGCAGTAAGTGCCATTAAGATCATGAATTCTCTTGCTGTGATGTTAATTCATTTAATGGATACAATCTCATGGTTGAGAAACTTCAATTAAGAGTAAAATCTGAACGATGAAAAATTTTAGGTGAGATTTGCAATGATTCAGAGATGATAAAAGAAAGCCTGATAAACAGATTTATTTGCATGTCACCTTTTGGTTTTTGTAACAGAATAGCAATTAATATGTCTGTGTAGTTTTATGCAATAAAACAGAATACACAATTAAATGATCCAAATGAACATTTACTTGAACTGCCTGCAGGAATAGAGGGGCATACAATACAATTATGCAACACTACCTTCTGTGATGTTATAAAAGAAAGAAAAAGCACAAAATTCCTACAAAAATTTGCCTCTGTGATGCCTTTTTAAAAAATTACATATATCTTGTAGGCATATCTAAAAAAATGTCTCTGTGCACAGAGAAAGTTTATTGTTAATGTTATGAGAAATTATGGGTTAAATGCATTGGGGTGACCTTGAACATGAGAGGCACTATAATGACCATGCATTTGGTGTGTGATTTGACTGAGATGACCATGACAGGATGCCACAAAGTGCCCTTATGGTTAGCACAAGCGTTCTAGACCCCTCACCCAAAAAGGATAAGTCTGAGACTGCAAGTTAAGTAGGATGATGGGGAAAGCAAGCCAACTGTATAAGGAAAGATGGAAAAAAACAGATTGGCTGAGGCCAGAACAGGACACTTAGACCAAAAGATAGCCTTGAGCAGATAAGTCATTGATTAGGATAATAGAGAGGAAAGATGGGAAAGCCCTTGTAGAGATACTACATTATCTCTAGTCTGCCTAATATTGAATTTATTTTATGTGATAGAATATCTTTTAAGCCATTGTTTTGGGGCCTTTCTGTGATACATAACTCAGCCTAATGCAAACTGACACCAAATTTTAATTTAGAACTTATGAGTATAGCAATTGGAACATAAGAATATACCAGACAGCTCCATTCTCACGAAATTTTCTACATCATGGGAAACATAAGTAATAACAAATTTAAGTAATAATAATAGAATGTAAAATGTAATAATCCAGGACTTCCCTTAGAACTTTGAGTACATAGAGCAAGAGTGTTAAATACGTCAGGATGAGCAAAGGTCTCCCCGAGGAAAATGTGACGGGTTTATGCATTACTGTGTTTAAGACAATACAGCCTTAATGTTTAATATTTAATGCTGATATTCACATATGCGGACCATGTTCATGACCAATAATGTGTGAGAAAAGCAGTTTGTTTTTCTTTCTCCTGTGATCAGTTGCCTTCATCTGTCCATCACCATCAAGCATTCCTTTGTGAGACTCTTCTTCTATATGCAGTTTATATTTGTGATCACACACCATCACAGATGTCCTTAGAAGGTAGTCTTCCAGAAACACACTCTAAACAAAACTACTGAGCTTTGATGTTACTGTATAGACAAGAACAGCAGTAACATGCTTTTCTCCTGGGGTGCCTTTCAAGATGCCCTGAAATCATTTTTCCTAAGCACATGTGGACAGATATACTTTTCAAATACAATACTCCTATATGGCACAAGTATATTGTTTAGTTTAGAGCCAGTGTTGATTCAAAAAAGTGCTTCAGTGAAGGACAAATATGCTTCCAGAAAAATCCCCTCAAAAACGTGTGCTTCTGGAGAAGAAAATAGCATTAACACATCTTTTCAGAACAAATACCGTAGCCCAAAACTTATTTTAGGAACGGAAATTTTCTTTGACTGAGTTGTTTTAGGAAATGACCTAATCTTTTTTTCTAAAACAATGTACAACGGAATAATAGTACCATTTCTTAATGGGCCATCTGATGTTTTAGTTTGTACGTATAATTAATGATTTAATTGGTCTCCTGTAATTATAGAATTAATGGAGATAAAATTTCCTCTGTGTATTTAAAATACTAAAGGACATTAAAGCTATTCCTCTGAGAAAATGGCCAGTCCTACTGTATAGCAGCATAGGGCAGTTAGTGTAGTGTGGTGAGCTGTGTTCACCTTTAACTGAAATATTGAGACAGAAGATGTAGTTAGTAGTTTTTCCTGCTTACAGTTTTAATTTTACATCTGAATAAAATGAAAACAATCAGGTGACATATTTTTCTTCCCCATAAAAGAGAGAATTACAGTTCCCTAAAATCAAGAGCTGTCAATCAAGGCCTAGACATAGTGTGATGTGCATGAATAATTAAAGACTGATTTGTTAACCATGCAGAAGTGAAGTTACCCATGCAGAGAGACACATTGTCAATTGCCAGCAATTTACTATGTTTTTGAAAACCGCAGGCAGCAATTTACAGAAAAGATTAGGCCAGTTACTGTATACATGTGACATTTTCCTGATTTAAGATGTCAATCTAAAAAGCTGTAAACTGACACCTGGAGTTTGGAATGAGGTTGTTAAGTTTACAAAACGCCACTTTTTGCTGAAAATGTCTATGTTTCTTCTCGGGGAGACCTCTGAATGCACACCCCTGCTGGGGCTAACCATGTGTATGCAAATGAGCCAGGTCATGGAAGGGTGGCACACCTTCTCTCGGGACCATTAAGTACCTACCTTTGCGTCGTTCACTGCTCAAATGCACTTGGCATCCATAAGAAAGCATGCCCATGGGCTTTTACTTCTTAGGGCTGATATTATTAGAAAGAAAGCACTGTGAATGTGTTTTAATAGTCCTAAACCATCTCGGGAGATATAATTACTTTAATCTTACCTCAGAATTTCTATTTTTTAGAACATTCTAAAGAATATGCTATGAGCAAAGTAGAACATCACCACCGGATATTGCAGTAATAATTGCTGCAGGCAAGATCCACTGATGAGTGCTAAAATTAATGGGGCAGTCTTTAAGGAGAAACAGGTTATCTGTATAGCCTCAAATTATCTTCCTCAAGATACTTATTAATTACTGTATTGGTTTTAACACATGTCCCCAGATTCTTTGATATTCCCTTCCTCTAGAAGGTGAAGCTTAATTCTGCTTCCTCTCCATGTTTCTGGATTTAGTGACTTGCTT
This sequence comes from Cebus imitator, assembly GCF_001604975.1. NCBI lineage: Eukaryota > Metazoa > Chordata > Mammalia > Primates > Cebidae > Cebus > Cebus imitator. Next base: position 257,230 of record NW_016107688.1, on the reverse strand, counting down.
CCAAAGAATAGAGCATGTAAAGGGAAAAAGGTAGCTTTCCCATGGAAAAACCTGACAGGCAGCACTTTAACCAGGGGGTCAAGGTTAACATCATCTAGAATAAGTCATGTTGGTATCATGTATCCCCAATATGATGTGATGGGAAGAGAATTTTGTCTCTAAAATATCTTTCCCAAAATTCATAATTCCAATATAACCTAAAGAAAAATCAGAAAAAAATCAAAATGAAAACATTCTACAAAGTATCTGTCCAGTATTCTTCAAAGTCTCTATGCCAAGTTCGTGAAAACCACGGAAACACAAAAGATTGTCACAGATTAGATATGCAACAAAGTTGACTAAATAACACTTGCTGTTCTGGGCTGAATTCTGGAACAACATCAAAAACTAAAACAGGGATTAGTGGAAAAATTTGGGAAATACAAATAAAGGTTTTGGCTTAGTTAACAGTAGCATGGATATGAAAGTTGCTAATGTTAGGAGAAGCCCAGTGAAGGGTATGTGGGAATGCTCTATACTATCTTTGTAACTTCTATGTACATCTAAACTGTTTCAATACCAAAAGGTTTTTTTTTATTTTTTTTTTTAATTTAAAGGAAAAAAAAAAGGTCAATGGATGATATGCATTGAATTCTGTCTCTCTAAAAAACATGTTGAGCCCTAACCCCCAATAGCTCAGAATGTAAACTTATTTGGAAATAGTGTCTTTGCAGATGTAATTGGTTAGTAAGATGAGGTCATACTGGAGTAGGGTGAAGCCTTAATCCAATATGGCTGGTATCTTCATGAGAAGACACTGGTATGCAAGGGAAGAATACCACATGACACAGGAGGCAAAGACTGAAGTGCTGTGTCTACAAGCCAAGAACACCAAGGGCTGCCAGCCTCCACTAGAAGTGAGAGAGAAGCAAAATGTTGCCCTCTTATAGAATTCAGAGGGAGCATAGCTCTGCTAACACCCTGAGTTTAGACTTTGGATTCCAGAATTGTGAGATTGTTTTCTGTTGCTTTAAGCTGCCCTATCTGCTCCTTTAATGAACTTTGTTATACTAGAAAATTAATATAATTGAAAACTAAACTTTATTATGAGCCATTTAAATGTATTTTATTGATATTAAAATTAGAAACAAATTCTTTTTTCTTGAATATTAGAAGAAACTACATAAAGCTACATTTTCAGTAAAAATTGTAAACTTCAAGATGTCCTGAAAAATGGGTGGCTACCCAAAGAGAATTTATGGGACAAAGATTCCATAATTCAAATGCAGTGGTGTATAGTGTGTGGTCGATAATTTCTCTGTGCTTTAGAAAAAAAAATAAACTTAGTGTATATTTTTAAATTTATTCTCAGTGTTTACATTAATTTATTAAACCCTTCAACATTTTCCTAGAGGTCCAAACCTTGTAAACCATAGTTTTCCTTGTAATTCCTACTGTGAGATTGCATATGCCAATAGTCATCATAAAATACAAGTTGAAGCTTTGTTTTCCATATGAGAAACTAGACGACATTTTCTTTTTTGTCTAGCAATAAAATAAATCTGAAGAGTGATTCTAACATCTCCTTCTGTCTTATGCAGTTTAATATGTTTCCATCATTTTCTCTAAATTTTTTCTCAAGGTGGAGAAGAATGAAGACTTTAATAAATTATTTTATTTTTCATCTCAAGTTTTCAAGGGTAAAATGTAAAATGGTAGAAGTCAACACTGAAGTGGTTTGTGAATAGAAATTATTATTAGACCATTATCCTGACTCTATTAAGGATTTTTTTTTTTTTTTGATATTTCAATAAGTGGCTTTTTTTTTCTTGTTTCCAGTGGGGTTGGAAATGAGTGACTCATGTTTGTTGAAAACAAATTATCAAAGTTTACATCCCTGTGGACATCTATATAAAAGATGGATAATATCCCCAGATAGGTGAAGAGGCCTCAAACAGTTTCTCAGATTACAGGCAGGAAGGCTACCTACAGTCAGGGAAGAGCACGGGCTCAGACGCCTGAGTCTCCTGACTTAGGTCCTCACTCTGCTGCCTGCTAGCAGGTGACTGAGCAAGTTATCTAACATCTCTGAGTCTCAATGTGTAATTCATTGTTTGAAAGATAAAGTACACTACTTAGTAAACCTTTGCAGTTCGTATCCGTCAATATTTTAGAAATGAATACTAAAATCATTTCAGAGGATATACATTCCGACTTTTCTTATTCTCTGTGGATAATCTCCTTAATGATTTCTTCTGCTTTTCTATTACTAATTTCACCTCTCACCAGTTCAGGGAAATGAACTCCCTAATCAATGCTAGACTTTCCTTATTGGGAACCTCATATTTTCAGATGGAGATTTCACATGCAAAAAGTCAAATCTATGTCTGTTCTGACTCTTCTCTGAAGTTTCATATTTCTTGCAATGGACAAAATAATAATGTTTGAACTCTTTGTCATCAACAAAAATGAAGTGCACACTTACGTCATCTCCAGCCTTGCTGTGGTCCTTCTTTCTGCTGTTGGACAGTTTGAATAAGCTGTGAATTCCTTGAGAACAGAAACCCTGTCATTTTCACCTTTATTCCTAGGGCCTGAGCAAAGTTTATGCCTTAGTCCATTGCTCTGAAGGAACACCTGAAGCTGTGTAATTTACAGAGAAAAGAGGTTTATTTGGCTCATAGTTCTGCAGCCTGTACCAGAAGTATAACAGTGGCATCTGCATCTGGTGAAGGCCTCAGACTGCTTCCACAAGTGATGAAAGGTAAAGGGTTGCTGGTGTGTGCATATCCTTTTGTGCATACTTCTTCCTTTTCCTTTGAATAGATTTCAACACAAAATTTAGCAGAGCCAAATAAATCATATCCAAACCATTGCACTGCATAATATTTGGTAGGTGATCAATAAATAGTTGTTGAATAAATAAGTGAATGAATGAAGAACAAAAAAGTTTTTTCAGACTGGAAAGGTTAACTACAGTGCAAAGAGATGGGAAATCAAAGTAATGATAAATGTTGTCCCTAGTTGCCTGCCAGGCCCCTGCATATATTATTTCTAATCTGCGCAACAGCCTCACAGGGTAGGTGTCAGTGGCTGCAGGAGAGAGGGACACTGCAGATAACAGAGAGGAATAGTGAGCCAAAGGGCAGTCCATGAGATGCCTGGTACAGTCATGCCCACAGCCCCTTGAGAACGAAGCTGCCAAAAGCTCAGCTCATCTTTGAGCACAGCTGCCATGCTCTCTGCCATGGACACCTTCGATGGCAGCCACTGGCTTAGAGGCTTTGGTGCCCAGAGGCTGTCATGCAGGGAGACTGGCAGGCCCCCACCTTGCAGAAAGCCCACCAGATCTGGAGGGTGGAGGATATGGAAAGGGCAGGCATCCCTCTAGGAGGTTCCTGGTGGCCTCTGCACTTCTCTATTCCTTTACGTCTGAGAGAGCACAACTATCACAGACAAGAGGGGCAGGAGGGCTTAGTATTCACTTTCAGAGTTGGGACTTTCATCCCTCTTCTCTCAAAATAAAAATATAGGATGAATTAAGCTACCCATGTTCAACTTAACTATAGTCAAAAACTTGGAATTACCTCTCTATGCTTTCCTTCACCTCTCTGAGATAAAACAGGTGACCTATGCAGGGACAATGGAGAGGAAAGGAACAAAGGCAGGAAGAAACAAGACCTGGACATCTTAGCTTTGTCAAACATCTTTCAGATTTCCTACAGAGAAGGAGTGAAAAAGAGAGAGGAGTGAAAAGATAAGCAAAAACAAAACCCGAGCAAGAACCAAAGGGCTGCCCTAATGGCCTGTGACCACATGACAAATATGTTAGGACGAAGGAGACAGAGGAAGAAAAAGGAGAGAAAGGAGAAGAGGGAATGTGGAAGGAAAGATGAAAGTGGGAATCCCAGATGTTGTTCTTTGTAGGCGGCTCAGCTCAGGGGGCCTAAAAGACAGAAAGCTCAGAATTCAGACACAAAATAGGCAACTGGTGAGAAATCCTGGTTCAGTTTGGGAGGAATTTGTACTGCCTCAAAAGTGGGAATCTTGGGAGGATAAAAATAGTCCTTCTCCATAGGCCTAGATCTGAAGATGAAAGAACATGAAGAAGGGACTATCTTACAAAGATATTTTGACACTTTAAAATGCCTAGTAGGTTATATACCATGAAATTGTACCATTGTGTCATCAGAGTTATATATAGTTTATTCTACATTAACTTTTATTCTAAGATTTGCACAGATTGTTAAAAAAAATTACACATTTGAAGAAAATTCAAGGATACCAAAATATAAAGTTCAGCATGTAGAGGTCAGCGTCACAGGCTTAGGCCACTCCCGGGTGGTGACCACAGGAACTTGCCTCTATCCAAAGAAGGTAGAGTAGTTTTAGATTTGGGAGCTGCCTTAGGATAATTTTACCATATTCCCACATGTTAATCTTTTAGTGATATGAATGGGAGATAAAATTGCTACAGAAATCACATAGTAACGTGCATCAGTACACCCAGAGGAAGTAGGTGAGTAAAGTCCTATCTTCAGGTTAGTGTAAAATAGACTTACCTAAACATATCATATGCCCTGTACTCATTCCCTACGGCTGCTATCACAAATCACCACAAAGTGGGTGGCTTAAGACAATAGAAATTTGTTCTCTCACTGTTCTGGAGGCCAAGAGTCTGAAATCAAGCTGTCAGCAAGGCCACACTCCTTCCAAAAGTTCTAGAAAAGAGTCCATTCATTGCCTTATCCAGCTTCTGGCAATTCCAGCCATTTCTTGGTCAATCTCTGCCTCCTCTCTGTGTCTTTACGTCTCAATTGTCTTCCACCTTTCTCTCATAGGGCACTTGTCACTGGATTTTGGGCCCATCTGGATATTCCAGGATGATCTCATCTTAGAACGGTTAACCTAATAACATCTGCAGTGTTCCTTTTTCCAAATATGGTCCCATTTACAGGTTCTGAGTGGAGAATCTTCAGGGAGGAGAAGCACCATTCAACTCACTGCATGTACCATGTTGAAAATCCACCCAGTTAATAAGGTGATGCAGAGTAAAAGAGTTTCTAGATTGCAATTTTTTTAATGCTGGGTTTTTATTTTTTACTTTGTTTTCCTTGGCCCAAAAAAGTTGGAGGTTAGAAATTGTGATCAGGAACACCAAGTTTTCAATTCTATTTAGTCGACAGATATGCAGTACCTATTTCACAATCGTGACCTTCTATCCCCCAAATATTCTATAGCAATATATCATAATGCGAGTTTCTTGATGAAAATCTCAAGAAAAAGAAATGCAGGACTTACATATTTCAAAAATTCCAAAGACCTTAAATAATTTAGCTTCTGCAGAGACACAAGAGCACTCCTGCACACACCCTGACACACATGTACCATCGTGCACTTGCATTGCCTATTATGATTCCCTGCCCAGGTAGTGCTAAAGCAAATAAATACCTTCCTACCCTCTAAAGATGAAATGCATAGTAGCACAGACCTGCTTAAATTTCTCAGAAATTTTGAAAAGTCACATCCTTAGCAATTCTAAGAAAAATGTGTCAGCCTGAATATAAAACCCTCTCTTTAAAACTAATAAGACATTTGAGTACATGTGAATTGTAGCTTCCTGTGTGACAGTATTTCAGTTGCTGTCAGTCAGTAACTCCATTGTCACCGACTGAATCATTTTTTCTCCTCCAGACCCTTTCTCATACACTAGAATGTATTTATGAAAGTGTGGCTGACAAGTCCTAGAGAAATAAATTATTTATAAGTTTTACAGTGCATTGATTTTCTAAATAAGAGGAAACCATGCCATGGCGTAAATTCTGCTACAAAGAACTACATAACAGAACTAAGTATGTTTAATTAATCTAAAATTCATATAGTATAATGATAGTAAATCATTACCATTGTTGGTAAATTACACAATTGTTAGTATATCTCACTGATGTGTTTTGAGTAAGTGAAACACAAAACTATATACTCTCATGATTATTTTTTAAAGAAAATTTGATTTGTAAATGAAGTCCCTTTATTTTTATAAATTTTATTTTTATACACACCAACAAAAATCAAGTCTTTTAAAAATTAAATAAAATTCAGTATATTATTGAGAAAGTATTGTTTAATGTTTATTATTCAAGCGAGGAATATCTTAATGACAAAATTAATTGCAGATAAACCCAGACATAAAACAAATATTTTCTGCTTTCATGGACTGGATCTTTGAAGAGCATCCCTGAGGCTTGGCTTCCTAGCAATTTTCATCTCTCTGCTATATGACACAGCAAGCTTTGAGAAATGCCTGGTACATAGTGAGACACACATGCAAATGAGCTTCCAGTCTCAGCCAGCCTTTCTGGACTGGGTTATTTCTGCCCAAATTCCACTATATCCCACCACACAGGAAGGCTTCAATAGGAAGACAGTAATAAGGTCACTGCTGGACATTGAAAATGAAGTTTGAAGTTTCCTGCCTAGAAAGGAAATAAAGAGCTCAACTGACTGGCAGATCCCACAGAAAGTGTTCTTAAGAGCTGCATTTAGTGCGTCAGCAAAAGAATGTTCTGTGTTCACCTTTCTTGTCCTTTCAATTCTTATTAATTGAGGCAGAATGGACTTCCAGGTCTTCCTATTCCCACAAAGGGACTAACTCCAAGAGTTCATGGTGAACTCATTCTCTAAGTCAGGATGCATTGTGACAGTACAAAGAGCAGGGTAGAAAGGGGCCTCCCAGAGGTTGAACCTCAAGGACTGCGGCAGTCATACTGGGTCTTAAGGGATCCAGGACCTTCTATCTTGGGCAAGATGGTGAGAACCAGAAAGAGGACATAAGGTTTCTAAAAGATAAAATATGCTAGCCACGTTGTGTTGACCCCTCAGCCCATGAGAAATTACAAATGTGTCCTAGTATTCCTAGAAATGTACTTATAACAGGTTTTATTCAGTTTCCCCAAAATTGCCAAGTATATTTTGCTAACTACTGACAATACTATAATATTTTTAAAAGGTAAGACACCACAAAGAATAGTCATAAGTTTTGCCTTTTCAAAATTATGTAAAATCTCAGAAATATGCTTTCCTCCCAGATAAATGAGCCTAGAAAAGCTTTGAGTGATTGAGCTACACTAAGAGGAGCTAAAATCTTATGGAGGAAAGGGGCCATATTAACGTAGGTGTCTTTTTAGTAGTTATTATTGTTAATTATTAGACATCTAGAAATAGACCTTTAAACAGGGAAAAGGTACAAAATGAACAGTTAAAAATTGCCTAGTCCTACTCCTCGGACAGTGTTTTAATTCTGGTGTTTATTCACATTGAATCTAAATTGGTTACTTACCTCAGAAAGAACACATATTTTTAATGCTTATAAAGACCTTGAATTGTGTACAAAAAGTATGGCATATTGTGCTACTTTTAATATTTAAAATAGAATGAAACTGGGTGCAGTGGCTCATGTGTGTAATCCTAGCACTTTGGGAGGCTAAGGCAGGAAGATCACCTGAGGTCAGGAGTTCAAGACCATCCTGGCCAACATGGTGAAACCCCATCTCTATCAAAAATACAAAAATTAGCTGGGTGTGGTGGTGGATGCCTGTAATCCCAGCTACTCAGAAGGCTGAGGCATGAGAATCGCTTGAACCTGAGAGGCGGAAGTTACAGTGAGTCGAGATCATACCACTGCACTCCAAGCTGGTGACAGAGCGAGACTCCATCTCAAAAATAAATAAATTAATTAATTAAATAAAAATAAAAGGTATCATGGGCACATAGAGGGTTTGGTGATTTTTTAAACTCCTTTTAATATGGGTCAATCGCCCGAAGCTTTTCTAGGCTCATTTATTTGGAGGAAAACATATTTCTGGGATTTTACATAATTTTGAAAAGACAGAACTTACTATTCTACATGGTACTTACCTTTTAAAAACATTATAGTGTCATCAATAGTGAAATGTACTTGGCAGTTTTTTTGGACTGAATAAAACCTGCCATAAGTACATTTCTGGTCATCGTTTATAATGTTTCACGGGCCGAGGGGTGCAGCAGTGAGATGCAAGCTCACTGTACCTTCAAACTGCTGGCCTCAAGTGATCCTCCTGACTCAGCCTCTGGAATAGCTGAATCTATAGTCATGCACCCCCTTGCCTGGCTGGCACATTAAGTTGTTTAAAGTAATCGTGGATCAGGGAGGGGAATCATTTTACCAAACACAGAAACAAAAACAGCACAAACAAAAAAACTCAGAGTATCTCCTCTGAAAGATTTTCTCATTATCATGTTTAAAAGCACTTTTCTCTTCCATTCTCCTTATGAATCCATGACCATATAGTTAGGTCTTCCTCACCAGGGAGTTACCTGCTGCACCCGGGGACTGAAGGTGCAAGGAGAGTACCTGGAAATGAGAGAAACTTAGAGTTGAACAGACACTGAGACCGCTGTGAGATGTGTCATAATGTGTTAATTATTCCCACCTAGAAACTTATTTGATGCAGAATGTCATTCTCCAAGTTGCCCAAGAGGACCCTCTGATCTGCAAGCAGGAGAGCCTGGTGAAATCCCAGAGCAGAAGACTAGGTAGAGCAGGGCTTTAAGTGCCAGTGAAAGCAGCTCTGACTGCCAAAAGTGGCAATACCTGTGAATATTTCTCGTAGATTCTTTTTCTCAAACCCGGCCCAAGTTAATGCTCATAACAAAAGGCAGCTCACTTTTAATTGTTCCACACAAGACTGCTTGTCAAATGTCTCTGATTCTACCCTCGCTCCACAATCGAATGTTATCTAGCCATTTTTCCAAAAGTAGGACTACTTTTTACATAGAAATAATCAATCATCAGTTCCCATATAGTACAGCCTGGATAGTTCAGATTGCTGTAAATTTATGTGAAGGAACTTAGGTGCCCTGCATTTTCCCCAAAGTCAACTTCATTCCCATTCTTAGTTCTCCTTTGAACCATGTTGATGCTGAGTGGTCCCAACACTCTCACCCCCTGTGACTTAGCACGCTCATCCAAAACTGGGCTTGCTGAGAAATTGGCCCTGGAGAAGTTAATGACTTTGTTTTCGCCAATGTGCTCTCTTAGCTGAAATGTCTGCACTATTCTGTCACCTCCAAAGGCAGGAAAAGTGACTACGTCACACTTTCACACCATCCTAATTAAGATGGTATTTAAAATCAAAGGACCTGATGAGATCACCTGAGACTTACAAAAAAAAAAAAAAAAAAAAAAAAAAAAAAAAAAAAAAAAAAAAAAAAAAAAAAAAAAAAAAAAAAAAAAAAAAAAGGAAAGAAAAGAATTAAGGCTTGGGGCCTGGGAATTCTAATACATAAAAGCTGATCAGAGAAAGGAAGCCACTGAAGGAGCTGGAAGAGCTGGAGACAGGCAAGCCTGAGGCAAGCCAGGAGGGCAGTGTCATGAAGAGGAAAAAGCATTTCAAGAGGGAAGGGCCTGGTGAACCAGGACAGATACTACTGAGAATTTAAATAAGATAGAGAGGGAAAACTGACCATTGGTTCTGACAGAATGGAAATCTCTGTTGTCTTTAATAACAGCCCTGCAATGGACAGACTAGGAGAGAATCTCCCTACCACTGCATGGAAGGAAGAGTGACCAGGAGACCTTGGAGACAGACTGGCAAATGCTCCCATTTTGCTGCCAAGGTAAACAGGAAAATGAAGTAGTAACTGAGAGAAGACAAAGAATCAAGGGAGCATTGGATTTTTGCTTCTGTTGTTTGAAATACAGAAAATATTAGAATACATTTGTATGTCAATGGAAATGATCAGTTTGGGAGAAAAATCATTTTTTCAAGGGAGGAGGGCTAATTCCAGAATATGAGCTAGAGGAGGTCCATCTAAAGCACACATGGAGGGATTCAGCTTAGACAGGCACAGGGACATTTACCAAGACGGAAGGGAATGTGTGTGCAGGAGGTGTACGGAATTAGCTGTAGTGGTTGGAAGATGCGGTGATGTTTCTATTCTTATAGCTTTTATATTCTCAAGGATGAATGAGATGATTTCAAGATGAAAAAAGTCCCCAAATAAGGTTTTAAAATTATACTAAAAGTTCCAAAAAATATTTCAATATTTAATAATTTTTAAATTAATCTTCATAAAGTAGAAACATAGAGTACTGCTGCCTTTCTGCTAAAAAAAAAAAAAAAATACCTAAGATATAAGAAGATTTCAATTTAAAAGTGCTTGTTAGGCCAACTAACCCCTATTAAAAGGAGCTGCACTTGACCACATAGATGGATCTTTGTAGCTAAGAAATATCTAATCACAATAACAAAAATGCTCTCAGTAATCAATTAACATTTTGTGCCATGTTTGGAGGCTTGTGATACATTGGCCTGAGAACAACTGTCATTCAGGAAAATTCTGTGTCACTTAAAGGCTAGTCCTGGTATCACATTCCTAGGCACAGATAAACTTTTCTAGGATAGATTAAGGCACAAATTCATGTTCACTTTTGAACATGGAAATTACATAGTTATTTTCATGAAAATACTTAGTAGGACTAATAATTAGAAACCTTTAGATATAATGTTCCTCTTTGCTACAAATCTGACACATTTCTTCAGTCTTCCCACTAAGTAATTATTTTCCACTTAGTTATATGACACATTATTCTAAGGTTGATGTAATCCCCCCCATGCCTTTAAACTCATGTGTGGAAATGACTGGCAGCCATAGAACAGGCCCTCCCTCCCTGTTGGTGGCCAGAAGTCTCATGTTCATGTGTGGGAAATTGTATAGGGGCACAATGTCATGATAAGCCTACAACCACACTGTGCTGAGGAAGACAATGTTTTAAAATAAGGGTAATATAATTGCACGATTAAAATCTTGGAAATTTTGAAAATTGTAGAGAAAGATCATTCAAAATATGACCCTAATGGCTGAGTGGCCTCCAGAGGTCACTGTTCCTCTCAGTCTCACCATCACTAAAGGACTCTTTTCTTCCAAATGTCACTAACTTCCTCTTTCAGACCTAACAATGACAATCCCTGGCTATTGTTCCTGTTCCAGATCTAACCTGTGTGGTTCTTTATACCATCTCCCTACCTTTCTAATTATTTTTTTTTTGTTCGTGAAACTACTTCAACATACCCTAATTTCAATGTGCCATCAGTTTCCTCTTGGGATCTTGACTGATACAAATATCAGAGTTTTACATAATTGTCTTCACTAGGGAACACTGACACCTGTTGGTCTTCAGATAGGACATAAAAATGTTTTGTGTTTATTTCCTTGGTTGGAAAGTGGGTGGGTCAACAGCTAACTCCTTCACAATGGCATCTGCAAACAAGCTTCTGCCATCTCTCTGGCTCTGTTCCACTTACTAAGCATTTGAGTTTACTGCTCGTAGAGCCTCTTGAAAGATTAAGTGAATCAGACATTCACGTAATAAAGTCAGAGGATTAGGGAAAACAAATATAAAGCAGAAACGTCGGTCACTACTAAAAGCAAAATAATGGCTATGTATTGATTTTAAATATTGATCTTGCCTTTTTCTTTCTGAATGATTTTATGACGTTTATTTTAAAATAGTTTCCGAGAAATCAATATAAATTTTAAAGGCCTTCATTCTGCCTTGTCTGTGGCACGTGACACAGTATTAGGCATAGGCAGATGATTTATTTCCATATTTATACATGCAGTTGTCTACATATAGCTGTGTAGCTGTACATGAAGTCTGTTATTCATAGCTTTATCATCTTTAAAAATCGTATTTTCAAAAATTTCTCACACATAGATTAAAATAACATCCAAAGGGAAATTATATGGTAAATACTACTCACAGAAAGAGTCCACCTTGTTCTTTTGATTGTGAAATACTCATCTAAGTCAAATCATAGCAGAATCTTTGTTGTCCGCAATGCTAATTAGAAGTTGTTGGACAAGGGGAAGCTGATCAGTATAGGAATAGAGCTTATGTAACTACTACCAAAATCAATTCACCACCTAATGATTTTGCAACATAAAGCTTAGTATCACAAGACCAGGGATAACTTCTTGGAAAAGCAGGCAATGCAGTTTTTTTGAGGATGTTGTTTGCTTCATACTTGGCACAACCTAAGTCCTTGTGTTTATCCAAAATTATTACTGTATATCTAGCACCTTTTAAGGGAGAGATAAACAGCTAAATTCTACCTAATAATATGTGAATAATACTGTTTATTCATTTACATTTATAAATATAAATAAGTCAGGTTTTTTTCTGAGAGGTGGTAGCAGTAAAAAGAAAACATGCATTTTTTAATGGCATCTTATTTAAATATGAATGTGGATAACTATACTTAAAGTAATGAAGAGGTAAGGATATCATCTACACCCACACACACAAACAAATACACTCATGGTTACACGTATACACATGTAAACACACACTTAGATCCAAGTTTTTCAAATATTTTTCCATATTGAAGATAAATGAATATATTGATTTGAGTATCTGTTAAATATGAAACTGATATTGAAGCTCAAAGACTGACTTTCTTAAGCAGATCTACTCTAGAGTCTAATTTAAAATGCATCACTGCTGTCATATCTGGTTTAGTTTGGACAATTAGAGTTCTATGGGAATTTTTACTCTATACTTCCATTTTGTGACCATAAGACCAATTTTTTCATATAAAACATCAGTACCTAAGATTTTAAATGTGAAGGCTTGGACCAAAACAACTTTCAAAAATCACATTTCCCATCTAATCTAAAGCCATTTACATGTACACAAGAAATTAGCGTGATCATTTCCCAAGATGTTAGTCTTTTCTAAAGCTCTTTCTTGTTGTATAATTTTTCTTGAAAATTATTACCTTGGAGTGAATTGAAAGATTATTTTGGGGGGATGAAATATCTTATGTGTTAAGTACATTTTAATTAATTAAAACTAATCATAATAAAATATAATAATGTAGCCATAGTTTAATAGTAGTTTATATTTTAAAATATACATTAATATGGCGTCCTAGTAATCCCAGTCATTGGTTTCCTAATCAGAAGCCTCCAGAGAGGCCTTTTCACTTGTCCTCTACCACTCAGCATATATTCATTAATTTTCTACAATATGCCTGACATGGTGCTAGACCCAAAGCTATCAAGGAAAACAACATGCAATCCCCTACTCTTGAAGTACTCCCAGTCCAAATAGGGGAGAGAGGTATGTTAATGTGATCAGAGGCATTTCCAGGAGCCATAGGAACAGACTTGCCTAGAGAGATGAGATGGGCAACACAACCATTGAGCTGCTGTTGAGCTAGAAGAGGTAGGTAAGTCTGGAGACTGAAGGAGACACTACTTTGTGCTATTTTTCATTGAATGCTCAATCAAAAGAGCTTTTTAATTGTTATAAAAATTCAAAGTCATTTTTTTATACCGTGGGGAAAGTAGATGCAGAAATTGTTGGCTGACAGAACTTTTTTGGTCATATGTCTCCTAGACAATTTAATTTCTGAAGCCCACATTAATTTAGAATTATAAATAAAATAAAGCTTAGAAGATGAGTTTCAGAGAGTTGAGCCAACTCTTTGCATAATATATGAGAAACTTATTTACATTTAAAACCGAAAAATAGTGTACAAAATAAAGACTTGCGTCTGTCTTCTGGTGCCCTTGCCTCTTTTTTCTCATTGCCTTCCAAAATTGCCAACTGAGAAATTTAAACACTAAAGAGAAAGCAATTCTAGGAGATAATATGCTTAGACATTAAAAAATCTTTGCTGAGTACATCGTGCTTGCTCTAGACACAGAACTGGCACGTAGACGTTCTTGCTGGGCAGACCACTCCCTGTGCCACCTGGGCTCCTGCAGAACACCATGCTGAAAGTTAATTTGTGTATTTCTAATGCTTAGAGTTTACGGTTATGGTTATAATGCTTATACGGCACTGTATTCATCATTTTCAACATACTTAGATATTTATTAATTTTGATTTCTTTGAAAATCTATTAAATTTTCTACATTTTTATTTTGTATAAGCCTTCAGCCTATTTCATAGTTCTACAAATCACTATAAGCAATTTCTGTTGAAGGGATGATAAATTATACATATGGCACCATATAAAATGGAAATAATGCCTATTCCCATATAAAGCAACAAAAAAGCATGCCCAAAATTATAAAAAATAATGAGTCAAAAAGTTTTTTAAAAGAACAGAAGATTAAACCTTGTTGATTTCAATCACGAAATAAAACCCAGAGAGCACTGTGATCAGACACAGCAATGATTGATAACACTAAGAGACTCAAGTAAGAATGCAGTGTGTCTCCTGGCAACGCCTGCACAAGTGATAGACCACGCCCTGCCAGCGATCTATCCTAAATGTTTCGTCACTCACTTGCTGTGAAACCAAATCTTTCAAACTTCAAAATAGGGAGTTTTAAACTCTATATTTTGTCATATCCAGCATACAAGCAGAAAACAGAAAATCTCTGAATATGTAATACCAATTACATTCACATCTCTGTGGTTTTATTTCTTAAAGCAGGTGATAATATATTCTATGTTGGATGCCAATGTCATAAAATTCATTAAAATGCCACCTCCTACAATTTTGTAAGGAGAGCTGATAACACAATCAAACAAAGCAAGACTTCGCACCTTCATTTTCTGAAATTTGGAGAATTTGATATCCAGGAAAAAAAAATAAGACTTTAAATGAGGGTTTTGTGGTGATGTAATTTTATTAAATATATTTTAAGTACTTTTAAATCTGACTCACTCTGTCAGGTTCTGGGGAAAGCAATAATAAGCATTGTGGATAGAGGCCTGCCCTTATACCAAAATGAAAAGGACAGTTAAATAGCCTTTCTGATTAAATGCTATAGTTCGGTGAGAGCAGACATGCAGGTACAGTGGGAGCCATGACAAGAATCCTTGACCTGAACTGAGAAACAGATAGGGATCCAAAGGGCTTCCTGGAGGAAGAGGTATTTAGGCTGGGGCCTGAAGGATGAGTATAAGTTCAAGGTGAAGAAGAGAGAGAAGACTGTTTGAAGCATAGAAAATAAACTAAGAAGTGAGAAAGATTCTGGGGCCATGAAAAAAAAAAATTTAGTAGGGCTGGATTCTGGATTGCATAAACAAGAAATATAGCTGGAAAGATATGCCAAAGTAAAGATATTAAATAATATTTAAGGACAAGGGAAGATCTTTGAGATGGGTGTTTTACAAGGATCACTATCTAAAGAACACACTGGGGAAATGCAGGAGAGAGAGAAAAACAGCATAAAGAGGTTGTTGTGATAGAGATGGAATAAAGTTGATGAAGTTGAGGTAGACTTAGGAGATGGATGTGGCCTAGTGAGAGATCAAATGTGCACAATGGGAAGTAAGAAGGAGCTAGGAGCCAGGCTTGACTCAGATATCTGATTCGAGCAACTTAGTGCACAATGATGTCATTCACAAAACATGAAATGTCAAAACATGGGCAGCTCAGGGCAGGGGTGGGATAGAAACATCCATGACTTAAATGTTAGACATGTTGCATTTGAACACTTGTGAAGCATCCAAATAGTGATTCCACCAAGATCTGGATCCTTGGTTCTGGAGCTCAGGAAAGAAGCCTAGGATGGAGATCTGGGAGTCCTCAATAATGGGAATCATGAGAGTCAATGAGATCTCCCCTACAGAACTTGGGTCATGAGACAAAAAGAGGATCTGGAAAGTACCTCAGTGAATGCCAGCTTCAAATGATGGGCAGAGAAGTCTTGTGTCATATACCAAGTTTGCCAGCAAGTAAAGCTTGAGGCAAAGCTTTGTTCTAACACTATTTCTGGTAGAAGCCTGGGAGAATTCAGTGAGGATGAAACAGAAGTCAAGGAAGAAGGTGATGCAACTTCAAGCCAGCCACAGCCCCACAGGATAACATAGCCAAGTGTTACTTTACACAGGACATCTCCAGAAAGGCCATGCAAAGCCCATGAAACAGTTGTGTGCGTGTGTGTGTGTGTGTGTGTGTTTTCAGGGCAAGAAAGCATAAACAATTTCCTTGCTTTCTCCAATTTCCAGTTTCTTGCTGATCAAAATTCAGTCCCTGTGTGTTAACACTGCGTATTTCTAGGTTCCAAGCAGCTGCTTGGAAAAACTGAGCTCCCAGGGGTTTCACTGGGTTAAATGAGGCACTGGAGCTGCTGCCACTTTCCTAAGGCAGGCCCCAGGCAGGCTTTGCTGAAATCAGTGTCTTGTCCCCAGAAGAGACAAAAAAGAAGAGTAGGTGACAGGGGATGAAGCAATGGCAGGGGAAGCCAGGACTTTATAATCGCTGTGATGATGCAAGCCACCACTGGGCTTATCTAGTTTGAGATCAGGGTACATTGGTGAGACTAAAGATGAAGGTTTATCCAAATGAACCTGGGTGCCAGTGTATGAACAGTGAATAGTACATCCTGTAAGGTTGTCTGGCCTAGAGGGTGGATGAAAAATTGAATAATGCCAAAGAAGTCAAAGAAAGTGTTTCATGGAGGAGTCATCTATGTAAACATTGCTGGTAAGTCAAATAGGATAAAACCTGTAGTTAATTTTAATTCATCGCCCCTTCTTGTGGCAAAGGCAATTAACATTTCCTATGGAGAACTACGCTTCTTTTACTCTGGATCGTGTGCTCCGGATTGATTGTAATCTATCTAGTGGCCCTAGGCTTGGAAGATGACCCAGACACAGCCATCAGAAATTCATCTCCCTGGTCTCCGGGAGGACGTGTACCAAGCCAGGTCAATAAGGCACAATTTCCTGACTTTGGCGAGAACAATTGGGAAAAAGCTATAAACCTAGACTTTTCTATTAAGTGATCCAAATGTTTCTTTTTTCCAAAAGCCAGTTTTACCTGGATTTCTGTCACTTGTAACTGAGAGATTCCTGATAACTAGAAGGACAGAAGAGTGTCCAGTGGATTTAGCATTGGGGCACTGATGGCCTTGGAGAGAACTGTTGCGGTGATGCAATGCTGGAAGAAATCACGGTTATTTTTTGTCCTTTATCAACTCCCCAGATATAATTCACCTATTGGGAAAGTACTGAGAAGAATGACTTTAAAATGTTTAAAGTAACTGTGGGAGGAAGCAGAATTAACAGCCACACATGTGTTCTGTTTGTGTGTCTGCACAACTATCTTTCTGTTAACATCTGAGACATCAACTTTCATCAGGGAGTGGGAATATCTCAACTGCTGCTGGACTCCTGCTCCATCCACTGCGATTCCACACCCTCCCACCTAAGCCTGGGAAGTATTTCCTTTGTAAATAAAACCCTTCTTTAAATACCCTAATTTGTTCACTCTACCTCTTTCCTCTTGGTATCCTGACTGATCCAAAAGTCAAACTTTCATATGCTAATATTTTAAAAGGAATTGAAACCGCTATATTCTGGTTAAGGAGTAGGGCTAGTTTATTCTTCCTGTTTTTGTATTGTTTGTATTATTTTCAAGGAAGCATTTGAAACAGCAAAATCCTTCAAAATGGCACTCTTAGACAACCAGAAGAATATATCACTATTCATCCGTCTGTCTTTCTACCTAATATCACCCATGTATATTCCAAAGTTATTAGAGAGTGGGGTTTGTGATTTTAGGACTCTTTGTAGTATTAAATAAATCAGATATTTACCCAGTAAAGCCAATGAAAAGAAAACAATAGGGTGATTATTTTTGGTTATGGCTGAATACTAAATAATGTCTGCATAATCATTTTTAAATATTAATTTGCATTCTATCTTAAATAACATTTATTGGTTTTCCCCTAAAATAATTTCTAGGCAATTAATGTATATTTGGAAGGTCTTTATATTGTATCATTTACACCACCTAGGACACTGCTAAGTACAGAATAGGTTAGTAATAATTGCTGGCTGATTAATTTGTTTGTAAGTTTGTATAATTAATTGTTTATACAGTTGTCTACATTCAGTATTATAGTTGCATATGCAAGCAGGTCGCCCTTACATTTATTCCTCTGAAAAACATACACATTTCTGCATTGTCTTATTAGACAGATGAAAATAACATCCAGAAACGGGCTGTGTGGCAAATACCACTTTGGGGAAAGTTCTTTAATTTGATCACCTTTCTACCCCTATAATCAACTCAATTTACACATTTAAATAACTTAAGACTTAGAAATAATTTTCAGACACTTAATCTGATCCAACTACCAATAAAAAAAAAAATCACATTAAAAGATAATATGCTTCCACATAAAAATGTCCTTATTAAACCTGTAATAGCTTTTTCTGAACATCAAACTGAAAGGCGAAAGTTAATTTACACATTGCTGACATTTATTAAAAGATATGGTAAAATCCATTTTTAACATTTGTATCTATATTTTTAGGTTGATTTCTTTGAAAACCCACTCCATTTTTAAAATTTTCTCATTTATGATCTACGCCTATATTACATTTAATAACCCTAAAAATTGCCATCAGCAACTTCAATTCAACAGATGATAAACTTTACAGTTTTTACAGCTGTTACAGAGCAACAAATGTAATGGAAATAATCTACACGTTCACATAAATTGAGACAGAATCTTGCATACATGCGTGCACACAAACAGACCATTACAACTAATGCTGCAGGGTGGAGCTTGGACAGGAGCACTTAGTGCTGTCTCCAAGGGTGCCTCTGCAATGCAGCTGCAGGGACCACCTGGGCACCTGAGCACCTGAAGCTTCGGAGAAAAGTGAGGATCTTGGCCGCATGGCCTCCCCAACTTCCCTCTGGAGAAGCCAGAGAGAATCACCCCTGTCAGAAATATATCCTAAAATGGGGAAGTCGTTTAATCTTCCTCTGGATCCGCAGTCGGATTTTTTTTTTTTTTTTTAATTTTCTCAGCTATTCAGTATTTTGTTGGAAGAACAGGGCGACAGTTACCTAATATTATTAATAATTATTATTACCTGTGGCCTTCAGATAATACTGGGCAGAATCATCTAAAAAGACTGATGAAATCGATTGCAGATGCTAGTCATCATAAATACCAGCACACAGGTGTCGCTGAAAAACTCTATCAAAAGGTGAAAATTCTTTGCTGAGTTATGACAGGACCTCAAAATCTAGAGAAAAAGGGACAGGCAGTCAGAGCTACATGGATCCAGGGTTGCAAGGAAGTGTTTATGAGCTCAAAAGAAAATAAAGACTTCTCTACCATGGTATTACACACCGAAGAAGGCAGAAACCAACTGTCTTGGAAAACAAAGTTTTTCAGTATGCTCATGACCATTATCTGGAAGACATGGATTGGTTCATGAAAGCAGATGATCATATATGTACATATATATATACATATCACACTGGACAACTTGAGATGGCTTCTCACAAACTATAACCCTGCTGAAACCATTTATTCTGGGAGAAGATTTAAGCACCACAGAAAACAGGACAACATGAGTGGAGGAGCAGGATATGTACTGAGCAAAGAAGCCTCTAGGAGATTAACTGATGCAGTTAAAATGAAAATGTGTACACCTATGTCCTTCTCTGAATACATGGCTCTGTAGAGATGCATGGACATTGTAAAGGTGGAACCAGGGGATTCCAGAGATCACACTGGAAAAGAGACTTTTCATCCCTTTTTACCAAAACAGCCATTAATTACAGGTTTTCTACCTAGAACCTTTTGGTACTAGAAATATAACTATTATCCTTCTATAGAGGGTCTCAGTTGCTGTTCTGATTTTGCAATTTCTTTTTACTATGTTGATGCTACAGCTATATATGAGTTAGAATACTTCATTTATCATCTTCATCCTTATGGTTATTTATACAGATTTCAACCTGCCTTACCTGAGGATCTATTAAAGGAAATTATCAAAGCAAACAAAAAAGAAGATCCAAAAGTAGACGTAAGAATCCCTCAAAAGAAACACATGAGAAAACAAAGATAGCATGACTAACATTGCAGGGAGGAAAGGTCTTCCCATCTTTGAAGGGAACACTAGGGTCCCAGTGAGCAATTCTTCCTAAGTGAACATTCCATATTAGAAAGCTTCATAGCAGTGACTGTAAACTAAAGCATTAGCAGGAGCAGTGATCCACCAAAATTTGTTAGGATTTATTTCCATTTTTTAAACAACTCTTTATATTAACGTGGACACCAATTTATTTACTTGTGCTTTCTTACACTGTAAGTGCACATCGTTTCTCTTAAACATCTAAAAATATCATTAAACATATACACAGGAAGTTAACATGTAGGCAGCATCCTTGAGCAATTTGCTTGAGCTCTGTGTGCCCCCATTTCCTCTCCTGTAGTTAGAGATAATAATGGTACCCACCTCACAGGTTGTGTGTGAGGATTATGAGCTAACATATGTAAGGTTCTTAAAGCTCTATCTGGCCCACAGTAGGTAGTCAGCAAATACAAGCTTTTATTATTATGCTATTGCCCCAGGTATAACAATTAGAAAAACATACTTTAATCAAATCAGATGCTAATTCAAATCAGGTACTAAATCAAATCCGATATCCGATTTAATCAAATCATATATTTTTGCATTTTATATAACATATAATAGCATTTATTGAGTGCCTACTGTACACCAAGCATTATAGTTGGGCAAAATACCTTTATGTCTCTAGAAGTGGATATGACCTCATATTACGGATGATGCCTGAGGATCAGATGACTTGAGCAACTTGCCCCATGTTACAAAGATGGTAAATATCAGAACTAAGGTTCATACTTTAAACCTTGTATGTTTTCAGCATGCCAGGCTTAGGGTTAGTGAGTTAGAATTATTTCCATCCTCACACGTCATGAATATGGCATCAGATAAGGCCAGTGATAGTGAAAATTAACTTGACAGATTTTCACATTGGTTCTCCAATTGTGATTTTCAAACTTTCTCCTGGGTATTTGTTCAAATGAAGCTCTCAGAGACCCCAATTTCAGAAATTCTAGTTCTAGTATGGGGTGTATAGGTGCCTTCCAGATGCCGGAAGTCAGTGGTTCTCAAAGTGTGCTTCCAACCAGCAGCAACAGCAAGAGTGTCCAGGAATTTGTTGGAAATGCAAATATTTAGACTCCATGCCATACTTACTTAATAAAAGCTCTAGAGACTGATGCCAAAACCAAGGTATTAGCAGGCAGTCCAAGGGAGGCTTCTTCTTGCTAAGGTTTGGGAACCATTTCCCTGGGCAGTTCTGATGCAAAAGATCCTTCAACCACACTGAGGATTACTGACCATTAGGTTAGAAATTTTTCGAAAACTTAAAGCATGTTTTAAACCAGCGCAGTACAAGATTACACTATATTAAATGTAAAATATATATTTTTTAATTTTTTTATTTTTAGAGGTGTCTTTCTCTGCCACTAGTGGCATGATCATAGCACCCTGCAGCCTCTAACTAACTCCTAGACTCAAGTGATTCTCCCACCTGAGCCTTCTAAGGAGCTAGAACTACAGGAACCCAGCTATGTAAAAGACTTTGGAAACAATTTTACTTAAAGGGTAAGGGAACATTCATTTTGGCAAAATTATTTAACTTCTCATTTTTTCCCACACTCTCAGTTGATATGTTAATATTAATTCCAGAATGACTAATACTTGGGGCATCAGTAAAATCTATGTCTTGGAAGTTGGAAATTTTACTTTGGGGCAGGAGGGGCATTTTAAAGCACTACATCTATATGAATTCATTAAAATATATATAAATAAGTTTCATCTAAAAATATCCACAGTTATTAGTTAAAAATTTAAACTGTAAAATTTTAAAAATAAAAATTTAAAAAAGGTTGGGTGCGGTGCCTCACACCTGTAATCCCAGCTCTTTGGGAGGCCGAGGCAGGTGGATTAAGAGGTCAGGAGATTGGCACCATCTTAGCTAACTTGGTGAAACCCCATCTCTACTAAAAATACAAAAAATTAGCCGGGCATGGTGGCATGTGCCTAGTCCCAGCTACTTGGGAGGCTGAGGCAAGATAATCTTTTGAACCCAGGAGGTGGAGGTTGCAGTGAGCTGAGATCACACCACTGCACTCCAGCCTGAGCAGCAGTGAGACTCCATCTCAAAAAAATAAATAAAATAAAATAAACAGAGATAACTGTAAGAACAATTTAAAATTAAGAGGCTTATCTGTTGATAAGAAAGGGAGATACATTTTTTCCCTCTCTTTTCCTATAAAACATGTAATATTAAGTGTTTTTTCTGGGTCTTTGAAATGTGTAAATCTTTCAAGAAGCTAAATAAGCCTCTTGCCAGCTTTTTGACCCAGAAATATTTTTCTCAAGGACCTGAGAGCCATCTCTTTGAAATGTAAACATCAAGGGAGATGTTTATTCCTGTTTCCCAGTTTCTGCACAAAAATGGGAGCTTAACATCAGGTATGCAACTCACTCCTGCTGCAAAACAACCTCCTTTTATAAAGAGAGGAAAAATGTATTTTTCTTTATATAAAACCAACTAACACAGGTGATTACTCCAAGTTCCTGGTTAATTTAGGATGAACTATTTAATAAATGCTACAGTCAAATTCTCTTATTTGAGGACTAGTTTTTGCATATCTTGAAAACATGTGTGTTATGGATTGTATCTCATAGGCTATATAAAAGAGTGAGATTCCTTTCTGTCTTTGTAATCTCTTACTGGATTGTCTGTGATGCCCATCACATTCTAATTTAATGCTTATTCAATAATAGAACTGTTTTTTCTCTCTACTACTGGGAAAAGATTTTTCTTTTACTCAACTATATTGCACCAACATAGCAAAACACTCTTTTGTAATATGTAGATGTTTCCCGCTAATTAATATTATCAATGAAAAACTTCATCACTTTCAAGAATCAGTTGACTTTCCTATATAACCTAATAAAGCAAACAAAGCAAACTACAAATCTCATGAAGGACATAAAACCAAATTTCCTGATAGTGATATTTTATTTACCATCTCTTGGAAATAGAAGATGTTTGTCACTTGTATACATAATTTTAGTGTGGTCTCAAGACAAAAGGCTTTTGCTGCCTTTGGTTTCTACTAACAATAGACATCTATGTTCTAGTAAAAAGTGCATAAATTAAAAAGTAGGTTTTTGTCTCAGAGTTCATTTACTATCAACTACCTTGAGTTACTGATGTCATCTAGATACTGTAATAAAATTCAAAGTAAATTAGTAATATATATTTAATATTAACATACGATCATTGGACTTTAGCATTGAATTTTTCAAGTGGTTATTTCAACTTCAGTAATATTTATTATTATTCATAAATTAAGTATAGTTTTTCATTTCCGTAAGCCTACTGTTGCAGTAGGTAGTCAGGCAGACATGAGCAGGGCAGAGAAGGGCACCCCTGACACACCAAGAATGTCAGGCCATCAGTTCATGGTCAGGTGAACTGTCTCTCTAAAATAATAATTGGTCACAGCAGCACTGGGAAAGGCAGTCTCCCAATAGATGGAAAAACTTGAAACTGGTGATCACCTTTCCGATAAGATCTCAGGAGCTGGGCCAACAGGCATGTGCTCTAAGAGGTAAAACGGTGGCATTTAAGTGGTCTATGACCTTACTCTGGGAACACCGGACAGATAAAGGAATGCATGAGCATTTGCACAGTTTTTGTAAACACTGTGCCTGCGGCCACTCCCAAGTGCTGGCAGGCCATTGCACATGTAGACAGCCCATCCCGAGGGAAAAATCAGGGGAGAAGTAACACCAGACCCCAAAAGTGTGCCAACATATAAAACCCCAAGTCAAAAGGTCAAACCATGCATTTGACTCTCACATCACCTGCTTCACCCTCTTCTATGTATACTTTATTTCTTTTCATTCCTGCCCTAAAACATTTAAGTAAGCTTTCACTTCTGCTCTAAACTTGCTTCAGTCTCTCATTCTGCCTTATGCCCCTCAGTAGAACTCTTTCTTCTGATGAAGCAAAAACTGAGGTTGCTACAGACCCATATGGATTAACTGCTCACTAACAGACTTCGGTACCGTGTGACTCAGATATGTCCCATCACTAACATACTTCGTTACCACATGACTCATACATTTCACAGTGGCAAGACACCTTTCCACCTCACCTTCTTTGGCTGGAGGACTTCGAAAACCTTATGTGGTTTTCCTTCTCCCTTTTGCTCTCTTGCTTACTACCCAACCTTCAGAAAGATTCCTCTCAGCCACAAAGGCTCTGCTCCCCCGGCTCTGCCAGCTCCTAATGACTTATCATACACTTTCTGTCCCTATTATGCCTCAGGGCTAAGTTTTTCAGTGACTTTTGAAGCACTTTGTCTGCCTAAATAGGGCCTCACTCTGTGGCCCTTTAAGGACTCTGTCTACTTGGTTTTTTTGAGTTACCGCCCCTTTGGGAGGAGGGAAAATTCTTCCTTTGCTATTTATGAACTCTTACCCCAAGCTGTAAGTCCTCTGCAGGTTACTACTTTACATCAAAAGGACAAATAAACATTGCCCTCTTGAATCCGAGGGCTGCTGTTTTTGTGAGCATAGGAAGGCTTACCATGAATATCCCTCTCACTTCCTCCTGTGGCCTCCATTTCTCTGATCACTTCCATGCCCTTCTCAATACTCATCAAGACCTTCAACGTTCTATTCCAAGGGAAGGAGATAATAATTTTGTTGCTAGAATGCTCTGAGCAAGAGTCACTACAAGGTCATGGAGGCAAGAATAGAAGCTGACCTATATCCTTACCAAATAGGTAAGGCCTGGAGACATACAGAGTTTTCTGCTATGGGTTGCATCTCTTAGGCTATGTAAAAGAATGAGATTCCTTTCCGTCTTTGTAATCTCTTACTGGATTGTCTGTGATGCCCATCACATTCTGGTTTAATGCTTATTCAATAATAAAACTGTTTTCTTTCTCTATTACCTTCAGGAAGAGGATTTGGGGGTTAAGAAAAGATTTTGCTTTTCCTAACATAGCAAAACCCATATGTATATGTTTTCTATGAATTAATACTATCAATGAAAAAATTCATCACTTTCAAAAATCAGTTAACTGTCCTATACAACCTAATAAAGCAAACAAGAAAAATCCAAATCTCATTAAGCTATGCTAGACAGAGTCAAATCTCATCTGCACTTTCATCTAGTGTCCTAAGCTCCGCAATCTAGTACATAGAGTCTTACCAGGTTTTTCATCCAAAGTAAAAGTCACCAAGAGTTAACTGTGTAACATGTACTTGAGACTACTGCAAAACAATTTTGTATGCAAGAAATGTAAGGAAAGTAAAAAGTGCTTTTCGTAAAATGTTTTAAGAAAGCATGGGAATATGGATTTTTGGCCAAGTTTAGAGGGTTAAAGGATTGTTTTAAGTTAGGTAGGATAAAGCTGAAGGTTTAAGCAAAATGTGGAAGGTTTGTGAAAATTTTTATCTTGTAAAATAAAATCTGTATGTAAACATATTGGCTAAAATGTAAGGGGTATTATTCAGCTTTTCTATAAATTGAACATTGGAATAAAAGCACAGCACAGTTTTCTCAAAGCACTGTTTTGCATTTTTTTTTTTTTTTCCCAATGGAGTTTTGCTCTGTTGCCCAGGCTGGAGTGCAATGGTGTGATCTCAGCGCACTCTGCCTCCCGGGTTCAAGTGATTCTCCTGCCTCAGTAGCTGCCATTATAGGCACCCACCACCATGCCCAGATAATTTTTGTATTATTAGTAGAGATAAGGTTTCACCATATTTGCCAGGCTGGTCTTGAACCTCTGACCTCAGGTGATCCACCCCCCTCGGCCTCCCAAAGTGTTAGGATTACAGGCATGAACCACCACACCCAGTAATTCGAAACATAATTTTTTCATAATATGTTTTTCATAATTTGTGCACCTGGCCTTGTTCTGCTCTTTAATAGAAAATTGTAAAGGGTTATAAAAGGCTTATGAGAATCTTACCTTATGGTCAAACTGACTTAAGATTTGAAGATTTGTCTATAAGGTTTTATTAAGAACTGAGTTTGACATCAATAGTACACTAATGCAAAGGTAAAAATCTGACTTTCTTTAGACTGTTTTTGTATAAATGTATTTTGGTATATGTTCCAAAGTTACCCAAAACTCCTCTAATTCTGATATGACTTAGTATATGTCATCAATAATAATTATAATTGTTATGTTAAATTATTGTGTACTTCAGAGGTAACAAATTTCCTTTCAATTGTGTCTTTGACTGTGGCTGCCCTTAGATATTTGTCATCCATATGCAAATATTGTCAAACAAAACAATATTTTAATCCTCTTTAAAAGGGGATTTTATAATCAGCTGTATGCTTAACTGCAGATTTCTGATAACTTTGGGGATTGACATTAGAATAAAGGAAAAACATTCTGGATTCTCATGAAAAGTTGAAATGTTCATGAACATCAAGCAGAAGAGGAGTTAACAGCATGGACTGAACTAATGAAAGACTGAAATAATTATTTTATATAAACTTTTTGTTTAAAATGTTGCTGATCCTTAGTGTGTTTTTCAGAGCCATGAAAGCTTTTGAGCTACTTATAGCTTTTAACAATTCAGTAAAGTATACTCCTATACACAAAACTTAAAGCATATTTGTTTCTCTCTACCTGATGTTTCCAGAATTTGGAAACAATTTGTGAGTATTCTTAAATTATGGCAATATAATTATTTGCATAAGTGCAATAAGGATCTGTTTTCTTTGCAAGAGGACACAGTTTGAGAAACTGGATACTTTACCAAAGCTTTCACTGGAATGGTATGCTTTCCTTTAAGAAATCCAATTCAGCTTACAGAGTCAATAAAACCCCTTGGGAAACCTAATCTCATACCTGGTCTACACAGTTCCTGTACCGGATCCTTGACCTGTGGTAAGTGAAGAATATCACTTTCTAAAAGGCCCAAAAGCCCCAAGTTATCATCTTGGGACCCTAAGAGGAGAGGAATTTATCCTCTTTTTAAGGCTTTACAAAAGTCTTATCTAAGATCTCTTATGGAGCAAAGTTCTATTAATACCCATTTTAAAAGGAGCCTATATGGCAAATAATTATTCTTGCTGTGTTTTATGCAAATAATCGCCAAATAATAAGACTAAAGCTTATTTTGCAAACAAATCCGTTTCATCATTATTTGCTTTTAATAGAAATGAGGACTGGAGAGAGAAAAATTATGTTTCAAAAACTATGGTACATTTCTTATTAGATTCTAGACTCATCAATTGTTTTTGAGCTTTTGTCTGGAATTTAAACTAACCCTGCTTATCCCTGTGAACCAACCAGTGATGGCTGCCTGCAGCTCAGAAGAAACAAAAGAGATAGGTGATGTAAAATTGTAGGTCTAGCTTTTCTTCCTCATTTAGATTTTTTGTTCATTTAACAATTTAAATCTTTTTGTTTGCAGTCCTCTTTTACTGCCTTCATAATTATTTTCCATTTTTTACTCTTAGTGCTGCCTTCACAAGATTAATTTGGGTGCCATTAGTATGATTAGAATTTGTACAACTAACTGACAACTTTTTAACAATAAACTTTAGGTTTCACTATGAGATTGAAAGTAAAAAGATCTCTTAAGAAAAATGCCTGCTGGAATGTAGAATGTTTGCCTACCTTAAAAATCTACCATTTTAAATTAATTCTAGATAGACAATCACTAAAAAATAGAGATTTTCTCCTGCCTTCCTTTTCTTTCAAAAAAACAAAATTCATTTGTTTCATTTATCTACTTCTTTATATAGGTATTTAGAAATACACTTAAGGAAACTAGAGGGCAAGTTGTGATTTCATTTATGCAAAATGTAGCTTCTACTGCTTTTAAAAATAGTTATAAATTTATAAATCAAAATTGAAACAAAAATTTATCACATATTGGTATAAGAAATTTTACAAATTCTCCTTAGATAAACCAAATATAAAACCAGCTTTAGAGTTGAATTGTGCTATATTTCAACTCTCTTACCTCTGGTATTCAGTTTATATTAGTAAAATTTAAATAACTTTTCTAGACCCTGAAAATTAATGGTCTATATTAACCTAACATATTTTTAGAGAGAAATTTATTTTGCTGCTAAGCAGTGTGTTATACAACACAGTGAATGTTTATGTGTTGGAATTTTTTAATATGCAGTTTTATAGCACCACAAATGTTTTTAAAGACTCTGGGGATTTGCTCGTTTTTAGAGAAAAAGTATTTTTTAGAAATGTTTTTAAGTGTCTTTTGGTTGTTTTTCATCAGCAAGTTTAAGCTACTGCATTGAATAATTAGCATGATAAAATATTTAATGCTACATGAAAGAATTTTTAACTGTATATTAGATTAGGCAAATCACACACACACACACACACACACACACACACACACACACAATAAAATAAACTCCAAAAGAGACATGGTTGAAAATGTCTGCATTGTAAGTGTATACACGGCTGTCTGTACACAAGTGATAGTCCCTGGGAAATAATAAAAGTGAGTATTTCGTCAACTCACTTGCAGTGAAATCAGTTCCTAAACTGTAGGTTTTAAGCCACATATTTCAGAAAAACCAGAATGTAAAATGTAAAGCAGGAAGCAAACAGATTTTGAAATATGTAATAGGGATTTCATTCACATTGTTGTGGTAATATTTTTAGAAGTTTAAGACATCTAGCTATAAGCTTAGTGTCTTCAAAGTCAAAATACCATCTCATATAATTCTGTAAGAAAGGCTGTTAAAAGACTCTGCAAAGGCAAGATATCATGTACCAGTTTTGTGAAATTCCTTGGAGACAAAACCGGATGTTCTAGATTTGCCAAAAGGTCAAGAAATTTAAAAAAAAGAAGAAAAGAAAATAAGGAAAAAAAAAAACTTATAAATATGTTTATACATTAGATATCTTTTTAAGCCAGTTACTAAGCCAGATTCTGGGAAAACTGAACATAGTAGCAAAGTCCTGACCTTATACAGCAATGAAAAGGATAATTAAAACAGCCCTTCTGATTAAGTGCTGTAATGCAATGAATGACAGCAGACATACAGGTGCAGTGGGAGTCATGGCAAGAACTCTTGACCTGGACTGGAGGAATGGTTGGGAATCTAGAAGGACTTTCTGGAGGAAGGGGAATATAGGCAGATACCTGAAGGATGAGTGTAAGTTCACAAGGTGAAGAGAAGAGGGAGGACTCTTTCAAGCAGAGGAAGTAGCTTATGTGAAGACTTAAGAGGTAAGAGAGAGCACAGGGCCCCCAAAACTCAAACTTCAATAGGGCTGGAACCTACACCCATTAGATTGTTGAGAGGCAAGCAATGAACCTGAAAATATAGGTGGATATGACAGGTGGAACATAAAAAACAGACTACATAACATCAAAGAACATCCACCTAAGGAGGACTGAAAGCTTTCGGGATTGATATTTCAAAGAGACTGCTATATGCACGATAGACTGGAGGAATGCAAGTGAGGTAGGCAGATGGCTTGCAGAGGTTTGTGGTGGAGAGGGAATGAAGTTGATAAGGCTGGGGTGGATTTAGAGGTAGAATTCTCAAGGCCTGAAGAGAGACTAAATGTGCAGAGTGAGGAATAGGAAAGAGTAAAGAATCAAGGCGATTCTCAGATGTCAGATTTAGGCAGCTGTATGCATGGTGGTACTGGTCACTAAGAAAGAAAACATCAAGGTAAGAGTAGTTTGAGTTTGGCATGTGGATAAGTTTTGTGCATGTTGAGTTGGAGATTCCTGTGAGCCTTCTAAGTACTGATGTCTGGAAAGTGCTGGATCTGTGGATCTGGAGCTCAGGAGCAGAACCCAAAGGAGATGAAGATCTGGGCATCATCAGATGATGGTTGGTGATTGAAATCTGAGTGATGTCTCCCCCCAAAAATATGTGTTGTCAGAAGAGGACTGACCTTAGAAGAACCCTACAGAGCACTGTAAATGTGTGATCATCAGAGAAAGAAGGTCCTGTGTCTAAGCCCAGATTTCCTGTGGGGAGTCTGGGTCGGGGGTTGCTGAGGGGTGTGTCATAGCAGGACAGTAAGAATAAGAGATAAATAAAAGTGAGATAGGAAAGGCAGGAAAACAAACACATGGTGATGTGCTACATAGTTTGCCACAGCCTCAAAAGAAACACAGTGTGGTGTTTGGTTATACAAGACATCTCCAAAGAGATTTTGTGTAAGCACTGCCCTTGGAAATAGTCTCCTGGGCAGAAAATGAGTGTGCAGTGTCTCTTCGGGCTCCCTCTTACTTGCTGCCTTTCATTGACCACTCCGGCTCCCTGTGCATTGCTTTCCTGTATTTCTTGGTTATGCTAACCAACCCTTCTAGGTAGCTATCAAGAAAGCAAAAGCCTCTATGGGTGTATTTAGCACTAATCCTGGTAAGAACTTCTAGTACTCCCTATACAGTGGGCACAGCAGAGGCTTTCTGAAACTTCAACACTGGGGGATCAGAAACAGGTGTTGGTATGAAGAGATGCAGTCCTGGTGCAGGACCTGGAGTTTTGCAAATGATTAAATGAGGTAGCTTTCATTTGGCCTCTCTAGCTAGGAGTCAAGCTGAATGGGTGAATCCATTTCTAAAAGGACATAATGAATTTTTTTTTTTAATGCAAAGTGAAAGCGGATCTGGTACATCCTGTGAGGAAAACTGAGAGGACAGAAAAGTGGAAGAAAGCAAAATGATGTCACAGATAGCAGGGAAAGCGTATGTCTAATGTTCCTTTCAAGTCAAACAAAACAGAAACTGTGGTTGATATGTATGGATTCCCATGCTTCTGGGAAGGTAGCTTTCCTGTGGGGAATAATGCCTCCCTTACTTTAGTTCAGTTTGGGTTGAGCAAACTCC
Source organism: Cebus imitator (assembly GCF_001604975.1). Lineage (NCBI taxonomy): Eukaryota > Metazoa > Chordata > Mammalia > Primates > Cebidae > Cebus > Cebus imitator. Next base: position 226,527 of record NW_016107688.1, on the reverse strand, counting down.
ACCCAGTGGGTCTCAAGGTGGCCCAGGTACAAGCAATCTACCTGTGAACCTCCAGCTACCCCACACACAGAGCACAGGAGAGGTTTGTGAGTCAGTGAGGCCAATGGGACTCCATGCTAGGGATTTTCCTGGAACAACTGGTACAGAGCTAGAAGCCTGGGACTTTTAAATTTTGTAATCCAATGAATGAATGTTCTTTCTTTGCTCACAACAGTTTGAGTTGTTGTTTTCAATTATGCTGCCATTTCTGTTCCTCCTACTGCTACAGAGGCAGAGAAATGTCCATTGGATTTAGTTACAGAGATCCTGTGGCCTCAGTGAGGATGGTGTCAGTGGAGGGGCGCTGGTGGAAGTTGAGGTAATTCTGGCCAGGCATGGTGGCTTACACCTGCAATCCCAACACTTTGGGACGCCAAGGCAGGCATATCACGAGGTCCGGAGTTTGCGACCAGTGTGGCCAACATGGTGAAAAGCCATCTCTACTAAAAATACAAAAATTAGCCATGCATGGTGGTAGGTGCCTGTAATCCCAGCTACTCAGGAGGCTGAGGCAGGAGAATTGCTTAAACCCAGGAGGCAGAAGTTGCAGTGAGTGGAGATCACGCCACTGCACTCCAGCCTGGGAGACAGAGCAAGACTCTATCTCAAAAAAAAGGAAAAAAAGAAAGAAAAAGAAGAAATTGGGGTGATTCTCACTTCTACTTCATCCTCTTTCTTCAACCCTTAAAATTTTGTTTTATCTACTTATGAGGGGACTAAGAAGGACAATTATTAAAGAAGCAGAAATAACTAGCACAGACTGAATGTTACCATTTAGCCTTTTGCTCTGGAATTTACCTGGCAGCTGGGTCTGCCCCTTCCTGGGTGTCAAAGCACCTCTAGAACATAGCAGATGCCCATTAATTTTCAAAAGTTGCAAGGATTCAAGCATAACAAATAGGTTTGATCTGAATTTGTGTTTTTTAAGTACCTAATTTTATACCAGTTGCACAGGTAACTTTTATTAAATATAAAAGGCTCATTTGAGCTGCCTGACCCTCCTAAGCAAGAAGCAGCCCAGAGGAGGTGCTAGATCTACAGTTTCCACAGAAGACAGTGTCCTTCTGATAGCTGAAGAGGCTTACATTTTGATCAAATTTGCAAAATCTGATTACTCTGAAGACTGTAGATGTATAAATCTTCATATTAATTTTATGATTTGTTACCTCATCTCAACTCCTTTTCCTTTAGGATGGCAAAAAATCTTTTACTCAAACCTCTGATTCCCCTCACAGTGTCTTGCATCTGCCCATCCTTTCCTATTCAAATCATATTTGCAGATTCAGGTGTTCATTAGCTCTGGCCTAGAATAAAGAAACAACATTTTAATTGGTTGTTGTGCCTCCCGTCACTATCTGTTTTTATGCATCATCCTACATTGTATAATAAAATTATACAATTATTAGTCTATTAGTAGACTTGAGCCTTGTTAAAGCAGAGGCACCGATCATATACCTATAGAGTGTTTTTACTTCTGTTATAGCATATATGATACCCAATGTTTTATTACAATTACCTGTAGACTATCTTAGATCACTTTGTGCTGCAATAAGAGAATACCTAAGATTGAGTAATTTGTAATGGACATAAATTTATTGGCTCACAGTTCTGGGGACTGAGGAGTCCAAGACTGAGAGGCCAGTATCTGGCAAGGGCTTTCTTGCTGCAGCATGCCATGGTGAAAAGCACAAAGAGAGGGAGGAAAACCAAACACATTTGCAACAAACCCACTCTATAACAAATTCAATCCCAAGATAACTCCATTAGTCCATTCAAGAGGGCAGAGTCCTCATGACCTAAGCACCTTTTAAAGGTCTCAACTCTCAACAGTACTGCATTGCATTAAACTACTGCATTGCACTATTGCATTAAACTGAATCAGTTTTCTACACATGAACTTTTGGGGATACATTCAAACCATGGTATAGGTTTTGTGTTTTTGTATTTATTTGTCAGTTTTCGTTAAAACATAATAAATTGTTTTGAGTCTAGAGGATAATTCAATGAGCATCAACTCATGTATATGGCCACAAGGCAATTAAGTAGATATTTCCTTAAATACTGGCATATGGCAGGTAGATATTGATTTCCAAGTTAGCTACTGGAAGTGTGGTCTGAGACATGACATTGGTTTACTTATTATTTATACACTTGGTCGATATGGAACAAAATATCAGTTCTGTTTTTGTATTTTAATATATTCAATAATCATGTGATATAGAATTGATTTGAGAATTAACAGTGATAACTAAAACATTCTTTCAATGAATATCTTTTCTTTGCCTTGTCCTCTTCTGCTTGGTATTTTGCAGTATCTTGGTTGAGCCTTTATATTCTTTTTCAAACTCAGAGAATATCTATAGTAAACAATAAAGTGCATATGTTTAAAATTAAAATTCTTTTGAATATATTTTCTGATTTACCATCTGCACCTGTAAAATAATAAATTCTTTTCTGAAAGGAAAAGGAAATGCATTTACAAGGTTAATTTCCTGCGGGAAAAGTGGGGTTTTTAGAACAACTTTAATGTTTTTATTTTTCTTCAACTTACAACTTATGATTCAATTTTATTCACATTTTATATTCAGATTTGCATGATAAAGAGATGCTATGTCATTTTTAAATACCTCTTTATCATCTGAAATACTGAAGAAAGAGACCTAAGGAATAATATAGAGAAAGGATTTTAAAATCTCATTTTGGATCAATTACCCTAATCCTCTAATATTCAGCACTAATTAGCAGTGGCACACAACTGTCTTTCTTGTAGAAGGTTTGAAATGAATATTTATAACAATTTTCAGCTTTTCATCTTAGCTCAATAATGTCATTTCAACCTTTTCTTTTTCTAAGTGCAATCACCTTTGTAATGAAATTTGGGATCTTCAGTGTTAAGAATGAATATCCGGCCGGGTGCGGTGGCTCACGCCTATAATCCCAGCACTTTGGGAGGCCGAAGCGGGTGGATCA
>NW_016107688.1:181584-223267 GCF_001604975.1 Cebus imitator | reverse complement strand
AAGTCAGCATTAGCTTAGCTAGCATGTAATCCAAACTCTCTCAAAACAACAACAAGTTTGTCAAAGACACTGCCAGACATATGTAGAACCAACATTACTGCCCAAGAGTGATAAAAGCTTTTTAGAAGAATAAGAAAGATTTCTCATCCAAAAATATTAGGACAGAAGTAAAGCTCTAAAATCATCTTTTTTTCTTTTCAGTCAATCTATTTGCAAAATATATCTGAGAACATTTAAAAGATGTGGGCTATTTGGAAGAATAAGCATTATCTCAGTGTGTGCCAACCCCTTATTCATTGTGTGGAGTTACCTCATAGAAGCGGGTGAATGTGGAGAACAGCACTACCATTCGGAGGGCAGTTCCTATTTGCCACATCTCCACTAGGCACTTTACACACATTACCTTCTTATGCTATTTTTCCTAGCACATTGAGGGATAACCATTGTACCTTTTTTAAGAGATGAAAATTGAATCACAGTTTCATAACAAGAAATTCAGGTCAAATGCAAAGAATCAAAATTTAGAATATCTTTAGATTTTTCAAAAGTCAATGTAAAAGATAGCTTTGGAAAGGTACTTTCAAAATTTGACAGGCAAAATATCTCTTACTCCGATTACATAACCAGGCAAACTGTGAATCAGGCCAGAACAGAAGGACATTTTCAAACAAGAGAGTTGTAAAACAACAACAAAAATAAACAAACAAAAGTCCCATCGTTTCTTAAAAGGCTGTGGACTAACGAAAAGATAAAGTGGAAAAGGAAAAGAGGAATTTATGGGCGACAGAAAACAGAATCAGAAAAAAACAAAAAGAAGATATTTCTCCACCCTTTTGAATCTGGACTGGCTGTGACTGTCTTAGGACAATGAAATAATGGCAAAAGTGTCACACGTGGAAGCTTTGAAGGGTTTGCATGCTGGAACTTCTTCCATACTATTCGTAGGCGCCCTGCCATCTCACTGTATAGAAAAGTCTGAGCTTGACTGCCATGTAATGAAAAACACATGGCCCAGTCATGGCCCCAGTTAAACTGCCCAGCCAGTTAACTCCAAAAGCAAAGTTTCTAGCTGAAATGAACTCAGACACATAAGTGAGCGGTGAGTGCAACAAAAGACCAGCAAAAAAACCAGTTGGCTGAGCACAGCCTAAACTGCTGACCCACCAAACTGTAAGCCAAATAAGTGGTGGTTGTTTTAAGCAGCCAAGTTTTGCAGTAGCTTTTATGCTAGAAGAGATAACTGATTATAAAATTGGAAGCCCGATGTGTACTGCTATCAAAGGAAAACTTAAAATATGTGTCACTGGCTATGAGACCAGGCAACAGACAGAAGCTAAAAAAGCAGTGAAGTTCTTTGAAGTTTGGAAAATGGTGAGTGGAGTTCTATAGGAGCAAAGCAATTGACAGAACTAATATCTGCAGCAACTCCGAAAAGTGCAAGCACCCAGTACATTTTCAGATTTGCTAAAGAGACCACCAGCCAGAATCTTGAAAGTACTATTTAAATTATTTTATGATCAGAGGCAGGAAGAGAGAAATGAGTTAAAGAAAGAACTGTTTCATTTTTAAGCCAAATTTAGAAAGAATATAGAAGGCTCAGCATTTACTGAGTTAGAAAATAAAATCTCATGTTCTGCCTCTTCAGCTGGTAAAAAATCCTTAGTAGTAAATATCAAATCAAAATTGTGTCTGTAGGCCAGGTGTGGTGGCTCACGCCTATAATCCCAGCATTTTGGGAGGCCAATGCACATGGATTACTTGAGACAAGAATCCAAGACTGGCCTGGCCAATGTGATAAAACCCCTTCTTTACTAAAAATACAGAAATTATCTGGGTGTGGTGGCAGGCACCTGTGGTCCCAGCTACTTGGGTGGCTGAGGCATAAGAATTGCTTGAACCCAGAAGGCGAAGGTTGCAGTGAACAGAGATCATGCCACTGCACTTCAGCCTGGGCAACAAAGTGAGAATCCCTCAAATAAATAAATAAATAATAAATATAAAACTATGGCTATGTAAGATAACTAATTATAATTAATTAATAAGCCAATTGTAAGTCCTCTGAAAGGTTTAGAGTAGTACTAGAAATACCTTTCAACTAAATGAAAGGGCTTCTGAGAAACTTACCCAAGCAAAACAGCCACTACATTTGACCTAAAGGGACTGAAATTATTCATATTTCAGAAAGGATCTCTGAGATCCTGAAATTCCACTTGAAAAAAGCAGATATAGATGGCTGCTCTCCTGGAAAATAGGCCAGTTTTTTTAATAAGGAGAAAATGACATTTCCCCAAAGCTACCATAAGCCCAAGAGATGGAGACAACAGCCATGAATTAGCAATAGATTAGCAAGGCATTAATCTTGAATTAGCAATAGATTAGGAAGAAATAGATTGGAAGATAACTCCCGGAGCAGAACCAAGCTCTAATTAAGAACCATCTGCTGACAATAGAGCAAGGAATTTGGCATATTTGTCTTGCAGGATTTCAAAATGCTTATGAACCAGTGAGTGCCTTTTTTGATTGAGAATGTCTATTATGGAATGTTATAACTATTTGGTAGAGTATGGCACGGTGTGATTTGTGTGGGGTATCTATGTTGTATGCATACAGGGAGTATGTATGGTAAGGAGCACACACCTTGTCTTAATTCATTAATATCTGGCTATAAAGAATGCATATCTGAGGGGATACTGAGACCCTGGACTTCAAATCTGATGTGGTAATTACATGAGGCTTTTGGGGGATCTAAGTTGGGGAGCATTTCTTACAAGTGAGAGCCAGAAAGTAGACTGTGGTAGATTGCAAAAATATTCACAATGCTTTGTAGGTCTGCCATCAAATGTTGAATCTTCCTCTACCTCCATGGGTCTGGTCTGATCTTGTAACTTGTTTTGGCTAATGGAATAGAAATAAATAATACGCAAGCAAATAACGGAAATAGTGCATGTGCATTGGGGATTCCTCTCTTGCTGCTTTTGAGTCTGTATGAAGTCTTAGCTAGCCTGCTGGTTAATCGGAAATGTGTGGTACAATCACAGCTTTTGCCCCACCTGAACAGTCAACCCCAGGGAGCTCTAGAAGCTGAATCATCTAGCTAACAAGCAGCTACTGAAGATATATGTGTATATATATGTGTGAGTGCGTGTGTGTGTGTATATGTGTGTGTATATATATATGTGTGTGTATATATATGTGTATATATATATACATATATACAACTAGTGCTCGACTTATGACCACGATTGGTTCCAACAGACCGGTCGTAAGACGATTTGGTCGTAAGTTGAGTAGGCTATATGTACAGTACTGTGAAATGATGTTATAAAAATCTTTAAGTCATATTTTATCATAATTTTCTTTCATTATTGTTATATATCATAATTTTCTTTGTTCATTTCATACCATTTGTATCACCTCTACACCATTTTGTTTCTTATTTTTACATTCGTCAGGTTTAAGTAAAACACTGCATTACCAGTACCACTGGTTTAATATTTGCAAAACATACAAAATTACAAAATACAGGTGCATACAAAAATACAAAATACAGGTGTAAAAAATACCATAGGAAACATTTTCCCAATTGCAAAACATATCAAAATATATAAACATGTACGAAACATTTTATTGGCTGGGCAACATTTGCGCTGCCAGACGCGGAACAGTCGTGGCTAGCGATTGTGGTCGTAAAGTCGAATGGTCGTAAGTTGCATAGGCCGTAAGTCGATCAATACCTGTATATATACACACACACACACAAATATATACACATACATATATGACCTTAGAGAAATCCAGCAGAAGAACAACGCAGCTGAGCCCAGACCAATTTGCTGACTCATGGACTATAAGCTAAATCAATGACTGTTTGAGGGTAATTTGTTGCACAAAAATTGCTAATAAACTCACCACAGAGCAATTGGCCCTGTGAACCATTTACTCTACACTTTAGAAAGTGACACATTACTCACTCATTCCTCTCCTTTATGCTTACTGGCAGCACTTTAATTTGAACCTGCCCCACTTTCAATGGGTATATTTTTAAGTGTCAGAATATACTACGTATTTATGCTGGAGCATGTCAGTGGTTCTTCAATGTCTTTAAAAAAGAGCAGTAATGCCTTGGTAGACAGACAAAAATTCAGAATCCAAACCTATTTGAGAGACAGATTTCCATGTATTCCCTCCTCTATGAGGATAGTCATCATTATTCGATCCCCTCACATCTGTTGTGCTCAAAAATCATTTTCATCTTTGTGAAATCTGACAACAGACTTCACTATGCCAAGATCACAAAATTAAATTAGTACTGCAGCCAAGAGTTAACCTGAGGGTCATTCATTCCACTTAACCTCCCCATCCCTACTGATGCCTCTCCCATCCCCATGAGTGGCCATGACCTGTTTTGTCAGGCTCCACCTTCATGCTGCCTCCTGGTCTAACAATGCAAGGCTGGAGTTAGACAGACCTGGGCTTAGATATCTGCTTTCACACTTACCTGTTCTGTGTCAGCATGATTTATATGTACCTCATTATATTTTATAAGGATTAAATGGGATGATCCATGAGAAATACCTTAGGGCCTTCCATGTATTAAACTCTCTACTTTTTAAAAAAGATTAATGTGACTGACAGGTACATAATACCTCTGCCTCTTCTGTCATTGTAACAAGGGGTTTATAAGGCTGAGATGCTCCAGCAGGGTTCATTGCACTGGATAAAGATGAGGGCTTCTTCTTGGTCACAGTGTAATCTCTTTAGCATATGTTGCTATCTGGTTGAAGGGTGAGAACAGATTTGACCATGCGGTAGGTTGCATTGCATCCTCTCTTTCTAGCTGAATGTCAGGAAAAGGTCTGCCTGCTTAGCTTACATGGAGCCACTTCTGAGACAGCATGATGCTTGGGAGGCATCAGGGCTTTCTGGATTGAGTTCAGAAGCAGGAATCATGGGACTTGAGCTTGATGCCACCAAGTTCCATTGCTAATTCGATCAGTGACCTTGGGCAAACCACTTCGCTACTTTTCTTTTTGTTAGAGAAAAATAATTGGTCCTATGAACACATCACAAAGATGTAGTGAAGATGAATGTAGACTATTTGAAGCAGCTTCAGAGGGAAGAACCACAGAGTGCATAATTAGTTTTATAATCTATAATTAAGTCTATAAATAATGAAGAGGTACCCACACCTGAATTATACAACTAAAAATTAGACTTTTATCTTTCTAAGGAAAATGAAGACCAATTATTTGGTCATATTAGCAAAGTTGACAAGCTGAAAATCACAAAGATCATAGCCTGAACACAGCCTTAATGCATCTGGACTCTGTAGATAAGATAAAGCTCCTAGTGGAGACTGTGACATGCACAACTGATGATCAGATAAACATCAACAAGATGTTAGAATTCTCCAAAATTCATCCTGCTGCAGAAACATCAATTGAATATCTATCCATGCACAAAATTATCTCCACAAGGGCTAGAAAAATGAGGTGAGAGAGTACAGGCCTAGGTATAGCATGAAAATGAGAAGGGATAGAGGATGCCCAACATTTGAAGGAAGGAGAGGTAATTGAGCACTGACCTTTACTTCAGACCTTAACACTGGAGCCACTCCAGAAAAACCCAGCACTGCGCATGCACCCACAGCCCCAGTCTCTAGGTCAGTATCTGCAGACTGAGCTTTCAAGCCTGCCCTTGTGCCAGGTAGGATTCCATAGCTCCAAACTTCAGGCCTGCCTAGTAGACTCGGTCTCCATCTCCTTAATGCTCTCTCACATAATAAGATTCTAGGCCCAGCCTAGGTAATATCAGGCTGCCCCCAGCAGTCCTGGGCTCCAGGCAACTCCAAGCCCTGGGGTGATTCCCATGATCCCAGCCTCCATAGCCCTAGTCAACAGGCTGGCACCTATGGACCTAGCCACCAGGCCAGACCCTGCAGATACAGAAAATAGGACCACTAACCATAAAACCAGTCCCTGTGGCCCCAGGATTCAGGCATATCCTAACACCAGGTCAACATAGCTGGCCTCTAATACTGCGTGGGCACCTGCAGACACAGTTTCCAGGTCTGCCCAGTGCCAGGCCAGTCCTCACAGCGCCACTGTCCAGTTTGGCCCCTGCAGCCTCACGTATCAGCAGACCCAGGGTTCAGGATGGTCTGAGCAGACCTTAGGTTGGATTGATCGCCATAGACCCATGCTGCAGGACTGCCCTATGTACCCAAGTTCCAGACTGGTTCCCAAGGACTCAGGACCCAGACCAACCCTTAAGGACTTAGCCTGCAGGCCAGCATTTGCAAATCCAGTCTCCAGGCCAGCACTTGTAGACACAAGCTCCAGATCAATCTCCGCAACCCATGTTACAGGCCAACCGAGTGGCTCCGACACCAGGCCAGCACCTAAAATCTTGGGTTACAGACCAGCCCATCTGCACCCAGGTTCTATACCAGCTCCAGCACCAGGCCAGCCCAGGCCACAGGCCAGTCCCTGTGGCCCCTGACGTGAGAGGATTCAGAGACCAGGCCTGCTCCAGCAGACCCAGGGCCCAAGCCCACCCAGTACATCCCAGGGCCGGGCTGGACCCTGTAGACTCAGGCTCCAAGACCACCCCATGTGAAACAGGTTCCAAGCTAGCACATGTGAACTCGGGGCCCAGGCACCTTCCAGTGATCCCAGGCACTAAGCCCATCCCAGGTCTTGGTCAGCCCCTGCAGACTCAGAATTAAGACCCATCTCTGCACCAATTTAGTCCCTGTGAACCCAGGGTCCAGGACCATCCCCACACACTCATAACAGGTCCAGGTCCACCTTAGTGGATCCAGGCTTCAATCTCAATCCTGCAGACTCAGACACCAGGCCACCCACCTGCTGACTCAGGCTCAAGGTCAGCCTGCCTGAGGGCTCCAGCAGTAAACCCACCTTTGGACTATACCAGATAGCCTGTCCAGGATTTCTGGACAGGCTGATTGGTAAAGTGCTTTCTCAGACAAAGCCACTCTTCAAACACTGAAATAAGTCCCTACTTCTTCCAAAAGTGCAAACATCAACATACAGTAACAAGAAATATGAAAAACAAAGGAGATACACCACCACCAAAAGAACACAATAATCTCACAATAATTGACTCCCAAAGAAATGAAGATAAACAAATTACCTGATAGATAACTAAAAATAATTGTTTTAAGAAACCTTAATAATCTGAAAAAAATCAGAGAAACAATTAACTGAAATTAGAAAAATAGTAAATGACCAAAATAAGATATTTAACAGAAAGATGAAATTACTTTTTAAAAATTAAACAGAAATTCTGAAGCTGAAAAATACAATGAATAAAATTTTAAAATGCAATCAACAGCAGAACTGATCAAGCAAAAGAAAGGATGTGTGAATCTGAAAGATTGATTGAAAATATGGAGCTAGAAGAGAAAAAAGAATGAAAAAATATGAAAAAAGCTTATGGGATTTATAGGATAGCATCAGAAGGGCAAGTGTTAGAGTAATAAGAATATGTAAATGAGAAAAAAAGACAACATCAAAACCTTATTTAAAGAAATAACAGCAGAAAACTTTCCAAATTTTGGAGAAGAATATAAATAGTACAGGTATAGGAAGGTCAAAGCCCTCCAATCAAATTCAATTCAAACAAGACTATACCAAAACATGTTATTGTCAAGCTATCAAAAACAAGCAACAAGGAGAAAATCTTGAAAGCAATGAGAAAAATTATGCAAATAATATTTAATGAAGTTCCAGTAAGTAGAGCAGAAAATTTCTCAGGAGAGATCTTATAGGCCAAGAGAGAGTGGGATGATAAATAAAAAGTGATGAAGTAAAAACAATAATTAAAATACCAACTAACAAAACTATATCCAAAAAGAATATAAATGTCTTCTTCATTTCTTCTCCAGAGGAAGATCATGGCCTGAACACAGCCTTAGTGCATCTGGACTCTGTGGTAAGATAAAGTTCCTGGTGGAGACTGTGACAGGCACATCTGATGGTAAAAGATGGTCAGAAAAACATCAGCAAGATATTAGAATAGAATTCTCCAGACTATTAGAATTATGATGCAAATAGAATGATTCTTAAGTTAAAGTAAAAGAAACTTAAGCTCAAAGAGGTCATGCAACTTGCTCAAGATCAAATATCTAATTTGTAATAAACATAGGATTCAATGCCATATTGCTATGAATTTAACACCAATGCCTTTCAACATATATTAACTAGGAGAACGTATTAAACTGAGTTTTCTGTTCTCCCATTATTTCTAAAATTATTGCAGTGCCAAAGTCTTGATAGATGGAGAAAATTGAAATTCTTAATTGTGTTGATTTATATTGAAAGGTGTTAATTTATTATAGTATACATTTCCTTCGTGTCTGCAGTGGACAAGTCTCTGTGTTTCATAGTTTAGAGTGAAAAGCAAGATACATTATATTCTTAAGACAGGAAAATAAAAACATGAAACTCAAATAACATTAGTATATAAGGAATAGCATTATAAACTGAAAAGCACAGTAAAAATGTGAAATGATTTTTTAACTATCTGTAGCAATAGCCAACTAGTCATAGCTACTAATCTTCTTGAAATTCTGTACATTATAAAATATTTCATAAGTCAACATTATTTTTATGTATCAATAAATAAATATTTCCAAATTAACCTAGTGGATATGTTTTGAAATGAATGTTATGTACCTTCAAAATTCATATGCTGAAACTGTAACCCTCATTGCTGCTGTATTTAGAGATGGGGCTTCTGTGAAAGTAATTAAGGTTAAATGAGGCATGAGGGTGAGATGCTGATCCCACAAGATTAGTGGCCTTCTGAAAAGAGTCACCACAGAGCTCACTCTCAGCCATGTGAGAACACAGCAGGAAGGAAGCATTCTTCAAGCAAAGAAGAGTGCCCTTCAAAGAAGAACTGGACCCCGACAGAATCTTGATCTTGGACTTTACAGCCTCCAGAACTGTGAGAAAATAAATTTCTGTTGTTTAAAACATGTAATCTATAATGTTTTGTTATGGTACCTCGAGCAGACAAATACAGATATTAATGACTATGAAGTTGAATTTTATTGTACACCATCACTCTAATATTTCTGCTGACTCCTTTATTCTAGTGATCACTTTTATATCATATTAAAGTCAAATTATTTTTAAAATCCCAAAATATTCACCCCCAGCCAGGGCTCCAAGACAGGTCAGTGAGCCCTGCCCTGGTGCCCACTGCTGCCCCCCATCCACCCTCCTGCCACTTCCCCCTGACCCCCCTGCCATGCCTCTCACAGCCCTCCTGTGGTATTCCACTCCTCCCTGCCTCTGAGCTGAAGATGATAATAAAAGCTATTATTGAGCGCTTACTGAAAAAAAAAAAAAAAAAATCCTCCTCCCTTGCTCATCAAAAGCTGTGAGGTACACTTTCAGGACCCCTAGGCAATGGTAATACAGGAGGTGATGGTGACCTGTAGGAAGTTCCCTCTGGGAGCAGGTGATCATATCATCTCAGCTTCATCAAATATACCTAGCATCATCCGAATTGTGCTTTTTATTTAGATCATTTTCAACCCAAATTGCTGTTCCTCTTCATTCAATAGGCATTTGCTGTGCAAGATGACATAGGAGATTGCTTTTTTAAAAAATCATCAGACTCAGATCCTCATGGTAAGGTGCTTTAAGTCTATTAGGTAATGGATATATAGATCACAAATGCAGCACACAACAAAGAGTTTAAAACTAATTAGGGAGCACAAAGAAGGAAAGCCCAGTGTGCATCAGAAATCTTTCTCTGAACCTCTTTGAGCAAATGTCACAGCCACTGTCTCACTCTCAGGGGCTGGGATAATTTGAACATAAGATCAATTCACAACATGGATTAAGTTAGTTAGGTCATCACCATAGTCCATTTGGTATTGGGATGATTCTGTTCAAGATACTGCAGAAGACTGTGTGCTTTGTACATTGACTGATGTGAAAAAGCCTGAGGACATCTTAAGAAAAATGCTCAAATGAACACATTTTGTGCCTAATGCATTTCCTACATATCACAGGTCCCAGGGTGCAGACTCAGTGACACTAATAAAAGCTTTTATCCCCCACTTCCACTGCACACCATACATTGCATTGGCAGGTGTAATGCTGAGCACATTTGTTTTCCCTTTGGTTGGGTAGTTACATTCAAACATACATCTGGGGCTTGTTATTCTGTTTTTGTTTGTAAATGAAAAGAGAATTTGTTTGACATGCTTTTTCTTTTGCCTTCTATAATATCTTTATTTACTTTAAAGTATCCACAAACAAAAATTTCTTTTCTTGCTGCTATGGGAATAGCAATCTGAACAAGTTTCCCAAGCAGTAGAGAAGTATTTCCGATATCTGCATGGGGGGAGAAATAGGGAGGTAACATTACTAATTGCCTTTTACACTCCAGCTTCAGTATCTTCACACATGAAATTTACTGACCAGGTCCTTTGGTTCTTAATCCTCTGTCTACCAGTCCCCTGCACTGTGTTCCTAAGATATGCCTTAGAGATTTTCCCCAAAATGACCGCTAGCTGACATGGCCTATTGTGCTGGCCTGTGTCTCCATGACATAGCTGGCCTAGGTCTATGTCTTGGTCTTTTTCTGCTCTTATAACAAAATCCCTTAGGCCAGGCAATACATGGATATAAGAAATTTATTTCTCATAGTCCTGGAGGCTGGGAAGTCCAAGGTCAACACACCAGCAGGTTTGGTATCTGATGAGGACCCAGTCCCTACTTCCAAGATGGTACCTTGAATGCTGGCACATGGCAGAAGAGACAGGCACAAAAGCCCTGGCCAGTGTCCTCCAACCCATTTATAAGTCACCAACCCCATTCATGAAGGCTCCACCCTCATGACTTTTAGCCACTCCTTTTAATACCATCACATTGGGGTTTGAGCTTCAACGTGAATTTTGACAACACAAACATTCAAACCATAGCAGCCTCTGATTCACCTGACCTGCAGTATATGCCAGTCACACCCTTGACTATGATTCCTCATAGCCTGAGGGATCAGACAGCAAATTCACAACTAAACTGTGCTTTTGTCTTGGCAGTGTTATCAATGGTTAGGTGAACATGAGGTCTATAATTTAAATAGAAAAATATGAGCCTAATAAGTGTTTCTGTCATAGGCTATATACCACATGAACAAGACTTTGAGGCAGAGATTTGCTATACTAAGTTGATTAGGAAATACATTCAGAATCAACACTGCTCAGGGAAGGAAGGAAGCCAACTTAGAGAGAGAATGTATTAATTTTCTGTTGCTGCCATAACAGATTACAACAAACTTTGTAACTTAAAATAGCACTTATTTCTAACCTTACCTGTAGTTTAGAAGTCCAACATGGGTCTCACTGAAGTGAAATCAAGATGTTTTCCAGGATCAGTGTCCTTCTGAAAACTAGGAGAGAACCCCTTTCTTTGCATTTTCCAGCTTCTAGAGTTTTCCCGCATTCCTTGGTTCCTCTCACTTTCCTCCATCTTCAAATTCAGTGATCACAGGTTGAGTCTCTCAGGTTTTATCACTCTTACCTCCTCTTCTGATTCCCTCATTCACTTTTAAGAACTCTTGTGATTACATTGGGTTTACACAGATAATCTAGGATAATATCCCTATCTTGAAGTCAGCTGATTAGCAGCCCTAATTCTATGTGCAACCTTAATTCCCCTTTTCCATGTAACTTCATATATTCACAGATTCAAGAGATTAGAATACGGAATATCTGTGGGTGGTCATCATTCTGCCTACCACAGAGAATTGGAAGTAAATTCAGTTATCCTGCAGAGAAGATGACCCTTCAGAGTCATCCTGAATTGGAACTAGGGTGAAAGCTATTCTTAGCACTCATGGACTAGTCACTGGGTGTGGGCTGCTCCTGGGAAGGTGACATAATCTTGGGTGAGGCCACTCTTTTCATTGGATGACAATCCCAGAGACAGGAATGCATCTGAGAGCTGCTAGTCCTTGTGCCATCAGCAATGAGGGAAATAACATTTCTGCCTTAAGCGGAAGTGGGAGGAATGTGAATCCACACCACAGCTTTCACTAAATGAATGTAAAATTTGTCTCCCCATTTATAATTATGTGGCTTTAACTTAATGACACTTATGATACACACTAATGATTTGCTGCAGATAATAGGTTATATCAGTGCTTTGCCATGCCTCAGCTAAGTTTCCAAAATAACTGAGCAAACTCTACCTTAGAGATTACATAGAGTTGAGGATATTAATTGGCTTAAAGATTCGTCATTCAACGTATTTGTCTTAATATCAAGATACAAGTTTCTTGGTTATTTTCAAAAAGTTACAAAGTCTTTTTCCAGGATTTTGAGTATTTTTTAATTGTGTCCTTGCATAATTTGAGTAATCAAGGACCTATTGTAAGCGATACAATCCCTCTTTATGGAGATACTAAAAAGTGCAGAGAAACGCTGTGCCTCTGACCCTCAGGTTTCTCATCTCTAATATAGATATACTTTTGTTTTGAAATGTAATGTACAACATAAATTACCTTTATAGTACCTGGAAAAAAATAGCTGTTCAATAAATTGAAGCTAAATCAATATTTGTCTGTTCAACTAAAATACTGTAACTTAGAGGGCAAAATGCTGTGTTATTCACCATTTTATCCTTAGTTCCCAGTGCAGCATCTTGCATATACAGCTTAATGTTTGTTGGTTGACTAATGATTGGTCAGGTAGCTAACTGAATGACTGAATGAATATCATTTCCATTCCTAATTCCTTAGCTTGGCATTTCCTTAAGAGCCTTCTATTATGTCTTCTCAGTAGGATTTTCTAAATTTACCTGCCACTGCTACCCAGTACAAGCTCTTCATTTCAGCTGGAATGGTCTCCTCACTTTCTCCAGTCTAAAAATATTGTCGTTAAATCTGACTCCACAACCTACTTGGTATATGTAGTCCCTCTTCCTCTCCCCCATTGTAACTCAATCCAGGTATCAAGGTCTAGATCAAGTATCAGCCTCCCACGAAGACTTCCCACTTCACTGTTCTTCCCAGAAGTTTACCAAGTGTGAATTACCACCTCCCTCCACATCTCAAAACTAATTTTGCACTTTGATATAATAGCTTGTGTGGTTTGTGTTTTATCTTGTCGATCACATGACCTCAGGCACTTCTAAGCTCTTTTAGAGAAGCGCATCTCGTATCATCTTTCATCCATTCTTACGTGTATTTTATTCATATTTTAATATCTCTGAAAGCAGAATACACTTAACAATAAATGGGAGTATAAAATTAGTATAGGCTTGAATTGCAGTGAGTTCTTGTAGACAGAATTTGAGTTTGCTTCTCTCAGAAACTACCAATTTGAAACCAATCTAGGTTAAACTTGCAGTGTATATTCAGAACCCAAAGATGAGTAAGTACTAGCTTTAAATTTTTAGGTGATGTTTGTCTTCTCTCCCTCATCCAGTGCCAAGACCTAAACAGGCAACTTCTCTTGTCCTTTTCTGCTTGCCAGGTTTATTTCTTGTTTGCCTTCACACCAAGTATGTAGTCGTTGCCTCAGCTTAATGTGGGGTTTCCTATCACACCCTCTGCATGGAGCACTCTCTTTCTTCGTTGTAAATAAAATAATCATCCAGGTTACAGAATGAAGGTGTCCTGGTTAACTACATGTGATACTATTTTGTGTTCCTAAAATGCATGACAGTGTTATTCAAAGATTAATATATGTGTACTCAGTTGAGTTAAAGTCACTCTGGATGTTCTTGCCTTCTTATTCCATGGCCTACTTCTCTGTCAAACCTATCCCCTTTTACTAATTTAGTCATTTAGATATGAAGTAAGGGGCCAGAATTAGTATACAGTGCTACGGGTTACTTTTACTGTCCTTGAAATCAGACCTCCTGGGTTCGTAGATCGGATTTTTGTGCTTTCTGGCTCTAATACTTCAGATATATAGCTTAATCCCCTTAAACCTCAATTTTCTCATTTGAAAAATGGGAGCAACAATAGCATTGCACAGGGATGAGGTGAAGATTAATTTAGAAACCCATGTAATGTATTCAACCTAATTCCAGGGTCAATGTAACGCTCACTGAGTGTCAGTATATTTTTAGTGAAGTAATACATTACATCCTCCTTGTACACCAAGATTTGACTATGTCTCGGTCAGTGCCTCAGTATCTTCCTCTGAGACCTGGAGAAGTAACAGTACTGATCTTCTAGGGCTGGTGTGAACATTGAGTGGATAACACATTCTGAACATAGCACATGTGTTATACCTCTGTGCCCTGTCTCCTACTCTCCCCACCACAGCTATGCAAAACTGGTTTTGTCGTTATCCCCAATTTTATAGACCAGAGTCTATATTGTTTACGTGAACACAGTTAGTGTTGTCTGAGTAAGGATTCAAGCTCAGTTCTGTCTGAGATTAGAGTTTGACAACTCTGTCTTTTACCACCTGCCCATGGAAAATAACTGCGAAATGTGCCTTGCCACTTGAAGCTTTCCCCACTACACAGACCCTAAATGTGTGCACTCTCTGTCAAGCATGAACATAAAACGAGGCATTGAAAGTGACATGGAGTCATTTTTCTAGCCAAGAAAAGGGTGATGTTAGAAATATGGTTGCAGTTAAAACTGAGAACATATGGATATGATTTAACTCTGAATTTCGCAAGTCAAAAAAAATGAGAAAGCAATAAAGGGATATTTTTAAGTAGAAATTTTTGTTTTTCCTGAGCTTTTATGACAAATGACTGATCAAATACCTCTTCCCTCTGTCATCTCTACAGCCATGTCAATTGTGTGCAATAGCTGCATTTATCCATTTAAAGTGTCTTTTTATATTTTCAGTCATGATAAAACTTTAGCAGACCTTTTTCAGTAAATGGTGCTTTTCTTGCTTGATAAGATGATTTCTTTATCTGCCTACCACCTTCTAACCTCGCCAGAATGGAATAATTGCATAGAAATTTCTGTTCATCATGTCTTATCCTTAAGAATAAAAATGGAGTATATTAGTAATTAACCTCTTAAAATTTATCAGGCAATAGAAAGCATTAAAAGATAATTAGTGAGTTGTCCAATCTCCTGAACTTCAAAATCAGGATAAAACCTTTAAAATGCCACATCATAAAATAATTAGTCGTGAAGAATGCTATACCTTCCCACAGATAAATTGAGTTTTATATTTATAAAATTAATGTATTTAAATTTGCATACTATTTCCTGTATAATTATTTAGTAAACTCTAAATACAAGAACACTAGCTCACAGATAATTAAGGAAACTTATTTATCAAAGTTATTATTAACCACAAAATAAAGCTATGTTAGTGTATGAAGAAGCTGTTGCTTTCTGAAACTACAGGTTTATAATTTCATTTATTCACTGACCACATTTTGATTGAGCACCTAGGGTGTTCTAGGTAGTGACACACAGCAATGAAAAAGACAGATGAGGTCTCTATTCAAATGATGTCTACATTCTGGTGGTGGAATGCAGTCCTTCAACAGACCAATCAATGAGGAAAAATCAGATAACAAGACATGTTCTCCAGAGAGTTAAAACAGAGAGAGGCCAGGTGGCAGCAGTATTTTTTAAATCTTTGCAGACTGCCTGTTAGTACTATTGTGTGAAACACTAAACAAATCCATAAACTGTGCCTTCTTGGAGCTTAGAGTCTAGTCTAGCAATTTTCTTTGTGTATAGAAGAAAAATATATGAGTGTAAAATGTCACATAAGAAAAATGTGAATAATCCTTAAAGAAGACAAACGTCTGAAAGATCACTTCAAAATTTGAGGACAAGAAAATGAGGTTTCATGGTAATAAAATAATATTTCATGTGAATCTTGAAGGATGGGTAAGATTCTATGGTGGATAATGATAAAGGAATGAGTAGAGATATTCAACTAAACCAATGAGTGTGAGCCAAGCAGCAGAGTAGAAGTGCTGGGGAGAAGAGCAGGGATCTTGTTAGGCGAAGTACAGGAAGTGAGGACAGATTCGTGGGATGTGGAGGGGCCACTGAAGAAGACATTTTAAAATTTGGTTTGCATTGTCCCACTTGACTGGATTTCCAAGTATAAATAGTGCAGCCACATTAGAAAACAGCTTGGCAATTCCTCAAAAAGTAGACTATACTGTTACCATATTACCAAGAGATTCCTCATTGTGTACCCAAGGGAAATGAAAGAATACATCCACACAAAATTTTGCACAGAAATGTTCATAGCAACTTGCACACAAATATTCATAACAGCCAAAAAGTAAAAAGAATTTAAATGTCCATCAACTGATAAATGGATAAACAATATGTGGTATATTCATAAAATGGAATATTATTTGGCAAAAATTTTCAATGGAATATGGATACATTCTACAAAAGGGATGAACCTTGAAAACATTATATTAAGTAAAAGAAGCCAGCCACAAAAGGTCACACGTATGATTCAATTTACATGACTTGTATAGAATAGGTAAATTCATAGAGACAGAAAGCAGATTTGTGGTTTTCAGAGGCTGGGAGAAGAAAAGGAGAGTAACTTCTAATGGGTAAAAGGTTTTTTTTAAGAGGAATGAAAATAATCTAAATTTAGATTTTGGTGATGGCTACACATCTGTGTGCTATACTGAAACCATTGAATTCAATACTTAAATGAATGAATTTTGTGGTTTATGGATTTTATATAAAAATGTTAATTAAAATAATATTGTATTAATGAAATTACATAGCATGTAACTATTCAGGAATGACTTTTTACTCAGAATAATTCTGTAGAGCTTCATCCAAATTTTGCACGCATCAATACTTAATTCCTTTTTATTATTGGATAGTACTCCATGCAAACCATTCGCAAGCTGAAGGACATCTGGGTCATTTCTATTTTCGGCTTTTACAAATAAACCTGCTATAAGCTTTTGTTTCTGTGTGATCTGTGTGATCATAAACTTTAATTTCTCCAGGATGAATGCTAAGAGGTATAATTGCTGAGTCATATGGTATCTCCATGTTTGATTACTTAAGAAACTGTCAAAATCATTACCAGAGTAGCTGTACTATTTTTACATTGCTACAAGCAGTATATGTGTTATCTAGTTCCTCTGCATGCTTCCTAGCACTAGGTTTTGTCACTCACTTTTATCTAAATGATTCTGGCAAGTATGTGGTGTTATCTCAATGCGGTTTTGATTTACATTTTTTAAATGATTCATGAGATTATTTCCTCTCTGTTTAGAGAACTTTCTTTAACCATTCTTTTAGGATATGTCTCCTGAGGATAAATTCTCTTGTTTTTTCTTTATCTGAGAATGCATTGGTGTCCCCTTCATCCTTTAAGGGTAGCTCCACTTAATGTTGGATTCTGGACTGAAGGCTCTTTTCTTTCAGCATTTGAAAAATGTTGTGTCACAGCCTCCTGACCTTCATAGTTTCTGATAAGAAATCTTATGCCATGAGTTATTTTCTGCCATGTTTTTTCTCTCTTGCTGATTTGAAAATTATTTCTCTGTTCTTATTTTTCAGAAGCTAATGTGTTTTTGTGGATTCCTTGAGTTTATCTTATTTGATATGCACTCAGCTTCTTGAATCTACAGTATTCGGCTCTTGTCAAATTTTGGAAGTTTTTCAGCCATCATTTCTACAAGTATTTTATCACCTTTGCCTTTTTGTTCCTCTCCTTCCAGAACTTCAATGATACATAAGTTACACCTTTTGTTTTAGTCTCACAGTTTCTGAGGTTCTGTTCATTTTTTTTTTCAGTCTAATTTCCCTGTTGTTCAGATTGTGTAATGTATATTGTTCTATCTTCTATTTCATTGATTTTTTTTCCTCTGTCCTTCCTATTCTGCTGTTTAGCCCATCCATTTAGTTTTCATATCTGTTATTATATATTTTTAATTGAAAAATGTCTATGTGGGGCCAGGAATGGTGGCTCACACTGCGATCCTGACATTTGGAAGGTCAAGGAGAAAAAACTCACTTGAGTCCAGGAGTTTGAGCAACACAGGGAGACCTTGTCTCTACAGAAAATAAGATTTCCATAAACCTTTTACAATACACTATAATTTTCTATTAAATATCAGGTTAATGCCCCAAGAAAACTGTTATTCCAACACAGAGGTCCAGATTCTAGCCCTACATTAGCGTGCCTTTGCTATTAGTGTTCAATTTTTAGGAAAACTAAATAATTACCTTTTAATTTTTGCAAACTTGATTACACACAAAATTCCTTTCACAAAAATCAATCTTCCACAAACCTTCCATAACTTGCTTAAACCTTCAATGTTGTCCTATCATTTTACTTTTAGGACAAATATTTTCATTCCTTTCCCCCTTACTATTTTGACCACAGAAAGCTATCTGCCATGTCAAGGAAAAATTGCATTCTCTTTACAATTGTCTTTGAATTTTCCTTTCTTTATACATTCTGTTTCTCTTATATCTAGCAGTGTTAATAATATATTAATTATATTATTGTTTCTCTTATATCTAGCAGTGTTAATAATATATTAATTATAATTTTAACTCTTAGTAACTTTTACTTTTAGTGAAAAGCCTAGGAAATAACTTTTTATTAAATACCAGATGCAGTGTCCAGGACAAAAAACAGAGTTGTGGAGACCGTAGTGGAGGATCGAATCCCTTTCAGCATGGCCAAGAGACAGAGCTGAGCCAGGGAAGATGGGGCCTGGGTGCTGATCCCAGGGCTCACCAGAGTCACTGGTTAGATTCCAGAATTTGGAGGCTTAAAACTAAAGACAAGCTCATAGTAAGATGTGTGCGACGCTTTCAAAGAACCCAGCAATCAGTCCTTACAGCTTTAGCTTTCAGATGAATTTAGCAAGTACCAAAAGTATGACAGAAGCAATAGTTTTATGGTCTTAAAACATAAAAGAGAGACAGCCTAAACCTGTATGACCGATAGTCGCTAGCAAAAATGTCTAAATTAAATTTTGAATATGGTTTTATTTTACCAATCATTTTAAAGTTATTTTTATTTACCAAAAATTACTAAAGTCACATTAATTTATGAAGTATTGGGCCTAATTTATGAGTACTCATTTAAATTTAAGTTAATTTGCTACCATGTGTAGACAATATATATGTGTAGAAATACATATATGTAGATATAACATGTAACATACATACGTACATGTGTATGTATCTAAAAGCCAAAAAGATCAAGAAGTTTAATGCAAAAGAGGGTAGAGCTTTAGACTTGAAAAGAATCTGTCCACGCCTGGCGTGGTGGCTAACGCCTGTAATCCTAGCACTTTGGGAGGCTGAGGCCGGTGGATCACCTGAGGTCAGGAGTTCAATACCAGCCTGACTAATATGGTGAAACCCCGTCTTTTTTTTTTTTAAAAAAGAATCTGTCCACTTAAAATTCTTGGGAACTCATGAGGTAAAACAGTAGTTTTTTTAAAAAAAAGAATAGAGTCTATGGTGCCCTTTCTGTCTTCCTTACGGGATCCCAGGCTGTTAGAAAATTTTAGGTCTCTTCATGTGTATCAAGGGTGGCAAGAGAAAGGAAGGACTAACAGAAGTAAATGAAGAAACAGACAAATGGGGTGCATGTGGGCATATGGTTAACGGGTTAGGAAGAGAGAAATTCAGTAGGCTGAGAAGTTTTACAGAGAGTGAATAGAGGCATATATATACAGTTTAACATACACATATATGTATGTTTGTATATGTATATATACATAGCCTAAAATTCAGTTTTAAGTCAACTTTTGACTATAAAGCGCTTTTTGTTTTTTTTTTTAAGTTGGGGTTTCATCATATTGGTCAGGCTGGTCTTGAACTCCTGACCTCAGGTGATCCGCCCTCCTCAGCCTCCCAAAGTGCTAGGATTACAGGAGTGAGCCACCGCGCCCAACTTATAAAGCGCTTTTAAAAAATCCTTTTAAATCTCTTATCATCAGAGTTTAGCTTGAATAGCCCACATTTATGGCTTTTGTTTTGTTTTCTTTTTACCAAAAGTACCCTCCCAAGTAAAATGAATAAGCTCTAATCGAGGTTATGACTTAACCAGGAATGCATGAGACATCTCCAAAGAGGTCTAAAGCATCTTCACAAGATCCAGAACCATCCCAAAATACAGCTCAAAGAAAGTAAAGATCGCTGGTCACAAATGGGTCACAATCCACATTTCCACCTGGCCATATTTTCTAAGGCGTCAGCTTCTCAGCTTATCATCAACTCACAAAGGTCCAAAAGCCCCATAGACAGAAGACAGGAAATCTAAAATTGTCCATGGAAGTTAAAACGATCAGTAACCAATAGGTACCACAAAAAGTAAAAAGTCACACAAATATCAAATCAAGAGGGACTGATTCCCTGTCCAGAAATCAAACCCAGGCCACAGTGGTGAAAGCATAGAATTCTTACTCCTAGACTATGAGGAGTGGGCAGCCTTAGCTGTTACTCTTGCAAAAGGAGCTAAATCAAGCAGCTTGGGCTTACAATGATTTTGACTTGTTTTAGATCAGATCTCAGAGGGAATGCTGTTTAGGTAATTCCCTGGAAGTTAGCATTTCAACATCAGTGTCAGTCATTAGTCCTGGTTTAGATAAAAAAATGGTTGCATTTGGGCCAGGCGTGGTGGCTCACGCCTGTAATCCAAGCACTTTGGAGGCCAAGGCAGGCGGATCACCTGAGGTAGGGAATTCAAGACCAGCCTGACCAACATGGTGAAACCTTGTCTTAAAAAAAAAATAAAAAATAAATAAAAATTAAAAAAAAATTGTTGCATCTGAATTTTTATAGTTTTACTTTTGTTCATTTTCCCTTTTTAGACCATTAATCTTTTAATTAACTGTTTTATTGCCCTAAACAATTGTAAACTAGGCAACAAAGGAGACTTTTTGAATAGTAGAGACCCATATTGTCCTTTGAATGATCTTTTTAATTGCGCAAAGAATAGTTTGAGAATCAGGCAGTTCCCAGAACCAGAAGGGGTTCATAGTGATACAGGAGTTAAGAAGAAATTACTTAGGCAAATAGTGAGGGTACAGAAGTCATCAGTAAGACTTTTCTTTTTAATGAAAAGCAGCCCAAAATAATTTCCTAACAAAGAGCAGCCTGTAAAGTCATGCTGCAGACATAGACAAGCAAGCTGGGAGCTTGCACGGATGAATGTCAACAGAAACTAGGGACTAGACATGATCAAGATGGCGGCTCTATCTTCTCTTCTCCACTGGCCACGTGTACAGTAAGGGGCAGACAAGATGGCACTGGCCAAGGAAAATTCATTTGCATAATAAGATTAGGGTGGGGCAGCCAGCCTTCCCCATGCAATATGTAAATGCCACACCTAATCAAACCAATCTGTGAGTCCTAGGTAAATCAGACAGCACCTTTTCAAGGGGGACTAGTAAATCTGGTGCATTGCAACCAGCAGGTCCTTTCCACTAGGAGAGTCATCTCTCTATAGAGAGAGAGCTGTGTCTCTCTTCTCTTCTGCATATTAAACCTCTGCTCCTATGGAGAGAGAGGTATGTCTCTTTCTTTTCTCTTCTGCCTATTAAACCTCTGCTCCTAAACTCCTCGTGTGTTCATGTCCTAAATTTTCCTGGTGTGAGAGGACTAACTCCAAGGTATATAACCCAGACAACGTAGCCACTTCAGTAGCAATTTTGGGACTGCCACAATAGGAGTTTCAGGGAAAAGGTCAAAGACCTAGTAAATTTCCTCAAGTGGTGGTGATGTATGTCTTTTGTTTACCTTGCGAATTTAAGCAATTTTCTCAGAACTTCTTTTGGAAGCTTTTTAGGTGTCACTGGAAGCAAGTTTCCTATTAATTGGGCTTGTTCTAAAACCAACTTTTTCCAATTGTGCACACAAATACATTATTTTAGGTATTTCAAAAGATCCCCACTTTTGGTCATTGCAGTTTCTGATCATCCTGGGTAAGATGGGTCCACTTTCCCAGATATCTAAAAGAAGGTGCCCCATAACTGTTGTATATAAAACCAGCTGGTGTTTAACTAATGTTGCTCACAAATGAAAAATCAAGCTCAAATTTCCACAGAAAATCATTGCAACTTTCAAAAGCATGCTATGTAAAACAAGACCATCAGTGGCTGCTATTCATTTACCCATGCCTCTGCTGTGAGACAGGAGTGAACAAACTTTGACCTGAACCCTCATCCTATGTCAGAGGCAGAAAAAAAACATCCTTCTGCAGAGCTGTTAACCCAAATGAACTGTCTAAAGACAGAGGCAGAACACCTCAGTCTTAAAGAGGGAATTTGAAAAACATCCCAAATAAAAGGTACAAATGAGACCGAGTAAGGCCAACTAAGACCAAAGGGTGAGAGGTCAAAATTCAGGAGAACTGACCAGCAACACCTGATGGAACTTCTGCAGACAAATGGTCATGCTGGTACCAAATGCCACGTTCAGAGTGTTGGGGGTTCACTCTGAATTCTGCTGACTTTTGCCAGATATGTCAATCTAAAAGGTGTTGATGAAAAAGAGTAAAATTCTGTAAAATATTCGAAGGTATTTATTCTGAGCCAACTATGAGTGACCAAAGCCTAGGGCACAGTCTCAAGAGGTCCTGAGAACAGGTGCCCAAGGTGGTTGGGTTACAGCTTGATTTTATACATTTCAGGAGGACAGAAGTTATAGGCAGATATCAATCTATTTATGTAAGATGTACATGGGTTTGCTCAGGAAGGCGGGAAAACTTGAAGCGGGGTGGAAGGGTGCCTCCAGGTCATAGGTGGATTCAAAGATTTTTCTAATTGGCAATTGATTGAAAGAGTTAAGATATGATCTAAAGACCTAGAATCAATAGAAAGGAGTTTCTGGGTTAAGATAAGGGGTTGTGGAGACCTGGTTTTTATTATGTCAATGGAGTCTCCTGTTTGCAGGTTTCAGAGAGAATAGATAATATATGTCTCTTATCAGACCTAAAAAGGTGTCACTCAGTTTAATCTCTCTTACATCAAGAAAGGATCTGAAAACAAAGGGAGATTCTTTTATTTATTTATTTATTTTTTTGACCCACGTATTCTCTGAACAGATTGTTAAAGGGAGATTCTCTATAGGATGTAGACATTCCCCACAAGAGACAGCTTTGCAGTGCTGTTTCAAAATATGTCAAAGAAATATATTTTGGAGTAAAATACTTCCATTTCTTTCAGAGCCTGCTATCAATCATATGATGCTATATTAGAGCCAGGCTGGAATTTGGTATTTTGTGCTACAAAGAGTCTGTTTTGTCACTCTTAAGATCTCTGTTTTATTGTTAATGCTGGTTAATTGTGCCTGAATTCTAAAGGGAGGAGAGTGCAATGAGGCATGTCCAACCTCTTCATGCCACTGTGGCCTGAGCTAGTTTTCCAGGTTTACTGTGGAATATCTTTGGCCAAGAGGAAGGAACCATTCAGTTGGTTAGGGGGCTTTTAATTTCATTTTGGGTTTACAAAAGAAGAGACTGAGGCAAAATTAATATAAGAAGAAATTTATTTGGGCAAAGTTTGGCAACTGCAACCAAAGAACATAGATTCAAGTTTCCCTGAATATACACTCCTATTAGCAGCAGTAACCAGTGGATTTTTAAGGCAAAAAAAATAAAAAAAAAAAAAAAAAAAAAAGGGAGAGTGAGTGGGCTCATATAAGATTGTTTGCCAGGAATCTCATTGGTTTATAAAAATAACATTGATTAGTGATTGGCTATACATTATTAAGCAGTAGGGTGTGGCTTTTAGTGTCCTGTATGGCATTATGAGATTAATTTATTTTTATTTTTTATTTTATTTTATTTTTGAGATAGAATCTCGCTCTGTCACCCAGGCTAGAGTGCAGTGGTGCAATCTTGGCTCACTGCAATCACCGCCTCCCACGTTCTACCCATTCTCCTGACTCAGTCTCCCAAGTAGCTGAGATTACAGGTGCACACCACCACACCTGGCTAATTTTGGTATTTTTAGTAAAGACATGGTTTCACCATGTTGGCCAGGCTGGTCTCAAACTCATTACCTCAGGTGATCCGCCCACCTTGGCCTTCCAAAATGCTGGGATTACAGGCATGAGCCACCACTCCCAGCCTATTAGGTTAATTTAGTTAGGTGGGGCAATAGCAATCAGTTTCAAGAGATGTTTACATAACTCAAGCGGGGGAGTAAAGTATGATTGCTGTCTCATTTTAATCTCTCGCTGGGCCTGATCATTAAAGGACATGCATTCCTCAAATGGAAGTTCCTTTTTTAGTTCAGGTCACAGGGAAATCAGTCCAAAACCTGAAGAGACAATTGCATATAGGAAAGTGCAGTCAAGATCAGCTTTTCTGGTTCAAGTGCCATTAGAGCTGCAAGCTGGTAGAAACACTTAATAACCTTGAGGAAGTGTTAGAAATAAAATGTACACTAGTATGAGGAGAAATTCCTGCTATCTAGAGCCTTAGGGGCTCCCTTTTTTCAAGAGTTTTATCTCCAGGAACCCCACCATGTTCTCATGCTGAAGAGCAGAGAAAAAACCTTCATGTTTCTGGCAAGAGGAAGGCAAGAAAATGACCATTTTGGAATATTTCTAGAGCCTTTTCTGTAACAAAGACTGACCCATGCAGACAAACTTTAGCCTCATCTGAGAGGAAGAAGGAAAATAACCCGATTCCTACACATTCCAGCCTTTCTGTCTCACTTAAGGAGGAAAGAAACTAAGACTTGTGAAGTTATGACAAGATTCATAAAATTGGAGAGCTGTATTTCTCATAAAGGGCAGCAGCCTGCAGGGTGGCCATTCTGACAGGTTGGAAAGCATAGCCCCTGGCCAGAAGCCAGAAACAAATAGTTCTAGGAAGGTGCAAAAGGGACAGGAATTTATGCTGAGTGGGGTGTTCAAATATACATATTTGATAAGCCATAGGGGTCATGAAGACTTATAAAAGGGGAAACGTGCACACGTGAAGTTAAGCTTGATACTCCTTCATGGGTCCCACGTACAAAACCTAGTGGCATTAGCATGATTCAAGGGTGTTTCCAGGCATCTGACATCAAAAGGTGAAGCAGAGGCTGTGAAAATCCTGACTGTGCACTCTCTGTATTATGACCAGAATGACTCTGTGGTCAGTGGTTTCTAATCAGGCAGAAAAGGAGGGGCATCATCAGGTGGTTGGTTGATATCAGAGGTGGAGTCTTTGGCAAGGGCTGGTTTCTGTTAGGCCCTTAGGGAAGAAAGCCTGATCCTAATCGTGTTTAGTGAGGGAGGAGGTGTAACAGGGTGGGACTGAGTCCTCCCATTCTGTTATGGCCAAGAACTGTTCTCAAGATTACTCTCAGGTCCCCTTGGCCAGAGATTATGCATTCAGTCGATTAGGGGCTTAGAACTGTACTTTTATTTCTCAAGGTACACAGCCCAGGGACACAGGCACACTGAAAGACTGAATTTACTCACAGAATTATAAAACGCTTACCCCCTCCCCCCCACACCCTGCTACCACATCAATAAGGCTCCAGTATAATACCAGGGGATTTCAGCTTAAAAGCTACCCTCTGAAATATCACTGAAAAATCAACTTACAAAAGGCAAATTTGTAGGAGGAACGGCATACAAATGTATTAACATGTACAGGGAGAACCACAGAGTGATAACCCCAATGCCCCAGTGGGGTACAGAAACTTGTTTACCATCTTGGAATTACAGAAGAAATGGGGGCTCAGCACATGGCCATAAATAGGTGATGGTGGTAAATTAGGATATAGTAGCAACACAGGTTATGGAGCAGAAACAGCAGGCCTGGCTAGCAAAGGTCGCCTTTTTATATTGATGAAATCTCACAGGCAGCAGCCCTCAGAGAATAGATGGGAAATGTTTTTTTCATAATTTTAAAGGTGTTAGACTCTCAGTTAATCTTTCCTACAGCCAGACGAACAAGGGCCTCAGAGAAAGCCTGGCTGCATCAATGCTGATTCTCTATAGATGATAGAGGCAAATCTCCCCCATAAAACATAGCTTTTCAGGGCAACTTCTGTTTGCCAGCCATATGAACAGTCGTCTCAAAATATGTCATAGAAATATATCTTGAGGTTAAATATTTTGATTTCCATTAGCATGCTACTTATAAAGAGATTTTAGGGAAAACTAAAGAAAACCAAGGAGATAGAAACAAGAACACTATAGAAAATTGAAATCTCTGACACCTATAGCAACAGCAAACATTAAATCCATCCCATCCCCTAATACATTAACATAACACCTCACAGGAAAGGCCTATTCGCCTCAGTTCTCATCACCTCATACATCATGTCTGGCTTTCAAAAAAAAAAAATTGCAAGACATATCAAGGGCATTAAAAAAGTCTGAAAAGACAAATCAAGCATCAGAAGTAGATTCAGACAGGACACAGATTTTGGATTTATCGAACAGGGAATGTAAGATAACTAATTATAATTAATATGCTAAGGACTCTAATGGAAGAAGTAGACAAAATGCAAGAACGAATGGGTAATGTAAGTAGAGCGGTAATGCAACAATAAGATACTACTACATATCCATTATAATGGCAAAAATCCAGGACACTGAGAATACCACATGCTGGCAAGGATTTGGAGCAACCAGTATTCTCATTCATTGCTGGTGGGAATGCAAAATGGTGCAGCCACTTTGAAAAGCAGTGTTAACAAAAGAACCATGGGACCTGAAAAGAAAAAAAAGGAGAGTTTTATTTTCTTTTAAAAAAAAATGTGGATTGGGGATATACAGCCTCCACTGTAAAATGAAAGCGTCCCATGAGGGGGTGAGGTTAGAGTAGTGATGATAAAGGCAAAACTTGCAGGGCAGGAGAGAGGAATCAGGGGAATGAGAAGAGAATCTTGATTGGAGGACCTTTAAGCCCCAAATCACCAGACTCTCTTAATTAGCTGATTGCAGGTGGTCAGTCAGTTGGCACCAGGTGGTCTGTTTGTGGTCAGTTGGGGAACTTCCAGCTGTAGTCAATCTCAGCATTGCCAGCAAGAACTGGTTTGGCTTGATTGTGGAACGGGAGGTCCTGTGACATGTTTACAACATCTTTCCGTGAGCACAGAATACATAACAGCTTCCTCACCCAGACATGGCCGCCTCATTCTGTTTTAATTTTGACCACCTCAGTTAGCCACAGGGAGTCTATTCTGCCTGTTGGCTAGGAACATACTCTAACAGCAGTTCTACAGTTTCTTTCAAAACTAAACTTACTCTTCTTTTTAGATAAAGTGAGGGACTGTGTTTAAAAAAAACTTCTCGCCGGGCGCGGTGGCTCACGCCTGTAATCCCAGCACTTTGGGAGGCCGAGGCGGGTGGATCACGAGGTCAAGAGATCGAGACCATCCTGGTCAACATGGTGAAACCCCGTCTCTACTAAAAATACAAAAAATCAGCTGGGCATGGTGGCACGTGCCTGTAATCCCAGCTACTCAGGAGGCTGAGGCAGGAGAATTGCCTGAACCCAGGAGGCGGAGGTTGCGGTGAGCCAAGATCGCGCCATTGCACTCCAGCCTGGGTAACGAGAGCGAAACTCCGTCTCAAAAAAAAAAAAAAAAACTTCTCTTCCCAGGTCCACTAGGGGAGGGGTTTCAAATGCAGGAATTTCCTGGCTCCATGCCTCCATCCAGAGACCAGACGGGTTTAAAATGTAAAGTTCTTTGTCTGGTTTTTCCAATCATGGGCCAGGTAGGGAAAGCCAGGTGGGGCCCTTTTGTCTCAAATTCCTGCCAAAAGCTCTCGGAGGTGGGGGCTCCGTAACTCAGGATTGTAGAATAAGTAGCCAATCCGGTATCAGAGTCCTTTAAGGTCAATCACACCAGAGGAAGTTTGAAAGAACTCCTCTGATGGATGAGAACATGAATGGGGAGGGAATAACTCAAGGGTTAAAACTTCAGCTGCTCCTACCTAAATGGATTTCCCTTTCTGGGGTCCCCTCCCACAACAGCGTGGGAGTTGTCTTTTTTCTCTCTCTCTCTGTCTAGTAAATCGCTCTTCCACAAAACTCTTTGGGTCCACGATATTTATTCAAACAGCAAACTCACCACACGTCCGGGGCCCCTTTCCCTATTCTTCAGGGTTAGAGAGGCCAAGAACCTATGAGCTCTGGGAGCTGGGTACACTCCCCGGGTTACAAAAGCAACCATGCTTTTGGATATTAATCCCAAAGGAGCTGAAAATGTGTGTCTGACTCCAAGCCTGCACATGGATGTATACAGCAGTTTTATTCATAATTGTCAAAACTGGGAAGCAACCCAAAAAAGAAAATTCAAATATTTCACCCTAAAATATATTTCCTTGAAGATAGCTATTCAGAAGGGCTTAAGGTACAAGAAGAGATGAAAAGGTGTCTTTTGCAGGGGAGATTTGCATTGTAGAGATCAACACTGAGGCAGCCTGGCTTTCTCTGAGGCCTTCCCTTGTCTGGATTTAGGAATTATGAACTGAGAGTCTGACACCTTTAAGGGTCTGAAAGAAATATTTACCATGTATTTTTTCTGAGGACTGCCACCTGTGAGATTGTATTTACATAACAAATTCAACTTTACTATCCAGGCATTTTCTTTCCCCACCTCCCATAACCTTTTTGCCACCATAACCTGTTTTGCTATACCAAGACCCTACTCTTTCTTTAACCTCAGGATGGTATATAAGTTTCTGAACCCCATTGGGGTTTGGGGTAATCACTCTGTGGTTCCCCCTTATGTGCATGTTAATATATTTGATTCCATTTTTCCTAATAATCTCCTTTTGTGAGTTGATTTTTCAGTGAACCTTCAGAGAGTGGAGGGGAAGCTTTCTTTGGCTCCTACAATGTCCTTTAGGAGGGGAATGAGTGAGTTAACTCTGATACATTGAGACAATGAAATATTATTTAGTGCTAAAAAGAAATGAGTGTCAACCTATAAACCTAGAAGAAATGAAATTGCATATTACCAAGTGAAAGACATCAATCTACAAAAGCTACATACCATATGGTTTCAACTATATGACATTCTGGAAAAGGCAAAACTGTGGCAACAGTAAAAATATAAGTGATTGCAAGGGGCTAGGGAAAGGGAGACATAATAGGGAGAGCACAAAGGATATTTAGGGGAGTGGAACTATTCTGCATGACACCATAATAGTGGATATGTGCCATTACAGATTTGTCAAAACATATAAAGTGTACAACCCCGGAATGATCCCTAAAGTAAACGGTGAACTTTTGGTGATATTGACTGGTGAACGTCAACAAAACTTCATTGACAGTAACAAATATACCACATTAGACCAGGATATTGGTTGTATGTGTGGGAATGGAGGATATATGGGAATTCTGTCCTTGCTGCGTCATTTTGCTCTGAACCTAAATCTACTTTTAAAAAATATCTTTAAAAAATTTTCTTCAGGGTAACATAAAATGATATATTCAGAAACTCAGTCTACACAAAGAAAGCATCAAGAAAAGATAAATAATATGTAAAGGTAAAAGTAAATTCTCTTATGAGACTTCCTGTCAAACTCTTAATAACAAGAAATAACCTTCTACAGTACAATTGAGGGTGTTTAAAGAATTGAGGCTTCAAGATGGCTGAACAAAAGCATTTCATGCCCACTTCCTCCACTTAGAAGAGCCAAAGTAATGTATAGACAGTCACACTTCAAATACATTAGCAAGAGAAAACGGCGGAATTCAACAGAGAAGTTACAAGAAACATGAAAAGTGGGGAAGGAGAAAGGAGAGAGGTAGCTTACCTGGTTAGAATTGACTGGGAGACAGGGGTGATTTCCCAATTTACGGAAAAGCTGAGTGAGAGACTTCCAACAGTTCACATCTCCATGGTCGAATCATGCAATCCTGGCCACAGGAGAACCCCTCAACCCTCCCAACCCCTGAATCTAACATAGGGAGCTACTGGGAAAACATGGGATAGAATTGCTCCAGGGAGAGAGCTTATGCTGGATCCCACACCCTTTCTGAGATGTAAGTGGCTACCAAAAAGTACTATTTTAAAAGCACCATTTTCAATCCTAGCCTTTGGCATGCTGCACACAGTCTGAGAGCCCAGCAGCTCTGGAACTGAGGGGCTATGGAAACTCAGGCTGTCACTGCTGGGTCTGGAGAGCAAGGTGGAAATCCTCCCATAACCAGAGCCAGCATGGGCTGCAACTGCTGGTGCTAGGACGCGAGCACTGCCAGGACAAAGGCCAGGACACAAATAGAGCACAAGTTGCCTTTGGGACTTGCTCACCAATTGGGTGAGGCCTCCTGCAGCTGGAGTGGGAGTGTGAGCTAGGGACAGGTTACCCCTGCTGAAGCTGGAGAGCGAGCCCTGCCTAGATCAGAGTGTGAGCAGGATGTGCATTTTCCACCTGCTGGACTGGGCTGCGCTCACTGAGGACAGCTGCACCCTCTCCAGTGTCAGGGCTTCAGTGCAGCTGCCACAACCCCTCACCCAAGGGCTCTGTCTGGGACCTGAGGATTTCTCCATCCTCAGCCACCATGACCAGTGCCTGTTCTCATCACTGGGGGCCTCAGTATAAGCCTGCCCAGCCCAGCCTTGCCCCCCACCCTCCCCAAATAGAGTACACAGCCCAGAGTCCTGGGGATTGCCCAAGTCACAAACTTGGGCACCTAAGCACTCTTCCCAGGGGCCTGAGGTTGTTGATCCTAACCACCCAGTCGCTTCCAACTCAGCTGGTACCTACCAGCCGATTCTGCTTGTAAGCTTGGGCCACTCAGCTCATCCAAGTCACCACCAACATCAGTGCACACTGCTGCAGAGCCAGAGAATCATCTCACCACTACTACAGACATTGTCCATGCCACACTGGCTTCCGAGGGCCTGAAAACTTGTCCCGCTGCTCAGTCTACTGCTGCCACTGCCGGAATTCAAGCAAGTCACCTGGAAGCCCAGGAATCAGCCTGCTGGTAACTATCAACACAGGTACCAGAACACCCTGCCCTGGGACTCAAAGATAGGCAGCCCACCACTGCCACCAGTGGTCTCCAGACTGGCCCACCTGGCATCACAGTCCCCAGCACAGCTTTACCACAGCCTTCACTAAAACTGCAACCCAACCCACTGAGGAAATCACAGGCAGCACCAACATTGTTTACAGTCAAAGAAATCAGAGACTACACTACTGTATGCACCCAGAATCAAAGCGAAGTATGCCACCCAACTGACACTGAAATATATCTCCAGGAAAGATGTGCAGATGTCAATGTAAGGACACAGGAAACAAGAAATGAGGAAATATGACACCTCCAAAGAAACACAAAAATTTTCCAGCAATAAACTTTAATCAAAAGGAAATTTTTGGAATCCTAGCTAAAGAATTCAAAATACTGATTTTTAAGTAGCCCAATGAGATTCAAGAGAATTCTGAAAAACAATACAAAGAAATCAGAATAATAATTTAAGATATGAATAGAAAATTAACCAGAAAGGCAGATTTCTTTAAAAGAATTAAATAGGAATTCTAAAACTGGAGAATTAATTGAAGGAAATATAAAATACATTTGAGTGCTTCCACAATAGACTGGAAATGCATCAAAGCTAGGGAATTAACTGTGGAAACTATTTTAAAATGATCATAATTGAGATAATTTCCAACTTTTTTTATTTATTTAATCTACCTTCATATTTATTCTTTTAATTTGAAATGACTTTTAAGAAACTTCTAAACTGGACAGAATTATATGTTCTTGACAAATGCACATTTTTATGCCTTTATAACTTTTCTTACCAAAAATATATCTTGCCATTTTTATATACTCTGTATTCAGAATTGTTTCTTTTATATCTAGTAGTGTTAATTACATATAATAATTACAACATTAACTCTTAGTAACCCTAATTGCTCATGAAAACTCTAGGAAGTAAGTTATTTTGAATTATTTTACTTCACTATTTGAAGATGAAAACCCCTTTATAATTTTTGAAAGATATGTTTCTCAATTTTTTTGTTTAACAAAGCTAAATATATGTAGCTGTTCTATATTATGTGAAAATAAGATAACAAAGTATGTTAATGCTCAGTATTTTAACTTACCTAAAAATGACTCAGCCATTTTATAATTATGTATTACTTACTTTAACATAAGGTGACTTTAACATTTTGAATTACCGAAAAGGATTTTGAAACTGTAACTACAGGTACCCTTCCTGTCTTCCCCAGTCATTCTGGATACCAGATAGCTTTGTCTATGCCCAAGGACGCCTATAAAGGAAGAACTCAAAACAGAAATTCATGAAGCTTCAGAATTTAAGAGAAAACTTACCCACAATCCCCTGTCAGTTTGAGAGAACAATGGACACTCCGGGCCTGGTAGGTCCCATGCCTGGTCACTCGATGCTCCTGGGGGTTGCTAGATGTCCCACTTCAGGTCCCACCTTTGATACCATCGGTTATGAAATGATTTGCAAATCGGGCAGCCCCCAGAATCACAATAGGTTCAGAGAGACTCTGCACTGCCACGTGGTTGGAGGGGATTTATGATAAGTGTAAGGCCGGTTGCCTCGCCAGGAGGTTGGACACACCCACCCCGGCACTCGGCACCTAGCTCTGCCGCATGGCTCCCCTGGAAGGCTCCAGCTGATGCAAGGCTCCTGGCCGGCTCTCCCACCGGAAAATCCGCCCAACAACCCGCCAACCAATAGCGGCCCGCCCCGTCTTAATCCCGCTCCCCTGGAGTCAATCAGAGCACCCAGCTGTTGCTCGTTCCTCCTAGCCATAAAAACCCCAGGCCCCAGGAATTTGGCGCGACTTCCCTGGCCCCTTTCCACGGGACCATGGAACCTTGCCGGGGAGCTGAATAAATTGGATTTTTCATTTCCTTATATTGGCCTCAGTTTCCTCATTTTAAACTCAGCAATAAACCTTACAATAAGAACAGGGAAAATAGGCCGGCCGCGGTGGCTCACACCTGTAATCCCCGCACTTTGGAAGGCCGAGGCAGGCGGATCACGAGGTTAAGAGGTCGAGACCACCCTGGCCAACATGGTGAAACTCCGTCTCTACTAAAAAATACAAAAATTAGCTGGGCGTGGTGGTGCACGCCTGTAGTCCCAGCTACTTGGGAGGCTGAGGCAGGAGCATTTCCTCAACCCAGGAGGCGGAGATTGTGCCACTGCACTCCAGCCTAGCGCCTGGTGACACAGCAAGACTCTGTTTCAAAAAAAAAAAAAAAAAAAAAAAAAAAAAAAAAAAAATATAAAAAAAAAAAAAAAAAAAAAGAACAGGGAAAATAATGTGCAGAAAGCAGAAGTGAGGTATAAAAACAACTGGATTGATTACAGCTCAGTGTTTGACTTATTTGAACCTAGTTGGAACAGTTGGCCACCTTCGATTGGCTGAAACTTGCTGATTGGTACAAGAGTAGGTTACAGACTGTTTACATATCTAGTTAAGTTACAGTTCACTACATACAGAATAATTTTTAGGCTGAATTTAAAAATCTATAAGGACACAGTTTTAGGCTAAACTTAATTTAACAAGACTATAAAGTGTTTGCACCAGAAAACAAAGCATATTTTGATTAGCATCAGGGTCAACAAATGCCTGCAAATTTTACAGTGTCTTACAGAAGGAGGTAGGGTACTTACCAGCAGCCCCAGCAAAAGAAGGAATATGGTGATGTAATTCCCTGGCACTTCCAGCCTAAGAAGCTGAGCTCACAGAGGATCCTGAAAAAGCCCTTGGAAAGAAAGGGCTTTTTCAGAAATATAGAGCAC
Organism: Cebus imitator; assembly: GCF_001604975.1. Classification (NCBI taxonomy): domain Eukaryota; kingdom Metazoa; phylum Chordata; class Mammalia; order Primates; family Cebidae; genus Cebus; species Cebus imitator. The sequence goes on along the minus strand of NW_016107688.1, from coordinate 189,563 downwards.
ACCCACCAGAATGATAGGATGATAGGGTTTGAGAAATAGAGGAATCCATTACTCAGCTTGATATTGACATGGGAACACTCTGTGCTCACATGCAAAGCAAGAGAGTCAGTCCTTCTGGAAACAGCATTCAGTCGATGACAGTTGGACAGTGGTGGATGAATACCCAGCTTCTCATCTGCTCAGTGGCAGAACAGTGCGACATGTTCTACAGTGCCTTGCTTGGGTAGATCCATCACACGTCTTCATCATAATGTGTCATGGCAGGGACTGACGTTAAAGCTACACAATTTAAATGACTGGTGAGCAAGAACTATTCAAGGGCATAACACAAAAATTGTTTTGCCTGCCCTAATTGTACACATGATTAAAAAGGTTTAAGTTTTCAGGACAAACATTATAAAGGATTTTCATTTCTTCCTAGGTATACTTTTCAGCCATAAACTATAAGTAAACAAAGTACCTGTGCAAGGAACCTAAAAGCCATTGGCAAAATGCATTACATTTTTGTTTTTTAATATTTAATATATTTTCTTTTTTAGTTTATATAAGATATACTACTTCCATTTTCTACTTACAATTACATATCTTGTTAGAGCAAGAGTTAGAAAAAAAAGTAGCAGATAGAAAGTAGTCTACCCTAGCACCTAATCATCATTCAACATATCTGCCTTTTTTTTTCCATCTCCTGAAAAGATTTAGTTTTCACCCTCTTTGCCACTGCTCAAGGTATCCCAATTACATGCACAAAGTATATCTATAGTGCTTACGGAAATTTAAAAAGCCATTGTGAGCTGAGCTGTACAAACCTCAAAGCTTTTTGTTGATACAAAGTTAACATGAGTTTGAATTAGGATCTTTGGCCTCCTTTGCAATATATTTAGCCATGTTAAAATAATGAGTATAGGCCGGGCACAGTGGCTTACACCTGTAATCCCAGCACTTTGGGAGGTCAAGGCGGGAGGAACACTTGAGGTCAGAAGTTCGAGACCAGCCTGGCCAACATGGTGAAACCCCATCTCTACTAAAAGTACAAAAAATTAGCTGGTCATGGTGGTGGGCGCCTGTAATCCCAGCTACTCAGGAGGCTGACACAGGAGAATTGCTTGAACTCTAGAGCCGGAGGTTACAGTAAGCCAAGATTGTGCCACTGTGCTCCAGCCTGGGAAACAGAGCAAGATTCCATCTCAAAAAGAAAAAAAGAAGTCCGTGTAGTGTCAAAGTGGTAATACAAAAAAAAAAAATCATTTAGCTCTTTTTCCCCTCATTTTTCCAGTGTCTTTACAAATAATAGTAATTTGTATGTCCAGTTTCCCTAGAAGACAAAGCCTGAGCAAAACTTCCTAAGCTAGGATATTTGAGAGGAGCTCAATCTCAGCAAAGCAAGAGTGAAAGGAAGATGCAGAAAGGTCGGGAAGGAGGGAGGGCGAACCCATAGAGTGCAGACTGGAGGACGCGATGGTGACAAGTTGACTGTGTCTTCAAACAGTCTATCTGAAGCGTGATGCAAGAGGTGTCTACCGCGGGTACTCACCACTTCCAGCTCCCACTAGTCCAGTTCTCAACGGGGACGAAAATGCCTCTGTTCCTCCCGTGGCCTGGGCGGGCGCACGCAGGTAACAGCGGCTGCCACGGCTCTCCCCAATTTTAGCGGTGAAGCCCGAGACCACGCACGACTCCCAGGCTTCTCTGGCCGAAAAGCGAGACTAGCGCCTCACCCCGCGATGGTGAACCTGCAGACTCCAGCACAGTGCTTGGCATAGGACTGTCTCCTGTGCTGTATTCAATGGCACGTTTACAATCATTGTCAAGTTCATCTGTTAGGCACAGTGTATTGGCTCCATTCGGCTGACCCACTACGCATGTTCAAACTTTTAAGTGTTTTGAGACTAGGAAGAAATAAGTTAACTTATAGTTTAATTAAAATCAATAACCCATTCCTGAAAATTAATCTGACGAAGTTCTATGAATTGGGAGAGGAGAGGAAATCTAAATAATTGACCATAAGAAACTAGTTGAGTAAATGATGATGCATCAACTTGAGAGAGTCTTACCTCATTTTAAAAGGGCAATTAGTTTAAAATATTGCCATATGCTTTTGACATAATGTTAAATTTGAAAAGCAGAAGATGCAGCACCTTCCAACTGTGATTCTAAATTGCATTGGTCAGGAGAGTGAAAGTCACACCACAATAAGAAACAATATGGTTACATAAAGGGATACAACACACACTGGGGCCTTCTGGGGGTGTATGGTGGGAGGAGGGAGAGGATCAGGAAAAATAACTAATAGGCACTAGATTTAATACCTGGGTGACAAAAATAATCTGTACAACAAATCCCCTTGACCCAAGTGTACCTATCTAGCAAACCTGCACTTGTACCCCTGAACTTAAAATAAAAGTTAAAGAAACAATCAACACAATTCCAGCAGCTTAGGACAATAAGCCTTTGTTTATTGCACACACACATGCCAAATAACCATATGACATGAGAGGTATGCTCAACAGCTTCACTATAGTAACCATTGTACTATCTACATGTATCCCATAACCTCATGTTGTAAACCTCAACTATACACAATAACATATATTTTAAAAAAGCAAAAGGAAGGCTGCGGTGTGTTTGGGAGGTTCTCCCAGACACTGTCTCCATGGCTTGTCCATCATTCTTCCTGTTGGGTTGGAATCAGGTGGTGAATGGCACTGCTCCCTTAACCACCATGCTATCCAGTCCCTAGAGTTTCTGCTTATTCCTGCAAACACGTGACTATCCACAACCAGATATCATCAGACATGTCAAGGTCAGACATCAGACAAACCAGCATTTAGCGGACAAGCAAAAGGACAGGAGACCCTGCCCTGGAAGAGACTCACAGTGGTGCTGAGGGAGGGAGGGAGTCTCTGCCCAAGCAGCACAAGCAGAACAGACACTGTGAATCAGCCTGTCCTTGTCTGCTCAGACCGTGTGCTCCCTGAGACCTGCATGGAGTGCGTGTTCCTGTGCATAGCCCATCACCCTGACAACACAACTACAATTCATCCGACTCCATGTCATAGTTCATTTTGTGCTGTCAGTTTGGATCCCAGTGCTAATATTACTCATGGGAGTCCAAGAAGGTTGAGTCCAAGACCATTGATGATAACCGCCCAGCTTACTGCAGCACAAACAGTTTGTAGGGATGGGCACTTGATGGGAAATCTCTTACTCCAGCCAGAGAGGTCATATTTCCGTTCATTTCACACTTCTTCAGATCCTATGTGGAGGTCTATTTTCCTAGAAAAGATCATTTATTCCAGTAAGTTAGAATTAGAACTCAAAATCTGTGCACCTTTGGTTATTTAATATAGAAAACAAAAAAAAATTCTGAGAATATTATGGGTTATTAAACACTAAAGTGTGCTTCTGAAGAAAATTGTCAAGTTCTTTGGTTCTCTATGGAGCCAGGGATTCCGAATAATTGCTTTGTGGGGTGTTTCCCAGGCCTGGGATGCTATGATAGGGGTCATAAAATCAATGTGTTGAGTTTAAAAAGATTATATCTCAGCAGTTGGTGAAGAAAGCAAACCTAAAATATTTTAGGTTACCATTTCTTGTGCACTAAATAAGTGTTGCTGCCTTAGCAAAAGGAATTACCCAGTTTTACGGATTGCAAAGACAGCAAAAATGTAACAAAATTGGAAAAATCTTTAAATATATAGAATATTTAATATATAATGTAATGTGGCTAAAATGAAGACAGTCTTACCTTAAAGGAAATATCAAATTCCTCCAATCATGTTCTTATTTAACAAAAAGACTGTAGTTAAAAAAAAAAAAAAATCAAAGGAATAGCACTAAATCCAAACTATAAAAGAATATTAATATAGAAATTGAGTTACACATATCATATCATACACTTTTTTAAAAATGACATACAGTGTTTTTAGGCTAGGCACAGTGGCTCACACCTGTAATCCCAGCACTTTGGGAGGCTGGGGCAGGTAGATCACACAGGGCAGGAGTTTGAGACCAGCTTGGGCAACATAGCAAGACCTCATCTCTATTTTTAAAATCCAGTGTGTGCCTGTGATCCCAGTTACTCAAGAGGCTAAGGTGAGAGGATCACCTGAGACCCGGAGATGTAGGCTGCGGTGAGTTAATACAGTGCCATTGCACTTCATCTTGGGCTACAGAGTGAGACCCCCTCTCCAGTAAATAAACAAATAAATAAATAACATATGGTGTTTTTACATTTCTTTATATACATAGCTGGAATATTAAAACAATTATTTTTATGTGTGGGTGTGTTCTAAAAGTTTCTTTGTAGCTTGGCTCTTAGGAAGTCACAATGTGATTTTCCTGAAGAACAGTGGTGTTTTTGAGGTCAGACTACCCTCCAAAAGTTCATTTAACTCAAAATATTATAGAAAGATAGTATATTTGCCAACAAAATTAAAGTAGACTCAATAACAATTAAGTAATAAAGTGGATTGTCAAATTAACATATAGGAAACAGTAGTCTTCAACACAAAAAATCATCAGTTACAAGATATAATGTATGAGAGAGCCCTAGTTCCAGCAAGAAAATAAAATACAAATTAGTTAAGAATAAACTTAACAAGAAACTTGCAAAGCCTCTATAAGGAAAACTTTAAAAGACTCCTGAAGAAGATCTGAATAAACACAAAGACATTTTTTGCTCTTTGGGATAAGATGATTCAACTTGTCATTAGTATATCAGTTCTTCCTCAGTTGATTTATAAACCTAACATGATCAAAAATAAATGACAGGCATTTTTATGGAGCTAGATCAGTCAATACCAAAATCAAATGAAAAAATAAGGTGCTAGGATAGCTATGACAACATTGAAAAAGGAAAACCATAAGGAAGTGAAACCCTACCAGATAGACTTTGAAGCCTCTGTAACTAAAGCAGTGTGGTGCTGGCACCTGAATAGACTGATGGGCCAGTGGAATTGAATACAGAGTCCAGGACTGATGTAAGAAAAAATGGAAATGTAATGTATGGTGATGATGGTGTCTTAAATTATTGGGGCAAAAAAAAAAAACGCCATTTGAGGACAGGGGCAGTAGTTCATGCCTATAGCCTCCGCATTTTGGGATCCCGAGGCAGAAGGATTGCTTGAACCCAGGAGTGTGAGACCAGCCTGGGCACTATAGCAAGACCTTCCCCTGCCAACAGCCTACCCATCTCCACAAACAAACAAACAAACAAATAGTTGCCATTGTTGTATGCAACTATAGTCTTAATGATTCAGGAGGCTGAGGTAGGAGGATCAGTTGAGCCCCCAGGGTTCAAGGCTGTAGTGAGCTATGATTTTGTTACTGTACACCAGCCTGGGTGACAGAGGGAGAGCCTGACTCTAAGACAAACAAGAAAAAACAAAGACATTTGAAAAAAAGAGAAAATCAGATCCTTAACTTGCACCATACAAAATAAGAAATTCCAATTGACCTGAGAAATAAATGTTAAAAATGAAACCACGCAAGTACTAAAAGAACACATGGAAGGAGTTTTTCCATAACCCAGCAGAGATAAGGAAAGGCTCTATTCATTTATCGAATCTATATGTGATAAAAGGTAACTATATTTAGCAACATAAATATGTGTTTTCTATATCTTATATGTATTCTATGTTATGTAAAACTATGCTAAAAATTAAATGATATTTAAATACATATTTTGCATTTCAGAAATACATAAATGATGGCAAACTGGGAGAAAATATTTGCAGGATGTATGTAGTAGGTGAAAAACTCTGTCATTTCGTCTTAGGAACCCAATTAAGGGATCTATTTGAGATTTAAGAAGCAGGAAATGGAGTCCCAGGCAAAGACAATAAAGTTGCACCAGGGTGTATATGTGATTGACAGCAAGACACTTCATCTGAGCCCTAGTCATTGAACCAGGTAGGAACTAGAGTCTACATTTGGAAGGAACTTCGAGTGCCAAGTGAGCCAGTTGCAAACCTTAGAGTGAGACATCAGCAATTCCATGAAGATGTCACCACCCAAAGTGTCAATAGAAACCCTGTAACAATAGTAGGATATTGACCAGTGAATTAGATCAAATTTGTTCATGAACTTATGGTACATGCTGCTGATTAAACCACAGAGTTCTACTTGCTTTTACAACTGCTTTCTGGTTTTCATTCAATCCCCCTCCTCTTCCTCCCAGTGCATTGTGACCTGTATCACTTGGTTCAGGCAAATACTCACTTATCTGCCTTTCTGCCTTTCCCAGGCCCAGCCATGTATGGTTATTCAGGTTGTGCAATCATAAATGAGCTTTAAAAAAGTTTTGCTACAGATAAGTAGTACTGACAGTTTTCCAGCCTCTCATACAGTCCTGGTTGCCTACATCAAACAGATCTCTAAAAGGAGACACAAGTGAATCTCCTGAACCTTAGTTAGTTTGCTTCCTATGAAAAGAGATTTCATAGGAAATTCTAAGTACCGGACTTATTTAATTCATCAAATTGAAGACATAATCTATTTACAGGGGTAACATTATTTTCTGTACTACAAAGAAAAACACTAGCTATGAATTAAGGAAAAACATTTCCTTATTATTTTGAAACTTTATATTTATTGAAATGTATCATTTAAGTTTAATTAGACATGGATTTTATCATATAGTACTTTATGCATATATTAAAAGAAAAACATAAGTGAAATAAGTTGGTTAAAGTATTTCAATGACTTCATTTTTTCTACCCAACTATTCAGAATCTTATTTCAATACAAAGTTATCAGTGTCTGTGCTTTTCCATAGACTGCGCCATTAATAGTATCAGTGATATAGCACTTAAAACAATTCACAAAAGTAGGCTCATAGTCACAGGTTACTAGAGGATAAAAGTTGCTTCAATATAGCAAACCTGCACAAGTCCCCCTGAAACTAAAATAAAAGAAAAATCTAAATGTTTACCATCACTTTGACTATCTAAAAATATGTATAAATAAAGCTATCGTTTCTTTAAAAACAAAAAAAAAGCTGCCTCAATTTTGCTTCCTAGGTTCTCTTCTGCTAGATTCCCTCTGAATGTGCAATTAACCTTTCTTTCTTACTCTTGGACACATTAATACATAATACTTTCCCATTTACTTTTAAATCCTTTAAACCATTTCTATAGGTGGGGCAACTCTACCCATTTTGAAAACATTAGGATTAGGCAGTTCGTTTTTAATAATGCCCACTGGGTAAGTTTTAGCCCATGTCAAGAAGAACGTGAAAGTTACCAATTTGAAGAAGGTTTAAAAGGTAAATATCCTCACTGTTTTGCCATTGACATCAAGATGACAATTTTTTTTTTTTTTTTTTTTAATGGCTGCAATCTTTCCGAGTTTGTACCAGTGGTTCATGTAGAGTTTCACACTGGTTTTTCTGGTCCTAGGAGTGTGGGTTTCCACACCTCACTCCCAGATGCTTCATGTTAGAACAGGTCTTCCCACACTGCTGAAACAATGATAGTGTGTCTGCACTAAATGACAAGAACCCCTCCGAAGGTGTTCCCAGGTCCCTAACCCCACATCTCTGCTGCTTACATTTCCCATCTAATTCTGGAAACTTGTAAGTGAGGAGGAGTAAGTTTTGCTGCATCTATTGGAGACTTCTTAAGAAGAATAGGACACTTTCTTCTTCAAATTGTGTAATATCCCCATGGGCTTCAGTTCAATGAAAAGAATTTATGTAGTCATAATTGTCATCGTATTTCCTAATATACTGTTTTATAAAAAGGCATGATTTACAAGTAAAAGCCATATTAAGTCTCCAATAACAGTTTCCTAGGATTTCAAATGTCTGCATTCTTTTTTTTTCCCCCATTTATTTATTTTATTGCATTTTAGGTTTTGGGGTACATGTGACGAACATGCAAAATTGTTGCATAGGTACACACGTGGCAGTGTGATTTGCTGCCTTCCTCCCCATCACCTACATCTGGCATTCTTCCCCTTGCTATCTCTCCCCAGCTCCC
>NW_016107688.1:173108-176343 GCF_001604975.1 Cebus imitator | reverse complement strand
CGAATGGGCAACTTCCCGTGGCTCCAGTTGCCAGCCAAAAGGGCACCCGGACCGGTGTAATTTGTACGGAGAACCACTGCTCCGGGGCGCTGACAAAGCAGCCGCGTGGGGCAAAGCAGCGGCGCCGGCAGGCACAGCCGTGCTGGCTGAAACAGCCGCGCTGGTGACCTGTGGAGCTCCTCCGCCTGGGAATTTCCTAGTCTGTGGGCAATAAAAATGCGATGTCCACTCACCCTCTGCACTTTCACTGGGAGCTGCAATCCTGAGCTGCTCCTAAACGGCCATCTTCCTGCATTCGTATAAACATTAAACTGAACACCTCATCATTTTCTCCCTGATATAATCTAACTTATATTCCTTTGGTCCATAGAAACTATTCTTATCTCATTTTCCAAAGGTCTCTATGTTGTGTAACAAGATCATTTATCTTGATTTTTCTCTGCCTTCTGGTCATTTTTAACACCGTTAACAGCAACCGCTTCTGCAGAACCACTTTAACTCTTGCTTTCAAGTTTGTCACAAATCCCTCAGTTAGTTTCCCTAAATTTTCAGTGGAAGAGAATTTCCAGTTCAGCACTCTGCTGATAACAGACACTGTGTCCTTGGCTGCCTGCATCTGACCCTAAGCGCTTTCATCTAAAGCTGTACAGTATAGCTGGACTCCACTTGGACCCATAAAGCTTAGCAGAGAAAGGACAAGGCATGGGACCAGGCAGGATGATATTCAAACACTATTGTATTAGCTTTCTACTGCTGTGTAACAAATTACCACAATTTAATGGCTTAAAATAACACACATTGGTTACCTCACAGTTCCTGTGGATTTAAAGCCCAGACATGGCCTTAGCTGAGTCCTTTGTAAGCTGCAATCCAGGTGCCAGCCAGGATTGGATTCTCATCTGGAGGCTTGACTGGGGAAGGATCTAATTTTAAGCTCACTCAAGTTAACAGAGTTCATTTCCTTGTAACTGTAGGATTCATGGCAGCTTGTTTTTTAAAGGCCGTGAAAAGACCAAGATTCTAGACTGATGGTCAGATCCCCTTGCTTGTGTTCAGGCAGCACCATTTCTAATGAGCACTATTATGGTAAGTTTTACCTACTAACTTGATTATGCTAAAACCTCAGTTATTCAATTAAACACCCATCTGGATGTTCTATAAAGGCAATTCATAGACATGATGAAAGTTCATAATAAGTTGCCTTTCTGTAAGTGAGCTTGACTTAGAGAACCTGGGCAGCCTGATTCACTGTGTTAAAAGGCCTTAAGAGCAGTACTGAGACTTTCAGAAAGAAAAGAAATTCTGCCTGTGGACAACAAGCTCAACTCATGTCCAGCAGTTCAAGTCTGCCTTTCCTGGTGGCTTTCCCTATAGATTTTAGTGGACGTTGGTAATATGGTTTGTCTGTGTCCCCACCCAAATCTTATCTGGAATTGTAGTTCCCATAATCTCCACGTCATAGGAGGGACTAGGTAAAGATAAATCATCCTGTTCTTGTGATAGTAAGTTCTCACAAGATCTGATGATTTTATAAGGGCTTCCCCCTTTGCTCAGCTCTCATTCTTCTCTCCCCTGCCACCTTGTGAAGAAGGATGTATTTGCTTCAATATATATCTCCTACCATATAGGTTTCTCTAGAGAACCCTAACTGGTGCAGATTTTGATACTGGAAGAGGTTCTAGAGGACTATAACCTTATGGTGAGTTTTCTGCATTGACCTGGGGTTTCTAAAATTGGTTCCCTAATATGATTACATTTAAAGACACCTATGGATCTATTCCAGTGGTAAAAAGGGCAGTGGTAGTTCATGTCACCAGGTAACAACAGAGATATAAAAAATATAGCCAATGGGTACTCTTAATCAATTACCTATGAAAGGTGAGATTTGGGTTACTGTGTTGAATGAAAGGGAGGCTGGGTCCGTTTGAGCAGAAAGCCTGCTACACAGCTAAAACATTATATTGTTAAATCTTTATATATTGTTAATATTATTAATCTTTTTCTCTTAGCTGTCCACAAAGGAACTCATGGCCTGCTATCAAGGCGACTGTGCAATGAGGAAAACAATGAAACTTTTGGAGAGTAACTGAACACCAGCTGTGAATTGATACTAATTTCTGGAGACCTAAAACACAAGTTTGTCCACCAGTCAGTGTAAGAGCTTATGGAGGTCAGATGATCAATGGAGTTTTACTTGAATCCATCTTATAGTGACCCAATGGGTCACCAAACCCATCCTGCAGTTATGTCTCCAGTTTCAGAATAAATAGTTGGATAGAAATAGTCAGCAACTGGCAGACTTCCCACATTGGTTTATTGACCTCTAAAGTGAGAAAATACCAAGAGGAAGCCAATAGAACCGCCTCTACTTTGAAAAATAGCAAACCAAAACGAATGCCATATTTCTGGATGGATTCAGACATTAATGCGATCATCAAGGACTTGAAAGATGCAGAGGTAATGATTCCCACCGCATCCTCACTCACCTTGCCTATTTGCCTATGTGGAAAACAGATGGATCATGGAGAGTAACAGTAGATGATCAGGAACAGAATCAGGTGGACTCCAACTGTAGTTACTGTTTCAGATGTGATTTAATTGCTTGAGCAAATTAACACATCCCTTGGTACCTGGTGTGTAGCCATCGACTTGTCAGATGCCTTTTTGTTGATATCTGATATTAGACAGAAGCAGAAGCAGTTTGTTTAGCTGGCAAGGCCACCGATAAACCTACACTATCCTGCCTCAAAGGTATTTAGTTCACATAAATTAATTCAGCTAAAATTTAGTCCACAGGGTTTTTGATTGCCTTTCCCTTCTATAAGATACCACACTGGTCCATTACAGACAGGTCATTATGGTCACTGGACCTTCAAAGCAGGAAATAGCAACTACTCTAGACATATTTGTAAGTCGATTTCATGTCCAAGGATGAAAAATAAATCTACAAAAATGCCACGGCCTTCTACCTCAGTGAAATCTCTAGGGGTCCAGTGGTGTAGAGCATTATCAAAATATCCCTTCTAAGGTGAAGTTAAGTTGTTGCATCTGGCTCTTCCTATAACTAAAAAGAAGCACAATGCTTATAAAGCATCTTTAAATTTTGGAGACATCCTCTTCTGGGGAAAGGATTAGCATGTTTTTGGTTGAATATGGGACAGTTTTGCTATAGATGGCGGAAGTATGTTCATGTTATTGTCTTTATTTGGAGATTATGCATAATCTAAGGACATGT
>NW_016107688.1:170763-172023 GCF_001604975.1 Cebus imitator | reverse complement strand
AAAAAAAAAAAAAAAGAATAGATTCTTGGGGAAAAAATAGAGTTAGTAGGTGAAATGGGTTTTGTTTTAGGGGTCTATATGTTTTACAAAATAACTGACTGGAAACTTTTCGACCAATTTCCCTTCCCTCCAGCATTTTGCAAAACAGTCTGTGTCATTCTATTTTCTATTTGTTTTTTTCAGAGTAATTTTTCTTACATTCGTGTAACCTCTTCATCTCCAAGCCTATAACTGCCATGCTAACTTTCCATCTTCAGCACGACAGTCTTCCGCTGGGACTTAGTCCCTCAAGCGGATTCCTGTTACTGGGCCATGATTTTGATGAGACCTTCATAAACATCCAAAGATAGTGTTGGAAAATGTAAGCCAGACAATTTTGAGTCTCGTAAGTATGCTAAGAAGTACTAAGCCCCGTTAAGACATTTCTATTATAAAGGCTTCTCATTTCCCAACAAAATGACTCCCTCCCTTAGCCCAAAGAGCCTCTCCAGCAGCTGTGTTTGGCTCCTAAACTTAGAACGGTAGAGCAGAAGGGCTTTTCTTTCTCTACACTTTTTTACTGATCTTCTTGGCTTTATTGATATACATCTTTTCATAGCATCCTTTTCCTGAGGACTTTAATACTGAGTTCTTATTTCACAAGGCCATTGCAAACTTGCCTTCCTCATATGCCTGCTGCTTGGTGTTTCCGTGAGGAAAAGTGGAGGGCACCTGGTGATGTTTTTTTGCTCCAATTCCCTGTAGATTTTATTTGACATTGTTTTCTTTCAGCATCACCCACATAAAGGGCAAGATGGCCAAAAATAATGTACACTCCCCTTTTATGTCCTAACACCACACTTCCATATCGCCTTTAGTATTTCTTATTGAATAGTGGTACTTGACCACAGCTACTAAGCCTTACTCCTTTTTATTTTCAGTGGTATATTAACTAATAATTAACTTTTCCTATTTATTATTCAAAATGTTCACAGTAAACACCATCTCACTTCCACAGCCCAATAAATCAATACCTGAACCACTTTTTATCTTTGTCTTATCATGCTGTTTTACCCTATTCAATATTTATGCGTCAATATTTAGATGCTTATTATAACTTAGGAATGCTTTAAAGACATATAAGAAGGGTGCCCAAGGCTGGGCGCGGTGGCTGACACCAATAATCCCAGCACTATGGGAGGCTGAGGAGGGCAGATCACAAGGTCGGGAGTTCGAGACCCGCCTGGCCAACATGGTAAAACCCTGTCTCTACTACAAATA
>NW_016107688.1:128257-169783 GCF_001604975.1 Cebus imitator | reverse complement strand
AAAAAAAAAAGAAAAAAAAAAAAGAAAAAAGAGATGATGGATACTTTAAAGGGCAGTGTAAACAATAAAAATCATTAAAGGTCAATTGATCCAAACTGCCTGGCAGCAAGAGCGCATGGCCTCTCCACAACTGGTGAGCTGAGCTGCAGGCCACAAAGCGCTGGTTCAGAGCAAGAACTCTCCTGGGCTCAGAGTGTCTCAACACCGAGAACCTCATTAAGACATCTTCCCTCTGCACTGTGATTTGACACTTCTTTATCAAATGATTCTGCAGGTAAAGACCTTCTAATTTGAAGATGCTTGACTACACTAAGCAATAGATATAATTGGAAATTCAAGAATATTTCTTTTATTAATCCTCTCTTTTAGAGGAGTGCAGACTTCTTTTGTTCTTTCTTTTTTAACTAGATAAGAGAGAGTTGCTTTTTTTTTAATTTTATTTTTTCTTAAGGATCCTTGTGTATGGGGTGTCATGTTAAGCAAAACATAAAATGACTGAGTGATTGCTCTCTAGAAATGTATAAACTAATACAATTGAATGAAGAAAAAATATACGTATTTTTTAAAGGGAAAAAGATGCTTTTGATTTTTTTATTCAGTCCTGAAGTTCTTTTCATAAAGTAAGATGTACATTTTATCTTCAGAGAAACCCTTTTCATCTGAACTTGGCCCGTGTTAACCTCATTGGTTACAAGGGGGTCACAGGAATATGGAACCTCCCCATTTGTTCATTGGAATAGTTTCAACTTTAGTTTCATTTTAAAAAAATTGTTCTTCTTTACACTTTTACTTCCCTTTAATATTCTTCCTGCTGCTATTTCAAAGTAGTTAATTTAATTGGCAATGGATTAACTCACCTTGGCTAGCAATGGAACAATGAAGAACTTAACACAGTGTTCATTCGTGTGTGTGTGTGTGTGTTTGTGTGTGTGTGTGTTTGTGTGTGTGTGTGTTTGTGCATATGGCACACTGGAATAAGTAGGAAAGCCAAGCTTAATAATAAAGTGCAATTCATAAAATACACCCTTATAAGTGTGCCACAACCTGGTTATTAAAACCCAGCAAGAAGTTTGTTAATTCTACCTTGTTACAATTTATTTTTCTTTGGTTTTCAAGGGTTTTCTGAGATTGTGGGAAATTACTGCTAATCTTGTACTTATAATTTCTATTAGTGAGAAATATGAAAAGGGAGGAAGGGAAGAGAAAGGAACCGGGACAGTAAGCATAGGAAAAGTATATTGCCTATTTTGGTTAAAAGAAAGCAGACTACTAATTATCATTCATTTGATTGTAAATTTTATATTCAGACTTTCCTCAAATGATTATTTGTATTGTGTGATATTATCAGGAAAACCTTTGGAATAAGTATTAAAAGTATATTATTTATAACCTTGATTTTTAAGCTTTTGGGAAAGATGTTTCATTGTGAACCAATGGTGAATGTACGTTAAAACAATAAAAATGATCATTCAAAAGACTCCATCAAATATAGATATCTAAATATTCATAGGCCATATACCATGTCTTGTTTTTTAATCTCCCCCCACCCCTGCTTTTTTTTTTTGAGACAGAGTTTCACTCTTGTTGCCCAGGCTAAAGTGCAATCAAGCTCTCTCAGCTCACTGCAACCTCCGCCTCCCAGGTTCAAGTGATTTTCCTGCTTCAGCCTCCCAAGTAGCTGAGATTAAAGGTGCCTGCCACCACACCTGCCTAATTTTTGTATTTTTAGTAGAGACCAGGTTTCACCATGTTAGCCAGGCTGGTCTCGAACTCCTGATCTCAAGATATCCTGCTTGCCTAGGCCTCCCAAACAGCTGGGAATACAGGTGTGAGCCTCCACGCGGGGCCTTTTTGAATCTTTAGGCAACGTTAAGGCAGCAGCAGCTGAAGTTTGAGCTCTAGCGGAAAATACATCTATTCTTTGCTGACCCCTAGTGTCCACAGTAAGTAAACGTGAAATCTAAAACCCCTAAAGGAAAAACATGGCCGTTTGAGAAATGACATTTTGTTTCATTCAAAACACAAAAGAAAGAAAAAATGTGTTCCAATATAAAATAATCCACCTTCCGTAAATTAGATAGTTAGCACAGAAACATACTTAGAGAATGAAACAGATACGCTCAAATTCAGCTTCTGCTTTTGATAGAGGGTAAAACTGAGGAAGACTATTCAGGGTTATAGAGCACCATCTGAATTGTTTTGTGGGAACCGCTTCTTTCTCTCTGGCTACCCTGGCCTCAAATCTTTTTTACAAGTATGTGAAGATAATCGTTGGGTTTTCAAATCCTCCCAGCACTACCCAATCACCACTCTGGGCAGCAACACCACCATCACATAGTCTACAAACAGCCTTGTAGACTATGACCACCCGCTGGGTGCAAGAAACAGATAGTCTCCCCTCCCAGAAGCTGTGAGGACAAATAGATGTTACCTAAGCAAAGTGAAAGACAGGGACAGAGACAACCACAGAATTCTTTCTTAGCCCAATCCAAATCACAAATTTTTGCTTCCCTTGTGGTGAACTGAAGCAATCACTCAGTAATTGTCTGCCCTAACCACAGCTTACAAGGCTGTCCTTTTTTTTTTTCTTTTCTTCTTTTCTTTCTTTTTTTTTGTAAGTCAGCATCTCATTCTGTGGCCCAGGCTAGAAGAAGCTGAGGTTTAAGACAGCTTAAATCTCTACCCTGGGCAACAGTTATGAACACAGTGGTGTTGACATAGCTCATTGAAGCCTTAAATTGCTGAGCTTGAGCTATCCCCTTGCCTCAGCCTTCCATGTAGCTGGGAGTACCTGCACCTGTCACCACACCTGGCTTATTATTATTATTATCATTATTTTGTAGAGACATGGTCTCCCTATGTTACCAAGGCTGATCTCAAACTCCTAGCCTCAAGCCATCCTCCTCCCTCAGTCTCCCAAAGTGCAAGGATTACAGGCACAAGCCTGTAGTTGGCTTTCCTTTTTGAGAAAGGGATTTTCTTTACAATTTTTTTTTTTAACAATTCCACTGATTAAGTTTTCTTCACCATTTTCTCTGCTTGTGGATAATGTTTTTTTTTTTTTTTTTTTTTTTTTTTTTTTTTTTTTTTTTTTTTTTTTTNTTAGAAGCTCTCTGAGGGTTTACATGGAACGTTATACCATGTGAAACTGTCAACCACTCAGTTATATTTTTTCCATGGTTTCAAAAACAGAAAAAGAAAATGGAGTCTATTGTTCTTGCATGTTTGTTTGTTTAGGGTTTTTGTTGATTGTTTTTCCCTGTAAGATAAGTAGCATCTATGCCTTTCTGTCTCTTTGCCTCTTTGTACTTCATACCATCCTCCACTAAATTGCCACAATCTGAGTTTTTATTTTACTTATTTGTTTGCTTGTTTGTTTGTTTTTGAGATAGAGTTTTGCTTTTGTTGCCCAGGCTGGAGTGCAACGGCGCAATCTCAGCTCACTGCATTCTCTGCCTCCCGGTTTCAAGCGATTCTCCTGCCTCAGCCTCCGGAGTAGCTGGGATTACAGGTGTGCACCACCACACCTGACTAATTTTTTGTATTTTTAGTAGAGACGGGGTTTCACCATGTTGGCCAGGCTGGTCTTGAACTCCTGACCTCAGGTGATCTGCCCATCTGGCCCCCCTAAAGTTCTAGGATTGCAGGCATAAACCACCATGCTGGGTCATCGTAATCTGAATTCTTAAAACACTCTTAATTCAAATATTTATCCTCTTCACTGGATGGCAACTTCAGTCAGCTCATAGATATTTTCCCGAAAGTGTTTGTCTGATTTTAAATCTTCAAATAACCCATTTTGTTCCTGAATTAATAAGAACATTTGTCCTAATTAATGTCTCTAATTCTAAACCAAGATGTTGTCCCGCAGGTATTCTAAGATATATTAGACAGGACATGACTGTGCAGGTTGATTGTCTACCATATGTCTATGCATTTATTGTCTCAACTACACTCAATTCTTACCGTGAGAATTTGATAAATGGCTCGAAGATGTTCATGCTTGGAAATGGGAAAATTATTCATGTTTTTCCTTCCTCTCTTGTGTGTTTGTCTACTAGGATAGATATTTTGAATATAAAAACTTTTTAGAGGCAGTGGAAATGGCTTTTAATTAAACTCTTCAAATATTTTGAAGGATATATGTACATTTAAGTTTGCTTGCTGAGAAGTCTATTTGTGTTTAGAAGTCTGCCCCTTTCAAAAGAAGTCAATACATGCTAAGAATAATCACTTCTAAGAGTAGACCTGCTTCTCACACTGTGAACCACAGTGGACCCTGGCAGCCCTGCCTCTGTCTTAAGACACTGTCATCCCTCCTACCCAGCCCTCTGAACTTCCTGGTCCTAGTAGGCTCTTTAATGGTCTAGCCCCCATCAATTTTACAAGCTCCGTTTATTGCATTTTGATAAATCCCTCTTTTTGCTAAGAGATTATTTTTGCTAATTGCATCCCAAAATCCTACCTAGTACAGAAATTATTTCCAAAAATAGGTGTAGGCAACAGGTTCCAAAGGGAATACGGAGAATTTGAATCTAGTCACCTGTCTAAGGTAAAACAGAAGGCAATGAAATTCTCAATAATAAGCCCATGTGGGAATGCAGAACTTTACAAAGTAGCTACAAAACTATATTATCACCTATGGTCTCTCCAAATCAAGTTCTTTTTCTGGTAACACTTTGAGTGGCTGCATTCTTGCTGACATTTAGAGTATAGAAAGCCAGGTGCAGTGGTTTACGTCTGTAGTCCCGGCACTTTGGGAGACTGATATAGAAGGATTGCTTGAGCCCAGCGGGGCAACATAGTGCAACCCCATCTCTAATAAATGAATAAATAAAAGAGCAGGCATGGTGGCACACATCTGTAGTCTCAGCTGCTCAGGAAGCTGAGGGGGGAAGACTGCTTGAGCCTGGGAGGTCGAGGCTACAGTGAGCCATAATCATGCCACTGCATTCCATCCTGGGCAACTGAATGATACCCTGTCTCAAAAATAAAAATAATAAATAAATAAATAAATTCAAGGACTTCAGGCTATCAAAAGTCAAGTAGCAGCATTTACGTAAAAGCAAAGTAGGCATGGTTATCCTAATAAGAACCAGGTAGTCACATGGTAATCACATGATCTGAGCACAGTAATATCCATGGCAGCTAATTGAACAGGGATTTTCTAGAGCAAACAGAGAAGCAGTCCAAAAAGATCCTGCTTTTATTGTATAGAAAAAAAAAGAAAACAGCTCTGGGGAACAGAATCCAGTCTATGGCAACCACAGTAGAGAATTGTAGTTCTCATTCAATTCTTAGGCTTTAATTAATTCAAAAACAAAGAACTCCTTGAATAAAGTGGAGAGTGGGCACTCTTTGGGAAGAAGCACCCCATTGAGTCATATATTTTGAAAAGATCTGTAAAAATTGTCTGAATTCCCACATTGACTCCTTCATCAATAGGCATTCTGATAGAAAAGTTCAAGTGGAAGTCCTTGGAATTCGCATTCTCACTAAAAGTACATTAAAAACTCTCACATTCCCAGAAAAATCACAGGGATAGGGAGATCGTTTAAAAACTTAAATGATACCAGGGTGGTAATTTGTCTCATTTTCGTTTAATTTTCCAGTGTAGTACACCAAAGATAAATGGGTTTTTGAGAAAGTGAATTGTCCTAAACTTAATCAGATGATGACACAAATGAAAGCTACTATGTCAGATTTTATCTCATTGAAGCAAATCTACACAGACTCTAGTGCTTGGCTCATAGCTGTTTATCCTGAAAATATTAGCTTCTCTTTTGTATTAAGTATAAAAGTTTTTAAGCATTTTGCTTTCACCTGAGGAAACTTGAGTTTAATTTACAGATAGGCCAGCCTCCTATGCTGACACAGGCAGAGGAGACCTGTGCAGTGGCACTTCCCATGCAGGGAAGTTTTAGAGAACAATGAGGAGGTGAAACACCTTCACTGAGCAGAACTTTTCACAGCACACCTCAATGTCTACTTTTCCTAGAAGAGAGGAGCTGCTAATATCTAAACTTATGAGCAATAGAAAAACCTTTGACCAGAGGGTCAAGGGCTTGGAAAAAGCAAGAATAGAGGATTGATGACTAAGTGGTTTGGGGAAGGAGCATGTGATTGGACCTCTCTGAATGGGCCCAGGGTGTGAGAGTGTGATAATATGTGCCTCATATAAATGCCCGACAAAAGGCCTCTCCTATAGAGAAGACTTTCATGAATCAAATGGACAAAACTATTATTTCTATCAATTTCTTCTTCAATATTCTCCCCACTCCACCGGCTTATTCAACAGATTCGTGAAAGCAGTGGCCATGGGCAGAAGAATGGAGGATTTAAATGGATCCATAGCCTGCTTATCTGACCAGAGCCTCTGTCAAATATACAGCTTACCAGAAGTAGTGACTAACCTTGAGCTCTCGATAAGACCTCAGGCTTCAAGGTAGCAAAGCGGCTGCTTAGCAATTGTGTACACTGGACTCTTTCCACCATGAAGTAGGCAATCACTGGCAATAAATGGAATAAACATTTATTCTGGATTTAGATTTGTTCTCCACCTTTCACAACAGAGCCGACACCACCATCTGCAGAATAACAAGAACCTGATACGTAAGTACAGTATTAGCCACAGCATTGCTTCTACGAAATTCACTTTACAATGACAGTAATATGGCATGAACTAACTCATGTGGAATTCATATGTGTCTTCATCCTCCAGAAGCAGTTGGCTTTACACAGCTCTGTAATGATCTATCAAGTTCTCAGTCACAATGCTAGCTGTAATTTTTAATGTTTGGTTCTCTCTCACAAGATACAGAACATTGTCTGAACTAGTGAACATAATATGGTAATATAATACTTTCTCCCATATCTAGAACATCCAGGTTCAGGAGCCAAGGAGTGGGAGTGGAGGTTGTACCACTCACAATTACATCTAATCACCCTTTCACAAAATGTTTGCTTTCCATCCCAGAGACTCTGGGTTCTGCTGGTTTAGAGATCATGATATCTAGTTGGGTTATCTATTTTTCCATATAAACACTTCCCCAGTATACATTGGCTTTAAAAATCAAGAACATTTACTTTTCTCATGAATGTGCCATTTAGACAGGGCTTGTCAGGAATAAGCAACAGCTGAAGAGGCCCAGAGGCTAAGGGCCGAAGTCATCTGAAGGCTCACTCACTCACACATCTGAACTCTCCCCTGAGAAGATGCGAATAGCTGGGGACTGGGGTAGCTGGAACACCTTGAGCATTTCTAGCTCTGTGGTCTCTCTACAGGATCACTCTTGCATGGTGGCTTCTGAATAGCTGGGCCTCTTTTATCAGGCCGACCACGACATGTACCTCCTTCAAGCACATGCCTTGAGAAAGAGAGAAAGCCAGCTGGAAGCTGTATTGCCCTTCATATCCAAGCCCAAGAGGTCATACAGTGTTACTTCCCTGGGAGTCACGGCCCACTAAGATTCACGGGAAGGGAACATAGACCCCATATCTTGACAGAAGACTATCAAAGGTACACAATAAAAAGAGCATGGGGGAGGGGATATATTATTGTGACCATTTTTGAAAACCCAGTTTGTCAAGATATCCAATGGAGGCAGACTTCTACCAGGGCACCAT
Organism: Cebus imitator; assembly: GCF_001604975.1. Lineage (NCBI taxonomy): Eukaryota > Metazoa > Chordata > Mammalia > Primates > Cebidae > Cebus > Cebus imitator. The sequence goes on along the minus strand of NW_016107688.1, from coordinate 162,157 downwards.
GTGGTTCCACCAAACAAGAAGCTAGAGCTGCCATTGATGCCTGAGCATGTTAAGATTTTATGCCACTGAAAAAACAAGTATGGGAGGGTCAGCAAATGACTTGGGTGAAATTCTGAGTAGAAAGGGGGGAAAAGGTGCAGTGATTATTACACACTGAACACAGGGAGAAGAGAAATTAGGAAAATCCTGGGATGCCTCATTGTACTGCCAGCAGGTCTAAACACATAATGGAATAGGAGGCATGGGCAGTCCTACGTGAGGGTAATCCACACGAACGCAGATACCTCAGGAATAAATGTTTGGGTCACTCCATTATGGAAAATACTCAGACAAGCTGAGGTGAAGACTGAAGGCAAGAGGAACAGTGAATGAGTAGTAAAGAAAAGTCGTAAAAACTATCAGCAAAAGCCTTTTGATAAATCGTAGAAACAGAGACTATACCCTCCTCCTACATTCCCTCCTCTTCATGTCATGACTAAATTGTTGTTAATCATTTCTCTCCTCCTTTTTCATTTTTTTGATATACATACCCTGTGTTTAGTTAACGTTTCAGTTTTGCACTTAATTATCCTGGGCTTATTCAGATCTGCCTATAGAAACCAACTAGACTTTGGATTATTTCGTGTGAGCTGTGTGAGAGATGTCTCACTCTGCTAGGTGGGGATAGGTTTTATTTTAATGTATAAGTATATTAACATGGTATGTGTGGGCGTTGGATGGGAAAATGTGAGGCCCACAGTGGTCACTGGTAAATTTCTAGCTATCTAGCACTCAACCACCCACTTCCTCCAGCATCCCAATCTTCTCTGGGGAATTCTCCACCGTGAGAGTCCAGGGAGAGAAGTAGTAGCCTCCCATTGTGGAAGCCAGAATTGCTGATTCCGTCTCTCTCTGGCTTACAGAAAATTATGTTCTTTGCAGTTAAAGTGACTGAAGGAGGACGCGACACTTGGTAGTCTGATTCATAAGTTGGCATCTGCTGCATGACCGAGGCTGAAGAGCGTGTTGTTTAGTCCTTCAGAGCTCCTGGGGTTCTTGTCCTGTGTTCAAGGTTTCTCCATTATATGAATACCTGATATATAATAATGTATTAGTCTGTTCTCAGGCTGGTAATAAAGACATACCCAAGACTGGATAATTTATAATGAAAAGAGGTTTAATGGACTCACAGTTCCACATGACTGGGGAGGCTTCACAATCGTGGGGGAAGGCAAAGGAGAAGAAAAGGGACATCTAACACGATGGCAGGCAAGAGAGCTGGGGCAGGGGAACTTGCATTTATAAAACCATCAGATCTTATGAGAATACCATGAGAACAGTATAGGAGAAACTGCCCCCATGATTCAATTATCTCCACCTGGTCCTGCCCTTGACATGTGGGAATTATTACAATTCAAGGTGAAATTTGGGTGGGAACACAGCCAAATCATATCAGATAATAAATTTGGTTTCCTGGCTAAAGAAAGTCAAAGGTCATATTTCTATATGACCATATATATAAATATACTATATATATATATATATATATATAGTATATTTATATATATGTGGTCAACCGGGTGAGAAAAGAAAGGATACATGGCATAATAATACTGGTTATCTCTTTATTATGGATTAAGAGTGATATTAATCTTTCTTACACTTTTCTATGTAATAAACAGGAAGAAAGCAAATATTATTTTAAATACAAAACTCAATTATTGAAACTAGGGCAACAACCCACCAAAATAAAGAAAATAATTCTCCTGTGCCTATATAGATGATGGGAAGACAGAAAGATGGATATATAATAGTTAGATAGACAGAGACAAAAAGATAGGAAATTTGGGCAACTTCAAATGAGCACTCCTATATGCTATTTAGAAGAAAAATCACTTTGCCATCTAGTCTGAGGTTTTAGGTAGTCCGTGACATATTTGTTTGTTAAAAGATGTTCACTGCTCATTCAATGCATAGTGTAGTATGGTATAGTATGCTATTATGATAGAAGAAATTTGCTTAAAATGCTTTGTGATTATGGTAGAGAAAAATGTATTTTTAGCCTATGCTGATTAACCAATCAGTATCGTCAACTTGGATAAATAATAGCTTTTTGCTAGTAACAAAATCATGAATGTGTCTGTAATATAAAAACTCTAAAGGGACTTTGTATATTTATTCTGTGATTTTCTTAGTAGCTTAATCTCAGGTTTCCATATTTTGATGCATGGTTACTGGTTCTCCAAAAATATTTGTATTTTGTGTAATTTGTTAAAATTTTATTTGGCTGTTTTAAAATTTTAATTTAAAATTACTCTTTGAGAAGAACCCAAATTTACTTCACCTTCAACAACAATAAAACATGTTCTGAAAGGAGTTCAAATTTTCTTGTGAAAAACTTAGGATCTTCTTATTAAAAAAAAAAAAAAGCTTCTGCGAAAATGGAAAGAGATCTTTCTTCAGGCCAAGAAAGATGTCACCAGGCAGTGCCACCTGATGCATGGTGAGTGACAACAGGGTTATGGTGAGAACCAAAATGAGAAAAATGTATGTCCATAATACTTTATCTTGGAAGTAAGGACAGAATTTGGTCTGTTCCTCAATTTCTTCATTTCTCGCAAAGTAAACAACATATTTTCTAAGACCAGTATTTTTAAACCAACTTTAGTGAGATATAATTTACATTCAATAAAGGAAACTCATTTTAAGCACATAATTCAAAAAGTTTTAAAAATGTATATGTCAGTGAATCCACTACTACAAAGAAGGTAAGAAACATTATCAGCACCCCAGAAAGTTCCTTATGACTCTTTCTAGTCAATGTCCCCCCGCCCTCGTACTCAGGCAAATACTGAATTGTTTTCTGTTACTATACTTAAGTTTTAAATTAGAATTTAAATACTGGATGAGTAATAAGTAATTATATGAAGCCACTTCTGTGGAAGATGGTGGAAATTAGTTACCACTTACCTAAGAAACCAATGTCCTAAAGTAATCCTTGGAAATATGCCCATCTTAATGTCCTCTATATTAGCGCTACCCAAGGTACCAGCACACAAGATTTGGCACCTTTTCAAGATATGGAATTTAAAATTAGAAGCTTAGAAACATATGGCGATTTGACATTACTATGCCATCTACTCACATGATCAACTTTGTTAGAAGTTCAATTCTATTGCATTTTATAAAAGCATTGGTCAGCAACAGGATGGAAAGTTTTAGAAATTTAAAATTTTTTAAAAAATCTAGTACTTCACCACAATCAGAAAACAGTCCATATGTACTCTCCATCTGCCCTGACCTCAATAGTTTTATTTTCTTCCCTCTGTTCTTTAAGTGAAAGCTTTTAAAACATATGTGCTGAATTTGGGAGCAGGAAATGAGCTAGAATATGAGTAATTGTCAAGATTTCTCACATTATATAAGTAGTGAAACAAATCCTTAGTAAACCCAAATAAGTGTCCAAGCAGAAAAAAAAAAGTCACTCATAAAATTGCTGCTGCCTATTAGTTGATTTAAGCTAATGGTGCAAGTAGCCATTAGTTCAACTAATGGTAATGGACCTTCTGATGAATGATTTTGTGAAAATGCCCCAGATGCCTCTATTCTATAAAGAGCTCGGAAGAAGTAAAAATGGTATCTATTTTTAAATTAATGGTGAATTGATAATTAAAGTAAAAGCAATATATAAGGATATTATTTAGCTATGATAACTAATAAATTATTCTTAAAATTTCTGATGTGTTCTGTCCTATAAAATAATTTAATAATAGTAATATTGACAAACACATATAATACTTATTATATGCCAGGAACTGTTCAAAATGTTTGGCATATACTTTTTCGTTTAACCTTCATACCAACAATCTGAAGTTGTAAATATTAGCTCTAGTTTACAGATAAAGAAACAGAATAAAGAAGTTGAGTTGAGTCATCTTGCCCAAGGTTATGCAGCTGGTCAGTAGACAAGCTGGGTTTTAAGCCCAAGTACTAGGACTCTCAAGTGTATGTGCCTAATATCTGTGTCTGTAGTCTCTTTGATGTTGAAAGCTTAACTTTCACCACAGAAGCCATTAAATGAGAAAGCTGGAAAAAAATAAGTAAATCAATGCTCTATTCCATGTATTTTCCAATGAATTGATCATATCATTTATTAAGTTAAAATATTGAGAATTAACTTCTTTTTCTTTCATAGGATATTTTCTCAGTTGCTTTTGTTGATCATGCTGAGATTGTATAATGGTATAACAATCAATTAAAAATAAATAAATAATAACCCTCCAATCAATTTGCTTTTTTTTTTTTTTTTTTGACAGGGTCTCACTGTTGCTCAGACTGGAATGCAATGGCGTGATCATGGCTCACTGCAGCCTTGACTTCTCAGGCTCAAGCTATCCTTTCGCCTCAGCTTCCTGTGTAGCCAGGACCACAAGCATGCACCACCACACCTGCCTAATTTTTTTCTTTTTTTTTGGTTTTGTTTTGTTCTGTGGAACTAGTGTCTCCTCATGTTGCCAGGCTGGTCTCAAATTTCTGTGCTTAAGCAATCCTCCCACCTCAGCCTCTCAAAGTGCTGGATTACAGGCATGAGCCAATGGACACAGCAAATTGATATTTTTAATAAGGTTAAACAATTATTATTTTTTTCCACTTAAACATTTATCTACTTTGAGTGTTACTAAGTTGCTACAAATGTACTCTATATTGATAATGGCATAAAGTCTTATCCAGAAAACAATGCTAATATCAAACTGCTGAAATTATGGTTTATATTTGACAGAGCAAAGGGTCAGTCCTGTGACTGAATTGCTTCTCTTATTTTACAATCTCTCTGGCTCCAAGCACCACACATTCTGTACACTTGGAGAACATTTTGATTTATATCTTATGTGATTAATATAAAATTACTCTGAATGTTAATCATATTATAGAAATTCTATGACGAACTTTTTAAGTCAGAAAGATTTTGAGGGAGTGGAGAACATTTAGATAATTCAGATTTCTTCATGACATATCCATTAAAATAAGACCAATTACTTCAGTAATGTACCTAAATGAGATGTTTTGCTTCTTGACATTGTATATATGCATGCATTCACTTTCTATCAATTCAGAAATTGGACTCAAAAACATCATTCAAACATATTTTTGAATGCATAAACAAAGAAAGTATATCTTCCTACAGTTTTCCAGAAAAACAAATGCCTCCCTTGCAAATTTTTAATTCTTGTAAAGTTAAAGGAGTCACTTGATTAAAAAAAAAAAAAGTATGGAACTTTACATTTTTCTTAGGCTGGTGCACAAGCTAATGTGTAAATTCTTTTATGTACATAATGAAAATAACACAGATGCAAATTCTGGATTCAATTGAAAGTAAATTTGGAGGTTACAAAAAGAAAAGATGATTTTAAATACTATTGATTTCACTTGAAAAGCATCATTAGACATGTACGACATACAGTAATAACGTTAAGTATTATTTTCCACACATGGATTTGATTTTCTATCTGAAGAATGACAAAACATAACATGCAAATTTCAAAACATTTCTATTGATGGCATGATCCATGTCCTTGACAGAAGCATCAGGTGAATTTTTGTATACCAGATTAGTGACAGGTTATTCTTGTAAACATCTTCCTCCTCTGACAGTTAAATATTTTCAGTTATAAACTGAGCTGCTCAATGCTGGCTAGGGAGGAGTTTCTTCCATGGTGCACAGAAATATCTCATGAAACCAATGCATGCTAAAACATGAGAACATCTATGGAACATGTCAGAAGTTGTTTGAATTATCACGCTCACTATTGAATATTTTAGCTCAGATGGGTTGTTTGTTTGTTTGAGATGAAGTCTCGCTCGGTAGCCCAGGCTGGAGTGCAGTGGCACGATCTCGGCTCACCACAACCTCTGCTTCCCAGGTTCAAGAGATTCTCCTGCCTCAGCTTCCCGAGTAGCTCGGATTACAGGTGTGCGCTACCACACCTGACTAATTTTTATATTTTTAGTAGAGATGGGGTTTTATCATGTTTTCCAGGCTGGTATCGAACTTCTGACCTCAAATGATCCACCCACCTCAGCCTCCCAAAATGCTGAGATTACACGTTTGAGCCACTGTGCCCGGCCACTCAGATGGGTTTTTTACAGAAATGACAAAGGCAATTTATCTCACATTGCAGTTATCACCAAGTATGAAAGTATTAAGATGTTTAGGCATTTCTTTAAAAGAAAATCAATCATAATATTTTCTTCAATAAATTCTCTCACTAAAACTTGCCTCTATGTATTTATTGACTGAATAACACTTTGTCAACCAAAGTGCTAGTTTATTGTACATAGAATAGTAAACAAGATATAATTCCTGTCTCCAAAGACTTGTCAGTAGAGAAGAACAAGGATTAGTATTATATGATTTTTAATAATTTATACATGCAAAATATGAGAAAATGTGTCTATAAAAGTAGCACATTATTTGAATAGCTTCTGTGTAGGAGAAAAACACTCAACAAGAGTATTTTTCAGTTTTTATTACATAAAAGTTATTTAAAAATTAAAAAACAAGTAATATTTTTAAAAGGTTGGCCAGCAACAACAACAACAACAACAACAACGAAACCATAAACAAGGTCTTGGGGACAAAATGTCCACAGAGTTCTTGGAAAAGCTCTGACATATTCATGGAGACCTAGAAAGTCACATGCATGTGTGAGGCTATGTGTATTTCCAGGAAAGACCTCAGACTGCTTTAATATATCCCTTTTCACTGACCCTTAGGTTCTTTGAAAGCAGGAGGGAAAGCTAAGTTAAAGTTGTCAACTTCCATTCAATGCATACTCTAACATACACACATACATGCACGCACACACACACACACACACACTCACTGAGAGACCCTTGGAAAGAATAGGACACTTATTCTTTCAAAGAACTTAACCAGCCTTCTGCCCAATCATTTGCTGACCACTAAGTTAACCAAGGAGAGATTTCAGTGGTTGCACATGATAAGGCTTACAGCCTTTACAGAATTAGACCAGAAAAGTTACTAAACAGTAAGTAGCAACCACCAAAACAAATAGCAACAATGAAAAATGATGGTAAGTAAGAGGGAGTCTGATTTTTAGAATTGCTACATAATATCCTTTTAAATGTCCACCTTTAAGCAAAGACTTATGAGGTACACAAAGACACAGTATGGCTCATAGCACAATGAGAGAAAATGTATTCAATAGAAATATTATGCAAAGAAGCCTAGATATTGAACTTACTAGACAAATGCTTAAAACCAGCTGTTACAAATATAGTCAAAAACTAGAAGAAACTACGTCTAAAGAATTAAAAGAGAGTATATGAATAACGAAATTGAGACTATCAATAAAGATATAGAATTTCTTTTTTTTTTTTTAAAAAAAGAACCAAATCGAAACTCTAGACTTGAAAAGGACAATAGCTGACATATGAAATTCACAGGAGAGTCTCAGTAGCAGATGCAAGCTAGCAGAAGAAAAAATTAAGTAAACTTGAAGATGAATCAAGTCTTAACAAATTTTAAAAAATTAAGAGTCCCCAGATACATGTGGGATATTTTTAATATGTCAACACATGTATAATATGAGTCCCAAAAGTAGAGGAGAGAAAGAAAGAAAGGGGCACAAAGAATAACTGAAGAAATAATGGCTACCTTTACAAATTTATGAAAATATTTTATCTATGAATCTAAGAAACTCAACAAACTTCAAAGAGGATAATCTCAAAGAAATCCACATGTAGACACACTATAGTCAAACTGTCAAAAGTATCAAAAGCTAGAAAGGGAAAAAAGTCTTGAAAGCAGCAAGAGAAAAACAACTTATTACCTACAAATAATTACCCAATAAGTTAACTTATTTTATCATCAAAAACAACTAGATGCCAAAAGGCAGTGAGATGACGTGTTCAAAGTGCTGAAAGAAAAAGACCCTTGACCAAGAATCTCTATTTGACAAAATTATCCTTCAAAAATAAAGAAAAATGTAATATATTTACAGATAAACAAAAACTAAAAGAATTTTGTTGCTAGCAAACCTGGCCTACAAAAAATAAATGGGGATTTCTTCAGGCTACAATAAAAGAACAGGAAACAGTAAGCTGAAGCAACATGAAGAACTAAATAATTCCAGTGAGTGCCTACATAGGTAAAAATAAAAGACGGCATAAATGTACGGCATAAATGTACGGCATAAATGTATCTTTTGTCTTTAACTCCTTTGCTCCCCATCTAATGTAAAAGACAACTGCATAAAGCAATAATTACACGAGTGTGCTTCCCAGCTTACAATGTGTAAAGATATAATTTAAATTAGAAAATAGCAAAAAGGAGGAGGGAAGGAATAGAGTTAGACTGGAGTGAAGTTTTTGTATATTATTTAAATTTAGCTGATTTTATTGTGAACTAGATTTTTTAAGCTAATCTGCTAATTGTAATACCAGGCACTAAGAAATAACTCAAAAAATAAATAAGAAAATTAAAATAGTGCAATAGAATAATCCATCTATTTAACACAAAACAGATATTAATAGAAAAATACAAGGGCAAGAAAAAAGACATAGGAAAGACAGCAATTGGCTGTCATAAATCCCAATATATCAGTAATTATGTCAAATATAAACGAATTAACACTCCAATTAAAAAGGAGAGATTGGCAGAATCAATTTTTTAAATGAAAAAACTAAATGCTGTCTAAAAGAAGTACACTTTAGATCCAAAAACACAAATAGGTTGAAAGCAAAATTTCTACAAAAAAATAATCATTTAAACAGTAACCAAATGAAGGCCAGAGTGGCTATAATAATATCATACAACAAGAAACACAAAATACTATGCAGCCATAAAAAGGAATGAGATCATGTCCTTTGACATGGATAGAGATGGAAGCCATCATCCTCAGCACACTAACACAGGAAAAGAAAACCAAACACCACATGTTCTCACTTTTAAATGGGAGCTGAACAATGAGAACACATAGACACAGGGAGGGGAACAACACACACTGGGGCCTGTTGCGGAGGCCAGGGAGAGGGAAAGCATCAAAATAAATAGCTAATGCATGCTGGCTTAATACCTAGGTGTTGGGTAGATAGGTGCAGAAAACCACCAAGGCACACATTTACCTATGTAACAAAACTGCATATCCTAGACATATATCCCAGAACTCAAAATAAAATAAATTTTAATTTTAAAAAATTGTAGTAGAGACAAAGAAGGATATTTGTAATTATAAAAGTGTCAATGTTTATCAATAAGATATAGCACTTATAGACATATTAACAAAGTAAAATACAACACAAAATGGTGGAAAACATTTGCAAATCATATCTCCAATAAAAGTCGAGTTTCCAGAATATACAAAGAATTCTCCCAATTTGCAATAAAAAGGCAAATACCCAATTTAAAAATGAGCAAAAGATTTGCATAGTCATTTTTCCAAAAAAGAAGATATGCATAGAGATAATAAACATGCAGAAAGGTGATCAACATCATTGATCATTAGGGAAATGCAAATCAAAATCACAAGGAGATAGCCCTTCACACACACCAGAATGGCTAAAATCAAAAAGAAAGACAAGAACAAGGGTTGGAAAGAAGTTGGATAAATTTAAACCCTCATACATTGCTCGTGTAAATGTAAAATGATGTGGATATTTTGGAAAACAGTTTGGAAAATCTTCAATAAGTTATTTATAGAATTACTATATAACCCAGAAATTCTAATACTAGGTATATGGACACACACACACACACACACACACACACACACACACACACACACACAATGAAAACAAGTGTCAAACAAAAACTTCTACCAGAATGTTCGTAGGAGTAATACTCATGATAGCCAAAATGTGGAAACAATACAAATTTCCAGCAATCAATGAAAAGATAAACAAAATGGGATATATCCATGCTGTTGGCCAGGTTCCAGGGTGCAGGGGAGGCTTAGCTCACTCCCCAGTAGGCTCCAGGCTCTTGGTCTCTCACTCACCCAAGAATAGGAGAGGGGACCATGACAGTTGCACTCATCAGAAAATATCAGACCCCAAAGAGTTTTTGCAGGAAGTGATTTATTTAGGCAGAGAAAGAGGAAAAGGAGAGAGAAAAAGATGAGAGAGAGAAAGCTTCCATAAAGGTTGTGGAAGGGGACCTAAATATGGAATCCAAAGGTGTGTGGAAGAAGGGGACTTTTAACCTGGAAGGAATTCCCTCCTCCTCCAAGTGCCATAGCCTATGAAAGTTCTTTAAACTTCTGCTGGAGTGATTGATCTTTGATTCTTCCCTGAGCACAGGAAAATTTAAGCTAAGACCTCTAATCCCCAGATGGAGAGGTGGGAGGGGCAAGGTTATGGCACTGGGAAGTTCTTGCCCTTGAAACTGGGCCCCCTCGTGGACCCAGGAAGAGAATACATTCCCTCACATGCAATGGAATATTATTCAATCAACAAAAGGAATGCAATAGTGATATATGCAGCAACATGGATATACCTTGAAAAGATTATGCTAAGTGAAAGAAACCAGTCACAAAAGGTCACCTATTATATAATTGCTTTGATATAAAGTGTCATCAGATACATAATACCAGTGGAGGACTATCCACTTTTGTTCTAAGAGATGAAGTAGAGTCCCAAGTAACCCAGGAAAGACCTCCTCAAAAAAAGAGTTCAAAAACTATTGACTAAAGAAACATAGCTATAAAATTCTGGAATCTTGATGATCTAATGGGTTTCGTATTTCTAAGGATATTGAAGGAGAGGTTTTACTTTACCCTCAGAAGTTTAGAAACCCTTCTTACAATACAGTCCCCATGTACCAGATTCCTTAAATTCACAGGCAGAGCCTTCATAGGGCACAGCCTTGGTGCCCTGGAAGACCAACCTCTTGAACATATGCCAAATTGTCTATGGAATGGTATTTCATATATTGTGGGAAATGCTTGAAATATCAGCAAGGTCTTTTTTATAATAAAGTTGACTGGGAAATATTTTTTAATTAAACTATGAACGTGGCCGGGTGCGGTAGCTCACTTTGGGAGGCCGAGGTGGGCAGATCACGAGGTCAGGTGATCAAGACCATTCTGGCCAACAAGGTGAAATCCCATCTCTACTAAAATACAAAAAGTTAGCCAGATACGGTGCTGCGTGCCTGTAGTCCCAGCTACTCAGGGGGCTGTGGCAGGGGAATCGGGAGGCGGAGGGTGAACCTGGGAGGCGGAGGGTGAACCTGGGAGGCGGAGGGTGAACCTGGGAGGCGGAGGGTGAACCTGGGAGGCGGAGGGTGAACCTGGGAGGCGGAGGGTGAACCTGGGAGGCGGAGGGTGAACCTGGGAGGCGGAGGTTGCTGTGAGCCGAGATCGCCCCACTGCACTTCAGTCTGGTGACAGAGCGAGACTGTGTCTCAAAAAAAAAAAAAAAATTAACTTCTCTGCACCAACACACCAACAGAGGGTTGTTGATTGAAATGTGGGAGTCATTGCCTAAAATCAGGATATCTGCGTTATAATTCTATTCGTAGGGGAGACCTGAGCCAAGGTGCTTGTCTCCCTCAGACTCAGTTTTCTCTTTTGTGAAACTGAACGGTTGAGCCTGAAATTTTCTTAGATTTCTTTTACCTTCAATATTCTACATCCCTGTGAATTTGGAGAATACCTCAAATCCTTGACAATTCAGACAGTACATCATATTATCCCAGGGTCTGAAATGAGCCAGTGCACTAGGAGGAGACCATGCCCACATGACTCTTCTGTCCTATCATCAGGAGTGAAAGGCCTGGCTGAGTGCGGTACTTCAGCCTTTCCCCAGAAGATTTCCTTCCATCCAAGGGGATGAAGATGGAGGATACACACTTTCTGCTCCACCAACAGGGATTACAAGTCAAACAGGAGTCTCCTTCTTTAGGCCTTCTATACCTCATCAGAGATGAACAGGAAGCCGCTGAAATACATACTTTTTTATCCCCCAATACCATAGTATCTGCCTTGATTATGCATTGGAATTAAACTCATGCCTTTTTACTCTTTGTCACCCAAGACTGGACTCCTTCAACCATCTTCCAGTCTCCGGTCCCTGTTAGCCCTTCGCTCACCCTTTTATTTTTTCTCTTCTCACATTTCTCCATCTCAAATTCCAGAAATCCTTGTACTGTGCCTTTTAGAACTCCCCATCCATTATCTGCAAAATCCTTATGTTCTTTTTTTTTTAATTTCAACTTCCATGTTAGATACAGGTGTGTTATGTGGGTATATTGCACTCAGGTAGTGAGCATGGTACTGGATAGGTAGTTTCAACCCACGCTTCTCTCCTTCCCTCCTACCCCCTGTAGGAGTGTCTATTCTTCCCATATTAACGTCCACGTCTGCTCAATGTATAGCTCCCACTTCTGAGTGAGAACATGCAGGACTTAGTTTTCTGTTCCTGTATTATTTCACTTAAATCCCCCATATTTGTAACCTCATCTCTAAATTTTCATTTTACCTTTAGAACAAAAACCTGGCTTTCCCTGAAAATACTACTTCTCCTGTAATCCTTTGAAGAAATGCATATTTTTCTTTCACCATCCTGAAACAGTTTTACTCAGAGGTGGAGAGGTTATTCTTCTTGTTCCTCCTTCCCAAGTTTAAACCACTCCCCCTCCTTTTTCTCTGAAACACTCCAGCTTTGAAGATTATGCCATAAAATAACACCACTTGTAACTCATTTTTCCTGCCACCTGTAGACCCCAGATCATCACTCTACGTTTCCTAGTGATGGGAGCTCCTGGCTCCCCACCATTCTCTAGAATTGAGACTCTCTCCTGACTTCATTCTTAGAAATTTTAATCTACAACAGAGATGATCCTTACAACAGCCTGATCCCTCAATTTCTTGGCCTCCTCTCTACAACAGTCTTGTTCACCCTCTGTATGTCATCCACTCCCTCCTGTGGTAGTATCTGTCAAAATCAGTAACTGACTGATAGTAGTCAGTTACTATCAGCAAATGAGTAGATCTGCCATTATCAGCAACTGCTGAACAGAATGATAGCCTCTGCTCAGACCTCAGTCTACAGCCTGAGATATATGAGAAGAGAGTTGCCCTGGTTATCAACGAGAGCCCTTACAGCAATATTTAGCAGTAAATGTCCACAAACATGGAGACACTGACCAACTCTACTTCCCCCACTCGGAAAATAAGAGAATCTTTTTGGTTTATATAGAGAAGTCCACAGGAAGATGAACATCAAGGCCTATTTGTATTATTTACACCATTCCTCTTAAATAAAATACATAGTCTGTCTAGTATCCATACATATTCCCCACAAGTGCTTTTGAATCAACAAACAAATATAAATAAATAAATTACCAGAAGCCATGAGAGATTCCACAGTGTAAAGGACAAAAAGAAGTTAGAGCCAGTGCCTCCACCTTCTTTCCATAAAGTCAACTCTACTATGCTGTGATGTCAACTTACTTTTGATTTTATTTTTTTAAATTTTGGGACAGGGTCTCACTCTGTCATGTAGACTGGAGTGCAGTGACACATCCTGCTCTCCTCTCAAACGATCTTCCCATTTCAGCCTCTGGAATAGCAGGAACTACAGGTGCACACCACCATGCCTGGCTAATATATATATATATATTATATATTTTGTATATATTATATTACATATATATATTATGTATATATTTTGGTAGAGACAGGGGTCTTGCTATGTTGCCCAGTCTGGTCTTGAAATCCTGAGCTCAAACAATCCTTTTGTCTCAGTCATTTTTTTTTATTGAGTTTTAGGTTTTCAGGTACATGTGAAGAACATGCAAAATTGTTGCATAGGTACATACATGGCAATGTGGTTTGCTGCCTTCTTCCCCATCATCTATATCTGGCATTTCTCCCCATGTTATCCCTCCCCAACTCCCCACACCCTGCTGTCCCTCCCCTAGATCCCCCCCCACAGACCCTAGTGTGTGATGCTCCCCTCCCTGTGTCCATGTGTTCTCATTGTTCAACACCGGCCTATGAGTGGGAACATGTGGTGTTTGATTTTCAGTTCTTGTGTCAGTTTGCTATTGTCTCAGTCTCTTAAAGCACCAGGATTACAGGTGTGAGCCACTATGGCCAGCCCTCAACTTACTTTTTATAAACACTCTGTGTGAGAATGACTTAGTTGCTACCCTAGAATTATGATTTTCTAGCTTAGTTTAATTTTAATTCTGAATATGTTGTTATCAAAACGCAAGGGGTTTTGTTTACACAAGCAAAAGAGTACTGTTTACTAATTACAGGCTTAATGTTAAATTGGGCCCTATTTCTCTGTAGCAGCAAAGTAATCAAACAAGAATGTCATGCCTCTATTAAGCATTTGCATTAGGACTGCCTAATTACACCAGGATTTGTTTGGGTAGCACTGGCACGTGTTCTGAAAGACTATGGGAAAGGCACCCATGGTTTCACAGAAAGCGAATGCCCACCTGGGACCATTCTAACATCAGTGCAGGGTATCTGAGTGCTTGTATAGAGAGAGATGTATGGTAAGTTCTCAATGTAGTTCCCTACAGTAGATTGTCTGAGCACCTGCAATAGACATATTTCTTTTCCATATGTCTTAGGAAAATATTGAAAGAATTCACAAAAAAAGCCCAGCACGGTGGCTCACACCTGTAATCCCAGAACTTTGGGAGGCTGAGGTGGGTGAACCATTTGAGATCAGGAGTTTGAGACCAGCCTGGCCAATGTGGTGAAACCCTGTCTCTACTAAAAATATAAACATTAGTCAGGTGTGGTGGCATGCACCTGTAATCTCAGCCTCTCGGCAGTCTGAGGCAGGAGAATCACTTGAAGTTGGCAGACAGAGGTTGCAGTGAGCCAAGATCACGCCATTGCACTAACCTGAGTGACGAGAGTGAAACTTCATCTCAAAAAAAAAAAAAAAAAAGAAAAAGAATTTATAAAGAAAGTCCAGAAAACATTGGGTTTTCTGCAATGAAGTGTTATGAAAACAGATTATTTAAATTATCATAATCAGAGTTTTAATCTTATTTACCAAGTAACAAATCCACATAGATTTTCATTGTGCCAGGTGTCAGTGTATTTTCTGACTTTTTTACACAACATAAAGGTATAAGATTGAGAAACTATGAGATTCTGCTTGTTTCCAGCCCTGGTGGTTCATAGTTGAGTATGAGGCACCCTGGCAGCCATTTTTGCTTAACAAGGGACTGAACAGACCCGGGCTCTGTTTTCTGTGCTTCATCCCACACTGGCATACTCGAAGGGGTAGTTGCGGACCAGACAAACGACAGATGGCACATTTGCAGCAGTCAGATTTGCCAGTGCAGGAGGTTCTCCTCTCACTGCCGTACCCAGGAAATATGCCATGGCTCCTATCCATATGGGATTGCTCCAGGAGTGAAGGCTTCAGGTACAGTTATTTGGATGAACATGTTTGGCCTTAATTCTGAGTGTGGGAAATGTCATAGATAACCTACATTTGGCTTACTGTAGTTCTAAGTCATCATTGGACATTTCTTTTCTCTAGGAGATGGCCCAAAGCATTAAAACTACTTTCCACCATCAGCAGATCCTGAAATAGCCCTGAGAATCAGCTTTAGTTCCTCTCAGCTACAGTCTGAAAGCAGCCTGCCTTTCCAGTACCCCAGAGAGAGACACACCAATCTGTGTTCCCAAATCATCTATGCCCTGCAGACCTCGGTCTTATCTGTGGACCCTGACTCAGGTCCAGCCCTGACTCAGGTCCAGCCCCTCTCAGCCATGTCTGAAGGCCAGCACTGCCTGCCCAGGGACCCACCCAGTGACCCAGAGTAAACCAGTCCAGAAACCTGGAGGAAGTCAAACCTGTCCATATACCATGAATAGACCTGCCATCTGCAGATTCTGAAGTAGACCCTTATTCAGCACCAGCCCTACCAGCCATGCTTCTGGGGACAGTCCAGTCTACCCAGAACCCAGACAGGATCCATGTTTGCTTGAGCCCCTGGTAACAACCTCACCTACTGTATACCTCACTATGCACTCAGTAGAAGCTACATGACCTACCTCTAACCCTGCTCAACTGTAATCCCAGAGGAAATCTCAGAGTCAGTCTGGGGACCCAACAGAGGAAGCCCTTTATCTAGAGAAACCAGCTACACAGACTGAAAGAAGCATTTGGTACTTGAAATGCATAGACACCAACACAAAGCTGCACAGATCATATGATCCAGCAATCCCAACACTTCTGGGTATGTATCCAGACAAAATAAAATAAGCATGTTGAATTAATATCTGGTTTGAGTCCATACCTTGGCTATTGCAAATAATGCTGTACCATTTACAGTAGCCAAGGTATGGAATCAAACTAAATGTTCATGAATTTATGAATGGATGAAGAAAATGTAGAATATTACTTGACCATAAAAAGGAAGAAAATCCTGTCACTTGCAACAGCATGGATGAAACTTAGGGACCATTATGGTAAACAGAGTTTAAAAAGTCACAGGAACAAATGCTATATGGTCTCATTTATATGTGGAAATACTGTATGATATCACTTGTATGTGGAATCTAAAAAAGTTGCACTCAAAAAAGTAAAGAGTAGAAAGGTGGTTGTCAGGGGCTCAGGGACAGGAGAAATTGAAAGATGTTGGTCAAAGGCTACAAACGTTTTGTTTTAAGATGAGTAAGTTCTGAAAATGTAACGTACAATATGGGACCTACAGTTAACAATACTGTTAACTGTATTGTTGAAGTAAACCTAAGTATTGTTTACTTCAAATGTATAAGAGTATATTTTAAGTGTCCTAACTACATGCACGTATACACACACACATGTGCACACAAAAGGGTATCTATAGGTGGTGATGGTTACATTAATTAATTGGTTGTGACTATCACTATATATGTACATGTATATAAAATCATCACATTATGTACCTGAATATACGTAACTTTTGTCAATTAAATTTTAAAAAACTGCTTTCACTAGAACCAAGAAATCCCAGCACCGATTTCTCCTTTCTTTAAAGTCAGATTATTCCTGAAAAAAAAAAGAAAAAATAATTTTATATCTGGAAGAATAAAATCATCCCTTATTGGTAGCTTTTGGAAAAATCAGAGAATATAATTCTGCTTCTTCCAACCCACTTTACCGTGTTGCTGGCTTTGTACCTCCATCCTTCTATCCTGATATATCCTGTTGTATTTCTCCCCCTTCTCACCCCACATGTACACTCACTATTCCCCTGATTTTATAGAAAAGAAAAATAAAATTCCTTTAAGACTATGTCTAATCTTGGTCACCAAAATCTAGCACACTGCCGAGAAAACAATAGGAGCCTAAAAGATACCTACTGAATAAATTTTGAAAGGCCTATGTGAAATAAAAAATAAGGATAAAGAACCAGGGTGATCTATGTAACATAATGCATACCTCAAAAGAGTGAAGCCATGTTAAGAAAAATGTAACATAGAATGTAAAATAAGGCATCCTACAAATCACAAAGCCTAGTCCTTCAAAGATTTTGCAGATTCTGTTCTTGCTTTTCTGGAAGCCTGCTACCAGTACATTCTCAAAAAGCTGAGTCTAGCCTATGGGAGGATGAGAGGCCGCATGGGGGAAAACAAAGCTGCCATAGTCACCAGCCAGTACCAACTGTCAGGCATGTGAGTGAGGCCAATCTGGCCACCAGCTCTAGTCAAGCCATTTGTGATATGCAGAAGAACCACATAGACATATACCCAGGGTATTGTGAGAAAGAGTAAGCCACTGTTGCCTTGTCGGAAGGCAGTCACCCGGCAATGGAACAGTGAAATACTCTATCATGTCCAAGTTACCAGTACCTCTCCTCCCACCACCAATGCCCGAAGCCCAGTGTCCTCGTGACTAGGTTGCAGCTACTTTGTTAGGTTCAGAACATTCCTCAGGCTCCCCTAACCAGCCACCATTCACAGTCCACTTGCTGTCATCCATTTCCCTTAAATTCTGTACCTTTTCCTCGAACCTGGATCCTCCCAAGAAAATGTGGCACATATACACAGTGGAATACTATGCAGCCATAAAAAAGGACGAGTTCACGTCCTTTGCAGGGACATGTATAAAGATGGAAACCATCATTCTCAGCAAACTGACACAAGAACAGAAAACCAAACGCAGCATGTTCTCACACATAAATGGGTGTTGAACAATGAGAACAAATGGATGCAGGGAGGGGAATACTACACACCTGGGCTTATTGGGGAGGTGGAGGGCTAGGAGAAGGATAGTAGGGGTTGGGGGGCTAGGGAAGGGATATCGTTAGGAGAAACACCTAATGTAGATGACAGGGTGATGGATGTAGCAAACCACCATGGCACGTGTATACCTATGTAACAAACCTGCACATTCTGCACATGTACCCCAGAACTTAAAGTATAATAAGAGAAATAAAAAGAAATTTCCCCCATGAACCAGCCACTAGGTCACTCTCCTGGGTTCTACAAAGTGCAGCCCATGAAGGACTGGCCCTCTTTATACACCCCTATTGAACCTTTGAATGTTCCCATTGAAACTGACCAGATTCCTGGGATACACAATGCTCAGGCCCCTGGTTCTTCAAGAAGGGGGTTCATATGAATATGTTAACTTGGCATATTTTGAAGGAAGAAAATAAAAATGAGCTGTGGATAATGATAATTCACCTAGTGGAAAAGTAATTGTGAAACATTATCTTGAGCACAAAGCTATCCCCTCTTTCTATGTTCCCTTAAGGATTTTACTATTATTTGTACTAAATTCTTAATTTTTATATCTGAAAATGCTCAACAGTGATTTTTCAAAAAGCTCTTTACCAATCGATTATGTTGCTCTTCATTATTCCAGGCGTTTATTATTCTTGATTGTTTACTTGGGTCTGCAGCGATAGTTACAAGCCGAATCCTTCTTGACCTGGGTCTAGAGTTTTCTATGGCAACATTCTGCTCTCATTAGCTTTCTAGGTATGTTGGAAAGATCATCATTTTAAGCTCTTTTTAGTACCAACTGTCATTATCTTTTTAGAATTCCAGCTGAAAATAACAAGAACCTTTTCCAGAGTCATGCCACTCACCTGCTCCCCAGCCACTGCTGCATAGGGTTGTCCTGCTTAAATCTTTCACAGCCATAATCACCGCACCTGCAGACTCAGCAGCTGTGCCAGTGGCAGCCCAAGGTGGCAGTTGGCAGAGGTAATCCCTGTTTGTCTGCTCTTCGCTGGACACTAGCTGTCTCTCCAGGCCATGGCTCTTTTCAAATGTTTACTTGGAAACCAAAGTAAGGATTTAGGCTCTGAACCAAGCACCAACCTTTCATTGAGTCTTACTCATTGACTGCCACTCTAATGGAGGCTGTAAGTTTTCCTAGAAAAAAATAAATGACTCACTGATTGGCAATTACCTTCCTACAGGGTTGTCTCTGTGCCAATAACAAACAAAAGGGTGTGGCTTGATATTCCACAAATCTAAGTGCACATCTCCTTTTAGTTTAAATTTTGACATTATAATATCAACTAAATAACAATTCTTATGAGGACATCTGCAGGGATAAGCCACAGGGATGATTCCAGTATAAACATATTTCCTTGGCTCTAGAATTTTGGTGCTCTTTGTAACAGTATTTCTGATTATGCTCTAAATAAGGACTAGGTAGGGGAAGAATGGTGAGAGAAAATGAGAGGGGCAAGTTTCTCTCTCTCTCATAGTCCCAAGACTGGTGCAGAGGAAGATGTTACGATCTCTACCTCTCTGATGCCCATATTTGATCAAATCTCCTGTGAAGAGGAGGCACTGGGGCAGGGCACCAGGGAAAGTGAAGTGCAAATCCCATC
This sequence comes from Cebus imitator, assembly GCF_001604975.1. Classification (NCBI taxonomy): domain Eukaryota; kingdom Metazoa; phylum Chordata; class Mammalia; order Primates; family Cebidae; genus Cebus; species Cebus imitator. The sequence goes on along the minus strand of NW_016107688.1, from coordinate 142,338 downwards.
TAAGCAGATAGACTTGGAGCATCTATCCCCAATAAGGGGCTCCTATCTTCTGGGATTTTGACATTTTCTGGGTTACTATAGGTGCGGTAAAGCAAATATTGAATGAGTTTTAGAGTCAGAAAGACTTGGGTCCTCATCCAGCTACTGCTGCTTTCCAGCTTCTGATTTTAGGGAAGTGTTTTCGTATTTACAATATTGCCTTGCAATGTGTTATGGGAATGGGAATTTTAAAACGCAAGTACAGTGATTAAATATGGTAGCTATTATTGGATCTGTAAATCATTTTATGAACTAATCAGTTTGCATTCAATATAATTCCCAAAACTAAAATGCATCCTGTAATGATTTCTCTATGAGTTTTTTAGCTCACTCAGGATCCTAAGATATTTTTAAAACACCTGCTCACCCAGCTTAGTTTATTAAAAAGACAAGTATCTAAAGCGAACTACACCATTATGTCACCCCAGAGCTTATTCTTAATTTAAAAAAAAAAAAGGTTTTTACCTCCCAACCTGTGCAGTTGGTTGTCCACGACTCTACTTTCTTGATAGGAGCACTGCAACAGGGACCCCAGGCCTCTGCAGGCAAAGTCTACAGTGATCCAGGGATGCGTTAAGGAGCAGACTCTGCTCTGTGCTAAAGCTGGACACAGAGATAACTATGACCTCATAATGCTGAAGACCACTCCAGACCCTTCCTAAACTTCTAGGTCTGATAAAATTACAATGGTATTAACAACCACCACTGTGTTTTGAGCACTATGTGTCAGGCATTGCAGTAAAAGTTTTATGATCATCATCAACTCTTGTTCTCATAAGAACCCTGTGAGATATTGCCATTCTTCTTTTGTAGATAGATACTTTAAAGTTTACATGAGGTAAACACCTAAGGCCATGGGCTAGATAGGGTAAAGCCATGAGTAAAATCCAGGCTTTTAAGGTATTTTATTCATATTTTCCAAACTTTTTTTTTTTTAGCAGTTAAGCCCTTTTATCTAAAGAGTACCCAGATTCATAATAAATTGATTGACAAACCCAGCTGGTGTGGTTTGAGTAGTGTGAGGATGCTAGGAAGTCCCCTACAGAACCCTGGCATCTGTAGAACAAAGTGAAAATCAGTTCCTCACTAAGCCATCTCCAGTGTTATACATGGAAGTACTTGGAGGAGTACTAAATGCCACAAACTTTTTATGAAAATTTAAAGTAGCAGAAGTGCTGCAGTGTTGAGAGGCCAGCAGACTAGATGGTTTTCCCACTAGAAGGTTAATCAGAGCATGCAGCTTCCCCTGCATTGGATCAGACTTACTGTGCCATTTCTACTGATGACAGAAGGCCCTTTCATCTAGCCTGCAAAGAGAGAGGAAAAATGTGGATTATCCATGGTGGTAGTTAATTTTATGTGTCCACTTGACTGGGTTAAAAGATGCTCAGATAGCTGCCAAAACATTAGTTCTTCTGTCTGTGAGGGTGTTTCTGGACAAGATTAGCATTTAGATGGGTGAACTGAATAGGACAGGTGGCCCTCCTCAATGTAGGTGGGCATCCTCAAATCCACAGAAGGCCTGATGAGAACAGAAAGGTGGAAGAAGGTTAAACTCCCTCTTTACTTGACTGTTTATTTGGGATGTCAATCTTTCCTGACCTCAGCCCTCCTCGTTCTCAGGCCAAAAGACCCAGACCAGCAAGGGCTGTCCACACACACACACACACACACACACACACACACACACATCTCTCCACAAAGCCACTCCAGTAGTTTGATACAGTAGGATCACCACTCAGCGAAGGAAGCACACACCCAGCCCATCATCAGTATCACTGCAGGTTTCCAGTGTCCCTCGTGTAGCACAGAGTGAACACTGCATTATTTAGCCCAGTCTTTTACTCAATATTGCCAACTTTTTACTTGACACTTCCATCATTCGTGGGTGTTAGTGGTCTATTTCAACCACTGCTTCCATTTTCACTGCTTTTCTTAAATTTAGCATTTCCGACATGTGATGTCAAAAATGGTCATTTTCTCAGAAGCTGTAATTTACGGATTACCTTTGAGAACTGCCAGTTTGCTGAAAAGTAGCTCTGATTCTCCCGGAGGTCCAAGAGAACTGAGCACTGTTTATTTGATGAAAATACGAAAAGGCCCTTCTCCATGGTCTGTTAATTGGGTGTGTTTTACTGATTACTTTGTAGAGCTTTGTTGGCACTCCTGGTCGTCAGCTTAGGAAAGCTGCTGACCCTCCCTTCTGCACCCTGAGTGACAGAGGGGCACATAGTGGTAAAGTGGTTCAAAGTCTAACAGTTTATACTTTTTAATAGTTTTTTTTCTGTAATTCATTTGTTAACGTGTCCCAAACGAATCAGAGGTAAAAGATGTACAACTTTAAATAAAAGCACATATTTTAGAAAGGAAATTAAAAGGAGTTTACAATTAATCCCCGTGTATGATATATATTACCGTGTAACCTCTTTGTCAGGCTACACAGTAATAGCCCCAAAACTGCTGAAACCAGTAACAGCCAAATGGAGCATTAACATTTACCATATCCAGGATGTATTACAGCTGGAAGATGTGGAGTGGAAATGTGTGCATATGTACAAATTTTAAAAGACTGTTTTTTGATCAGTGCAGTGCCCTTCTAAAATGGTCCACGTATCTAGTCTGTTACTAGATTATTTGTCTTAACTTTTAAGCAATATCTCTTGCAAAATAGCAGGGCTTGTTTAAACATCATTTTCATGTACCTTAGCTGGGAATCATTCCAAAATGTTCCGTTCTGCTTGCCTGTAATCCACATTTGCTCTGTAAACAACCGTGACTACTTGCTTGAAAAATAAGCACCAACCTTGATTCTAAAGCAACCAAAGAAATTTTTCATATTAAAATATTAATAGAACTTTTAGGCTGGGCGCAGTGGCTCATGTCCGTAATCCCAGCAGTTTTGGGGGCCAAGGCAAGCAGATAATTTGAGGTCAGGAGTTTGAGACCAGCTTGGCCAACACAGCGAAACCCTGTCTCTGTGAAAAATACAAAAGTTAGCCAGCTGTGGTGACATGTGCCTGTAGTCCCAGCTACTTGGGAGGCTGAGGCAGGATAATCGATTAAACCTGGGAGGCAGAGGTTGCAGTGAGCTATCATGCCACTGTACTTTGACCTGGGTGATAGATCAAGATTCTGTCTCAAAAAAAAATTTTTAATAGAACTTTTAAACTATTGTTTTACTTGTGGAAAAGAAAAAAACAATTTTAAGAGAATTATTTTAGCAAGACAAATTGAAAAATTCCTAAAGTAATAATTCATAGGATTAATATTTTAAAAATTATAATACATTTCACCTAGGATTTTTGTTATAGTTTAATGAATGGTTCTCTTATCACCTTTAAAATTATTTAAAATATACAATTAAAGGTTTAATGTATATCTATACCCAAGGAACAAATATATAGTCCTGGCAAAAATTAGTCATTACCTGAGAAGGGACTCAAGGAAACTTTGGAGGTGATAGGAATGTCCTGTATCTTGATTGTGGGGTTGGTTTCATAGGCACATACATTATTCAGAAATCATTGAATTGTTTGCCTAAAAGGGGTGATTTTATTGACAGTAAATTATGCTTCCATAAAAATGGCTTTTTAAAAACCAAATGCACGCACATTTTTAAAGTGTATTGTTTAAGCCAAGGCATATCTCTAACTTGACTTTTTGAGAATCATACATAAAAACTTTAATATTAATATCTCCAAGTTTTTCATATTTGTTTTCATTTCTTTATGTTTTTTTGTCATGTTCCATTACTGACCTCTACTGAGCAGTAAGTAGATTTTACAAGAAAATTATAAAAGTCTTTATCATAATAGGCTTCCTTCCTCCAAGTTATTGTTTCTCCACAAACATATACATTCATTTAAAACTCCTGCATCTAAGCAATACATTTCTCTTAGAATGCCTAGTAGAGGAATCTGTAGGGTCAAGATAACCATGAGTCCACTGGAGGTATTTTGTGGACTCAGTGTATTTGCCTTGGACCATAATCTGTGCAAATCTTTCTCCCACCTCTTTCTAAAGAACTTTAAATTTTTTACTACACTTTCAAAATATACGTCTTGTCTTCAAAAATACCAGATAGTTTCTGATTGCTGTTGTAGCAAATTACTATATGTTCCACAGCTTAAAACAGTATCAATTTATAATCTTACAGTTCTGGCTGTCAGCGGTCAGAAAGGAGTTTTACTGTGCTGGAATCCGCATGTTGTCAGAGCTGCATTTCATAGTGAAAGTGCTAGCGGAGAACCCATTTCTTTGCCTTTTCTGTCTTCTAGAGACCCCCTGGCTTGTGGCCTCATCCTGTGTCTTCAAAGCACTTCACTCCCAGGTCCGCGTCCAGTGTTACATTATCTCACGCTGACACTTCTGTCTCTCTCTTGTAAGCATCCATGGGATTATATTCTGCCCACCCCGGTAATCCAGGATAATCTTCTCATTCCAAAATCTTTAACTTAGCACATCTTCAAAGTCCCTTTTTCTATGTAAGGTATCATACTTACAGGTTTGGGGATTTGAACTTGGACATCTTCAGGAGATAATTCCACCTACTAAAGTATCCAAAATAGATTGGCAATAAATCTCTCTTTTTAAAAAATGAAATGAACTCAGCAACAGAAGTCAAACAACCCAATTAAAGGTGGACAAAAGATTTGAATACACATTTCTCTGAAAAAGTTATACAAATGACCAGTGCATGAAAAGGTGCTCAGTGACAATTGTCAATAGAGAATGCAAATCACAACCACAATGAGAGGCCATTTCACATCCACTAGGACAGCTATTTCCAAATAGTAATAATAGTAATAGCAATAATAGAAAATAACAAGTGGGCTGGGGGTGGTGGCTCACGCCTTTAATCCCAGGACTTTGGGAGGCCAAGACAGGCGGATCACGAGGTCAAGAGATAGAGACCATCCTGGCCAACATGGTGAAACCCCATCTCTACTAAAAATACAAAAAAAATTAGCTGGGCGTGGTGGCGTGCACCTGTAGTCCCAGCTACTCGGGAGGCTGAGGCAGGAGAATTGCTTGAATCCAGGAGGCAGAGGTTGCAGTGAGCCGAGGTCACGCCACTGCACTCCAGCGTGGTGCCTGGTGGGGGAGTGAGACTCTGTCTCAAAAAAAAAAAAAAGAAAAGAAAATAACAAGTGTTGACAAGAATGTGGAGAAATTGGAACCTTTATGCTTTGCTGATGGGAACATAAACAGGACAGCCTCTGTGCAAAACAGTTTGGTAATTCCTCAGCAAGTTACTTACAGAGTTACCACAAGACCAACAAATTCTACTTCTAGGTACATACCCAGAGAATTGAAATCCTGTGTTCAGATAAAATCTTATACAGCTAAAATACAGATGAAATGTTCAGATAAAATACTTTTACAAGAATGTTCATAGCACCACTACTCACAATAGCAAAAATGTGGAAGCAATCCACGTCTCTCAGCTCCAGCAAGCCTTGTTATTTCACAAGTAACTTTTGATAAAGTATTTGACCCTTTGACTTCGGTTCCTAAAGTAGCTCCTAATGATAAAGGTGAAAGAGACTTCTATTACTTACAGCAAATCCTTTCAACACATCTGAGCTTACATTAATAAGGTGATTTATGAAAAACCCCTAGAAACCGCAGGATGAGGGTCTGGCTGCCAGGGAAGGCAGCTTAGTCCCCAGAGGGCTAAAATTTTAAGTACCACCTATCAATCTCCAGAGAGGGGAATGAGGCTGAAAGTAACTTGATCACCAATGGCCAATGATTTAATCAATTGTGCTTATGTAATAATGATTCATAAAAGCCTAAAAGGACAGGATTTGGAGAGCTTCCACATAGCTGAACCCATGGAGGCTTACAAGAAGGTGAACAAGAACTATCAACGTGCTGGGGAGGGTGGCACACCCCAACTCATGGTAACAGGAGTTCTATGCTCGGGACCCTTCCAGATCTAACTCTATGTATCTCTTCTTCTGGCTATTTATTTGCATCCTTAAAAATATTCTTTGTAATAAACTGATAAACGTTAAGTAGAGGTTTCCCTGAGTTCTGTGAGCCTTTCTAGAAAATTAATTGAATCCAAAGAAGGAGCCATGAGACCCCAACTTATAGCCAATTGGTCAGAAGTTTCAAAGGCCTGGACTTGCAACATGTCTGGGGGTGGGGAGGCAGGAGGACTGATGCCTCCTCAACCTGTGGGCCCTGATGCTGACTCCTGCTGGTGTCTGCTAGAGGACTAATTGCTTGGTTTGTGAGGAGAAACCCCCCAAAATTTGGTCACCTAAGTCGTCTATGTTGATGACTGCTGTGGTGTGACAGCAGAGGAAAAATTTTGAGTTTTTTTCTAACATAATGGATCAACCTCAAAAATATTATGCTAAGTGAAAGAAGCCAATCACAAAAGGCCACATAATGTATAATTCCATTTATGTGAAACCACCAGAACAGGAAAATCAGAAAAACAGAAGAAAGATTAATGGTTACTGAAGGCTTGAGGGAGTGGAAAATGGGGAGTCATTGCTCAATGGGTAAGAAGTTTCCGTTTGTGGTTATAAATTCTGGAACTAGATAGTGGTAATGGTTGCACAACACTGTGAATGTACTTAATGCCACAAAACTTAATGCCACTCAGCAAGTTACTTACAGAATTACCACAAGACCAACAATTCTACTTCTAGGTACATACCCAGAGAATTGAAATCCTGTGTTCAGATAAAAATCTTATACAGCTAAAATATAGATAAAAAGTTCAGATAAAATATTTTTACAAGAATGTTCATAGCATTAATGCCACTAAAATTTATTTTAAAATAGTTAAAATAATAAATTTTGTATTCTGTATATTTTACCACAATTAAAAAAACTAAATGGTAATGTTTCTTAATTCATGTCTTTCAGAGCTTCTTCTTGCAAATAGGTGCACGCTGGTGTTCTGTTGTTCTTATTCACATTAAATGTTTGAAACCCTTACTCATTCTTTTCTCCATCTCTAAGTAGTGTTTACTCAGCAACCTGCAAGTGGAACACGCATTTGTAAAGTGGGTTCTTTTCAGCTCCTAGATCTTTATATGAGCAGGCTTCAAAGTCAGATTCCTACAGTAACACTCTGGATATTTTCTATTGTGAGTCATTAAATGTTTAAATGACATTCTGGTGAAATATCTCAAATCAAAAGGTACGCAAATATTTGACTAACAGGTAACTTTTTCAAGATTAAGGCTGTATAACTGGAGATCATTTTTAAGGAGTCTGTTTTCATTAGATATAAACAGCGGTTCTCAGCTGCCTTGGTAAGAATTGCCAATCCAGCGAGCCACACATGCAATGTTTGCCACTGCACGTCCTTCAGGATGCAAATGTAAAGCTACTCTTTGAAAATTTGGCCTTCAATCTGCAAGTAAAGTTTACAGATTGTAAAGCTATAAGTATGCATTATAAAGTGGATTCTGTGTAAGATGTACAGCTCAAAAATATGGTTAGACCTTACACTTCCAATGCTTTTATGTGCTTATGCGAACCCAACTTACCAACAGGCTTCCTGAGTCTTTGACAGATGGGGTGATGATCTCCATTTCAACAATGAGAAAGAACACCAAGGAAAGTACAAACTTTTGGCTCCTATCACCATAGCTCAACTTCAAAAGAATGCTGCCTTATATTTTGTGAGCATTAGCCAGGTTTGCTTCTGAAAGTAAAAGTTTCTACAATAAAGTTTATAAAATACTAAACACTATGGCCCCCTTTGGAAGCTTAACCATTCGTATAAGCATATTAAAGGTTCAGAGAATTCCTGCAACAGAGAAACTTGTTAAGTTTTGTTTAGTCTCTCATTTATTTGTTTCTAGAATTCATAATTACAAATAATACTGCTTGTGCATTACAGAAAGCTCATAGGAAATCTTTATCCTTATGAAATTTGTCAGAATCAAAAAGAACAAATTAATGTTAAGAAAACTCTGACAAATAGGGCCAGAGAAGACCATGAGGAGAGGATCTCACACATATATGCTTGATAATGAGAAAGATTCTGCAACAACCACAAGTTTGCACAAATACCATCACAGCCTTACACAAAAGATGCTTCTGCAAGGATCCCTGCCCAGCATCTGCCTGTCTAACCTCCGACTCATCCCTCTTAGTTTTGGTCTTTGTAGCCAAAGATAATTATTTTAAAACAGTTATCCAGTCCTCCTCATTTTTTCCTTTAAAGACTTTTGTCTTCCTTTGCCTTCCTGAATATGCACATAGTTTACCATTGCATGTGTGTTCCCATTGCAGTGCTGTATTCCCAAATAAATATCTTTTCTTTTAGAAAGTCTGTTGTAATTTAGGTTAACATACTTATTCAAGTGTCATGTACACATCAATATTTATTTTTATCATATAGTGTGCACTTATTTGTTAGCCCCTAGACAGCAATGTGATCTAATGTAGTTTAGAACTCTGAAGCTCATCTTCTCACAGCTCCCAAATGATGTGTCACGCTGCCAATTATGATCGCAAACAGGTGAATTGCTGCTGAGTATAAGAATTGTATTACCCTCAATTATAATTGCAAACAGGTGAATTGCATTAATACTGAGTATAAGAATTATATTACCACTACTTGTATATCTACTAGAAAGAGCAGGTGTCTAGAAATGCAAGTAAAGAACACATGCCCATTTTTCACAGGCTCCTCATGAATTATAAAATAAAGAATGAAGAGACATGGCCAAAAAGCATGTGCCCTGAATCATGTCACAGCCCAGGGGTTCTGCCGGAGCAGGTGGCCAAGGGAGATGCCTGCTTCAGGACTGACCTACAGGGACTCCAGGAAAATAGCTGGCTTAGGGAAGCCAGGGATAAAGGAAGGTGCCTCCTCAGTCCTCTTCTGCAGCAATCGCTCGAGTGTTTCCATCTCAGCAAGGTTGAGCCCTTGCCCTGAACAGAGCAGAAGCAGCCTTCTGACAAAGGCTGGCAGCAAATGGTGAGGATTGAGAGGTGTGAGTGCATGTGCTCATGTGCTCATGTGCACATGCACTCACAGGTGACAGGCATCGAACACACCTGTAACTACTCACTCCTTACTTCTCTGAATGCCATCCTCCATCATTCATCTAATTAAAATAAAAAAATAATTGGTCAAAGAAAAGAGAACCTGTTAGACCATCTTTACTAGGTATGGCCAAAAAATAGTTCTTTACTGGTTTACAATTGTCTGAATAAAATAAAATGTCCAGTTTTCTAACCTAACACCTGGCAGTAGCAATTTGCTTCCCTCAAGGCTCATGCATGTAGCAATTAATATTGTTATAAAAAAAGGCATCTATAATATTCACAGATAGAATTGTACATTTTAACTGCATGGCAAGTTGATATGAGCTACTAAATAGCAAGAAAAACAAAAATAAAATATTTTAAAGCTTGTGAAATCTTCATGATAATCTGATTTTCTTTAAAATAGTTACAGCTCCCAAAATGTGCTTCAGGACACCCCAGGGTGTCACAATAGGGTCACGGGGATTGTGCACGATATCTTAAAATTTCAGGAGAAACACAGTGCTACTCAACATCTGCTTGACATACTGTAAAAGACTAACTTGAGTTAGTTCACATTTTCAATATTACGTTGTGCTGCATTCCTTCAGATGTTATCACTGTCTTTGCGAAGCTCTGTTTTCTGTACTCACTATTGATAATCAGCAAATGTCTTGATAAAGATCAGTGTAGAACAGAAAGTGGGGGTGGCTGTGTCCAATCTGATTTCTGTTGTCTATTTTCACTTGCTTCTGTTTCCTCCAGTCCCCATTGAAAACAGGGATCCTTTCTTATCTGTCTTGGTATGACATCCAGTAGGAATACAATGCCTTGCATACAGCAGGTGCTTCGTAACTATTTGTGACATGGATTGTTGGATAATGGAACAGAAACACATCACTACAGAGCAAAGTGTTTACATTCTATATACAACAGTGATCAACGTATGTTTGAAAAGTAGGGCCTATTCGAAGGAGTCATGGGGGAATCCATTTTGCACAAATGAGATGAAGAAGGAAAAATCCACCTGGTCTTTTCTGACCAATCTGAGATGTCATATAGGCCATGGGGTTCCCCAAAATGTTGCAATAATGTGTGCAAAGGAGTTTAGTAAGGGACTGGGAAAACATACCACCAATAAACCACTCAAAGTCAAGAACAGAACCAAGTTTCTAAACACTCCAAATGTTCCATGTCCAAGGAAAAAGAAAGTGAGATGATATGCAGCCTTCTGGGGAAAGACATTGGAATAAGGGTCACGGAGAACCCCCTGAAGAAAAGGAAGGGAAGAGAACATTGTTAAAATTTAAAAATCTGTGTATGTGTGATTTCAGCAGCATGTCAGTTATAGGAAGGTGGAAGGAGTCGATTGCAGAGAGAGAAGCCTGAGCTGAGGCTGCCGCAGTTGATGAGGGGAAAGAACCCCGCACAGATGGCCAGAGCCACTGAGGATGCAGCCTGGTTAGGACCCAGGAGGCAGGGAGGATCTGGCCTCACTGCTGCTATGATCAGTGTTTCCCTAAACGTGGTAAACAGGTCGCTGTGGACATTAGCAGACTTAGCTAGCACTGAGAGCGTCCCTTCATTGTAATGGCTAGGTATACATATTTCCATACATTTTAAACATATACCTAGCATTAGATGCACAATTTAGCAATATTGTTTCCAACCCGAAGGCTGAAGTAGGTAAGCTTTGCTGTTGCTCAGCTGACACATCCTGCTTGAAGTGCAGGCTCCCTCAGTGCTGCCAGGGTGATCTGTTTGAACTCAGGAAGATGGTAGGGGAATATCAGAAATTTGAACAACACTGCTTATAATCGTGCTCCAAGAATCTGGCCAGAGCTTTTCACAAAATTTGCAGAGCTTTGTTGCACAGATTATTTTAACATGCAATTCCTACCTCTGGGAGAAAGGAGTTTATTTGCTGATGAATCTGGGCAGGAGAATATTTGCTTGGAAAACTGTGAATGATGTGTGTGAGATAAACATTCCATGTCCAGGAAAATGCAGGCTAGAGTTCCCCAGATGCGAAAGGAATGAGGAACCCATAGTTGTATATGAAAGTTTTGTCAGGATTCTGTGTAGTTTGAATACCTAATGTGGCACAAGTTCCATAGGAAAAAAACTTTCTTTAATCATAAACTGTACCATTTTATGTCTGATCTCTCTTTTTACCACAAGGAAGGGAAGAGTTTGCATTTATTAGGATAAGTTTATCAATCTAAATGAATGATATAATAATTAAATTCAATATTTAAATGTTATATTTGTTTCCTTCCCTAAAGCATCATCTTCAGAAAGAACTTTAAAAGCATAATATTTTGTGTTATGATTTTCCCACACTAATTTTCAGCAATTTCCAAAGTATTTCCTGTTTGTAGTGCTATAATCCACTTACACTCTCCTCAGGGAAAATGAGGACCAAAGACTATTTCTTAGTAAATGCTCTGGATTTCTTCCAGTTTGTTTTGTAATAAAAAGTATTCTGGAATATATTAGTTGGTAGAGGTGAAGTGGGGTGGTAAGAATAAGCTTTTTTAACAGAAGCATATGCCCTGTGTAGAACATGTAAAATGCCACCAAAGCAGAGATCAAAACAGAACTGAGTATTGTGAATTATTGAAAGCATGTGTGTGTGTGTGTGTGTGTGTGTGTGTGTGTGTGTGTGACAGAGAGAGAGAGAGAGAGAGAGAGTAACAGCATATATGTGGAAAGAAAGAGAAATATCCCTACTCAATTTTTTAATGTGGATTGTCTTTTCATATTAGGAAGCAGTGTTGATTTCAAACATTCTCATTTGCTACAAAATGGTTTTCCCTAAGGAGAAGAAAATGATACAATAGAGCATTAGTTCATATAATGAATTACTATTTCATTAAGCCACAAATAAGCCCATGTCTCTATGGATGCAGATGTGATTTATTAAGCACAAAGAAATCATAACAATAGCTCCAACTCCAAATCCAAATAAATGGATGTAAAAATTAGGCCCAGCAGCTACCTACAATGTTTATAAACTGCCATCAGAGTTCAATAAACAGTGAACGAGTGTATAAATGAAAGCCACAAAACACGATAGAACCTATCATTGCCAGTGTTGGGAAGGGAGACATGTAGAAGTAACGGAAACACAGGTTGAAAGTATTCTGTTTTAAAATGAGATTATAATGATGGCAGTAAGAGCTGAGATTCAAGAGAATGCTGAGCTGGGTGTGGGGCAACTGAGAAGGCTTCATGGAGGAAGCAGCATTTATTTGGACTCTGAGGACAAGTATGACTTCATACAGAGATAAGTAAGAAGGGTAGAAACAAATTCTAAACAAAGGAGCAGCAATAAGCAAAGCAAGAAGGATAGAAAAGCATGGCCTGAGCAGCCTCCAGGGAGTGATGCAATCGGTTTGGGAAAAGCCAGTGTATTTGAAGGCAATTACTCATAATAGTTAATATTGAGTACAAACTGTATGCCAGACAGGGTTACAAACATTTTGTATATGGTGTCTTATTCAGTCCTTGCCACAACCGTACAAGATGGGTACTATTTTTTGTCACAGTGTCAAATGAAGGAACACTGTGCCATAAGGTTGTGGAAATTGCTTGAAGTTATTCAGCTGGGAAGAAGCAAAGCTAATGCTCAGACACAGGAAATCTAACTTCAGAGCCTATATTCTTAACTAAAGCAGCATATTTTGCCCCAAAATGAACTTCACACCTTCTGCCCTAGTTGTGCTTCTCCTCTTGGATTTTTTTTTTTTATCTCAGTAAACAGCATTTCTTCCACCCAAGGTCTTATGGCAAAAATTGGTTTCCATCCTTGACTCCTTCCTCCCCCTTAACCTCCACATTCCCCATCTCATACCACGCCCAAATCTAGGTGTGTCTGACTCCCACATAGTTCTCAGGTCTCTTGCTTCTCTCTACCACCTCTGCCTCGCCTACAGTCCAGGTCACTCTCATAGCGCGCCTGCGCTGACAATCAGCCTCCCGCATGGCCGCACGGCCTCTAATCCTGCTCAACTCAGAACGGTGGTTCTCAAAGTGTGGTCCCACAATCAGTGGCTTCAGCTTCTTCTGGGAGCTTGTTAAAAATGCAGGTTCTCAGGGTCTCCCCATACCTACTAGGGGAGGGAGTCATGCAGTGGTTTTCTCTAAAGCCCTCTGGAGGATTTTGACTCACACTCAAGTTTGAGAACCACTGCCCCAAATCATTTCTCCACACTGCAACCCGAACACACATTCTAAGATAGAAAGAAGATCAAGCCCCTTCTTCTGTTGATCAGTTTTCACACATTTCCACTGAAGTGTTCCTTCTTCAGAGAAATCAGCCTACTTAACGAGTTGAAGTTCCCTGTCCATCCTCCCGTTGCCCCCACACTTCCCTACTGAATCACTCATCCTGCTTGACTTGAATTACTTATCTGTGTATGTCTCTTTTATGGGCACACTTTACAAAGGCAGGAATGAAGTCTGGCTCATCAATGTACCCCAGCACATAATACAGAGGTTTTTACAGTACTTCCAAATCATTTGTGGAAAAGATGAAGAGAGAAGGGAAAAAAAGGAGAAAATGACAGCCAAGGCCATATCCTGGAAAACCTGAATGTCAGTTGTAAAAGTTAAAACTTCAGGGGATAATGCACGTCGCTGAAGGTTTCTGAGCTGAGGACTCGGATGGGGGATGGTTGTAGAGAACAGGCTGAAGCAACTACACCACAAGCAGAAGATGACTCCTTGGGCCATAGTGTGTAGAAGGGACTAGGCAATGTGAGGGCTGCCGGGACCAGCAGGGATATCCTCCAAGCAAAGGCAATTAGGGCCTGAAATGGAGAACGGGTTTTATAAAAAATGGAACCAAAATGGATTGTTGTTACTTGGCTTTTGTTTAGCTGGCCAGAGCAATCCAGAGGTAATTCAACCTGGAAAATGCTTATGTTTCAAATCCAAGTGAATATAAATGGTGACACTGTTAACAACAACAACAGAAAGATAATATGGAAGGTCAACGGAATTTCAACCAAAGGGACGATGAGCCGAGG
>NW_016107688.1:68450-128082 GCF_001604975.1 Cebus imitator | reverse complement strand
GATGAGCCGAGGGGCGTATTGCATACAAGTGAATATAAATGGTGACACTGTTAACAACAACAACAAAATATGGATAATATGGAAGGTCAACGGAATTTCAACCGAAGGGACGATGAGCCGAGGGGCGTATTGCATACAAGTGAATATAAATGGTGACACTATTAACAACAACAACAGAAAGATAATATGGAAGGTCAACGGAATTTCAACCGAAGGGATGATGAGCCGAGGGGCGTATTGCATACAAGGCAGCCATGGCTTATCTGGATAAAAATATCTAGTGTAAATGTAAGAATGGATGAAGGAGAAAGAGACACCTAAAGAAACAGGCGTCACATCTGTAGAGAGATAAGCCCTGAAGTCACAAGTGACTCTGGGGCCTGAGACAACTGACAAAAAGTAACCTGTAAACCCACCAATTAAAAAATTCAGTGAAGTCAATAGCATCCCCTACCTGAGTTCCACACCTGGGAGTAACAATACTACAGTGTTATATATACTGTGTATGCTTCCTTTGCTTATTTATATATAGCTCAGTAAAGCTCCCTTAGGAATACACTCTCTGTCTCAAAAATACATATCCTTCAAATCTATTCTCCAACAACACTTAACAAATACTACTCAGAAGTGAATTTCTCAGCTCAGAAGCATGTAAACCTGTAACTATGGTGGTATAAAGGGAAATATATAAAACATCAACGTGCCAAATTTATAGGACTGAAGTACCTTATTAAAATGTAAAACTCTTAAACCCTACTCTCAAATAATGAAATGTCAGTTTTTAGTGGAGAAAAATAATTATAAGTATTATGTTAATTAAGCATTTAAACACTTCAGATGGCTAATATAATTATCAATTGTGGCTTCTTTATCTTCTTATACATATTCAGAAAAAATAACAATTATACTAAGAAATCTATAAAACTTTCATGAATTTTATGTTTTTCAATAGAGATAGGGGTACAAATATCCAATGAAGGGATTTGAATCACTAAAGTGGATCCCACTCTAATAATTTGGAGGGTTGTCTAATAAATCAGCCCTTTGGGTAGTATAGATAAAGGCAAGAGGGAACCTTTTTCTTCCATTCAGATAAGGAATCTCTAAATCTTTGACAAGATAACATCAATGGAAATAGTAAACTTCAAAAGAGTACTTATTTGTCCTACCATGAGATGAGTGGCTAATGTCTATTCTTCTCTTAGAATATAAATTTCATGAGGATGGTTCTGCATTGTCACCTTTTCCATTGTATCTCCAGATGTTAGTAAAAATAGAGTAGATGATCAATATGAGTGGAATAAATGAATGAATGAAATCTCCCCATTCAAGCCTACTATAAAAACCAAACTACCTCAGGCTACATTCAGGTACATAAGGTATATATGTTTTCTTTTTCTTTTTTTTTTTTTTTTTTTTTTTTTTTTTGAGACAGAGTCTGACTCTATCACCCAAGCTGGAGTACAGTGGTGCTATCTCAGCTCACTATAACCTCCACCTCCCATGCTCAAGCAATCCTCCCACCTCAGCATCCCAAGTAGCTGGGACTACAGGCATGTGCCACCATGAGTGACTAATTTGTTGTTGTTATTGTTAGGGATGGAGTGTCATCCAGTTGTCCAGGCTGGTCTTGAGTTCCTGGGCTCAAGCTATCCACTCACCTTGACCTCCCAAAATGTTGAGATTTTAGGCATGAGCCACTGTGCCTGGCCACATAAGGTGTATATATATATGAGATGAAGTTTTGCTTCTATCGCCCAGGCTGGGGTGCAGTGGCACAATTTCAGCTCACTGCAACCCCCACCTCCTGGGGTCCCAAGTTCCTGGATTCAAGTGATTCTCCTGTCTCAGCCTCCCAAGTGAGTAGCTGGGATTACAGGCATGTGACACCATGCTCAGCTAACTTTTTGTATTTTTAGTAAAGACAGAGTTTTACTGTGTTGGCCAAGCTGGTCTTGAACTCCTGATCTCAGGTGATTCACCCACCTCAGCCTCCCAAAGTGCTGGGACTACAGGCGTGAGCCACTGTGCCAGGCCCACATAAGGTGTATCTTTATTGGTTGCTTTTCACTTTCTTCATGCTTCATTTTAAAAGGGAGGAAGAAAATTTCCTGGAAACTTTTCCTCCTGGCCTAACATCACCAGGGAGCTCCACTTAACCTTTGGAGAATAGCTTCTCAAGAATTATTTTCAAAATTATTAAGTCACCAACTCCACATTATTTGAGCATCTGACCAAGGATCTCATTTATCTTTCCACTCCACTATTAATAGAGTGTCACCATTAGGAAAATACACAAAAGGTCTAAAAATTCTTTTTAGCAGAGCAAAAGGTGGGTTGTGTCAAATTTATCATATTTATTTTAGGAAGATGACAATGTTCCTATTAGAGTTCTATTAAAACTAACTTGGTGAAACTTTTCTTCAATAACCTAGGCAGCTTTTTGACATAAATTATATAAGGGAATTTCGAAAAAAGTTCACAGAAAAATTGAATTTAAAAAATTATAAATTTTATTCCATAACATAAGCTCCATCAAGGTCACGAAACTTTTGTAAGTGATGATACCAGCCACTTAGGCCATCTCTAAAGAACTGAGGGACCTGGGAATGTAACCATGTCCATGTGGCCTTTTTTACATTATTAATTGAATAAAAATTGATGCTCTTTGAATATTTTTTAACATTGGAAAGCAAAAAGAAGATAGAAGGAGCCAAATCATGACTATAAAGTGGACGCCTAATAACTTCCCAACAAAACTCCTGAAAAGCTGCCTTTGCTTGATGGGAGGAATGAGCAGGAGCATTGTTGTGGTAGAGAAGGACTCTCTGGTGAAGCTTTCCTGGGAACTTTTCTGCTATGGCTTTGACTAAGATTCTCAAAACACTCTCCTCACAAGCAGATGATATTTTTCTTTGGCTCCCTAAAAAGTTGACCAGCAAAATGCCTTTAGCATCTAAAAAAAAAAAACAGATGTTGCTATGGCCTCTTGGTAGCCATTGCTTTGATTATGCTTTGCCTTCAGTATATTACTGGTAGAGCTATGTTTCATCTTCTGTTACATTTCTTTAAAGAAATGTTTTGGGATCTTGATTCCACTTGTTTAAAATTTACATTGAAAGCTCTGCTTTTGTCTGATCTTGTCTGCAGCTGATTTGGGCACAATGGTTCTGGTGCCCATTGGATGGAAAGCTTGCTCAACTTTAATATTTCAGTTAGAATTATGTAAGCTGAACGAGTTGAGATGCTTATGGTGTTGTCTATTGCTTGTGCTGTTCATTGTCAGTCTTCTTCAATTAGGGCACAAACAAGATTAATTTTTTTCTCACAAATTGATGTGGATGGTCCACTGCTGCAGGCTTCATCTTCAACATTATCTTGTCCCTTATTAAAATGAGTTATCCATTTGTAAATTGCTAATTTCTTTGGGACATTGTCCCTATAAACTTTTCATAAAGCAACTATGATTTCACCATTATTCTTCCCAGTCTTTGCAAGCATAATGTTTGTTCTTGCTTTAATTTTAGCACAATTCATTTTTCTCTGATAGGGCTCCTTTTGAACTGATATTTTATCTTTCTTAGTGTCCCAAACTATATCCTGTTCAGACATGCTATTACAAGTTACTACAAGTTCATTTTGGCGCAAAGCAGTTTTAAACTCTGGGCATAGTTTGTTCATAATAGCATTTTCCATAAACTTTTTGAAGATCTCTTGTATCTTTAAAAATATATGGCCAAAAATATATGACTATGTGTAATGTACATTTAAATATATTTTATTTTCCCAACAATCATGTGAGAAAATAGAGATTTCCATTTTATAGATAAGCAAATTGAGGCTCAGAAATATTTACTAACTTACTTAAAGTTACAGATCCATCTGCCATTCCCACCAGGTGACTGTTAGGAAAAGATTTTTTTTTCAACTACTAATATTTAATATTTAAACGAAGACAAGCATTCTTTCCACTAGATTTCACTGCGTATTCTCTCATTAGGGTATTGTAGAAAATAATTGCTGTGTATGAATGGATTAAATGCTCACATGAGAGTTTCCCACATATGGTTAAAAGCCACGCAAGTTATCAATACTTATGCTTCAACTCTCTTGAGCATACAAGTTATTTACTTGCATTTCAGAATGTACAGTTGCTGAATTGTTCCATCCACTTTCTTTGTTTTGAAATTAACTTCTGTGTACACTCCCATTGCTAACGCCTCTCAGTGACCTTTTAGACCGATATTGCCTTTAAAGAACTAGAAAATTTGCCTGCTCATTGCATTAGTCATCATCAGAAGAATAATTCACCATTCCCAGACCATCAAGGTTTTTAGATTACTTCAGCTGGACAAAGCCATCACACAAATATATCTCAGTCAAGCACATATGAAGTTGGAAAAGAATCTTAGGTGAAGGAGAAGTTTCAGATCTCTGTAGTCACAGATAATATGAGTTTTAGGATCCTATATTTTCTGTAGCCAGTAGACTCTATGTTGTGTCTCCAGAAGTCACACTTACTGTGAAAACTCCACCAGAAGCTGTTTGACACTATGGAGAGAGAGGCATTCCCTTCTGGAAAAGATGCTACTTTGTAAGATGTATTATTTGGAATAAACATTTTTATTGTATTATAGCCTACTTAAAAAATAGATCACATGTAACACCATATGGAACTAAATGAGAGTTATTTGAATTGGGTCAGTTTATGGGTTCTGATGTGATGGACAGAGGGCCAGATTGGAAGTAAAACCTGGAAACCAGCATAGCTCTACCATTTATGCCCTGCTAACTATAGGTGAGTCCTTCAGTTTTTCTGATCCTCTTTCCTTATCAATAAAGTGAGGAATTTAATACAGGGAATTACTAACATGCCTTTCAGAGCTAATGCCTCCTAAATGTATTATTTTAAGCATTACAAAATGAAATAAAGTCAATAAAAGCATCACAAACTGCTAAAAAGAAATGTTTCTTTGTAACTACTTCATGAATAAATCAATATGATACTCTCAAAAAGAAACACCTTTACACAACTTGCTTGACTTAATTCTCCATTTTGAAGGTAAAACTGAATATTAATGGAATCGTCCTGATGATATTTCTTCTAAGATTTTCAAATGGGGTTGAAAAAACCCAGCTTAAATTTTTATAAACAGTAATCTCCATTGTTTATTTATTTTACCGGGTTTATAAAAGTTGAAGACATGAAGGTGGAGTGTTAGAAAGTAAAATCTCAGTGTGTCTATGTTATAGCTGATCACCACTACTAAAATTTTCAGACATTTAAAATTCCTACTTCCTTCCTCTATTACTTGACCACAGACAGCGTAATTAGCCTGACTTAAAGTCCCTTTCCCTCTAAAAGTATTACTTTCAATCTTCACCAAGACTGAGTTTCATGAGTAAAATATTTTCCCCTCCAATGTCAAAGGAACTCAGTGGTAAGAGTATTAAATGACTAAACAGTTTTAGCCCTATCCTTGTTATGGAATAGCTTTGTGACCTTAGGCTAGTCACTTCACCTCTCTGAGCTTCCAAGTCCTAATTTTCTAACAATGAAGTGCCAGGGAGATGATAATAGACAACTTCAAAGGCCTTTCCATGCCCAAAGATACTGCAGCAGAGCCACCTGTGAAATATAGATGCAATGCCTTAGAGGTTGTTATGGACTGAATGTTTGTATTAGACCAAAATGTATATGCTGAAATCTTAACCCTCAATGTGGGGGCATTAGGAGGAGAGGCCATTAGGAGGTTATTAGGTCATCTTTGCTATTAGAAACCTGTAATATCATTTTCTTTTCTTTAGATCTCTTACATTTACAGAGTGTCCTCAACTTTGTCTTTCATTACGTTATTCATTATTTACTCACTTTTAAAAGTAATAAAAGATATTTTTATATTTAATGCAGTTAAACATGCATGAATATGTAACTAAGCAGACAGATAATAAGATTATTAACTTTAGCTTTAAAATGCAGTTAACTGTCAGCATACTAAGTTTAAAAATATGTAATATTTGCCTAATGGGATTTTCCTTTTTAATAAATTGTAGTAATTCCTTTAAGAAGAAAACAGACAAAATATATTACCATCTTGCACACTCATTTGTGTTATTCTGTAATTACAGTATTTAGTATAATCTCAAACATTTATAGTAATTACCACCTTTAACTAACCAATTTTTGTTTTCCTGGACATGAGGAAACTAGAAATTTAGACACCAACCAATATCTACGTACGTTTTTGCCATGAGTATACATTTTATACTGCATTTTAATAAATTTGAAATAAATATTTACATTCAGATATATATATATATATATATATATATATATATATATAAAATTCAAAGGCATTTAAATGCCCTATTAGTCTGTAGTATTCTGTACATAAAGCTTAGAAATGAGTACTCAAAATAACATTTCTTAAATGATATTTACACTTTTTATTTCTATTTTAAAATGGTTGTGGTATATGTATAGCATCTATTAATTAGCTTAATTTTATATTAGTCTAAGATCTTAAAGCTAATCAAAGATCCAGAAATTACAAAACCTACCAACACATTAAGCCCCTATGATTTGTTAAATAAGAATTCACAATATTAAATTTCTAAAAGACACTCACACTTACGATTTTGTTGGACTAAGCACAATTTTATATTTCTTAACTTTACGTAAGTTGTGGATATAATAATACATTGTTGGGTCCATAGAACTAATATAGAATATTTTCAAATTTTAGTCATGAGAAATTATATTCAAATCTTGTCTGAACTGAACATTAGGTGAATGTTTTTTATACAGTAATAAGATCAGAGAAAAATATGTAGAGCTTTTATAAGCTAAAATTGAATTACTAATATTTGGTAAAAGAGTTATCTTTTTAGTAGAAGTAAACTTCTGTGAGATACAGCAATAATTTAAAATCTATCAATCTCCAAAGTTTTCTGAGAGAAGTTAAAAATGGAAGGAAAGAAAAGAAGAAATGAAAGGGAACTGGCTTCTAATATAAAATCATCTCTGTATAAAGGCTACTTACCCTACTTTCTGGGAGGAAAGGAGAAGCCTGTATAAAAAAGAAACCATTTTCCCTCTCATGTACATATCCACATGCACTCACACAAGTTTGCACGCTTACACACCTACACTCTTACACACACGTGCACATACTAACATATTCACATACGCAAAAACAGTCACACGTGCACAGTACCTGAAGTAAAAATGGGTCTCCTAGTTCAATGTCATCTCTCAGGCAAGGCAGAATCATCTCCTGAAGGTTTCTTTTTGTTGTGGTGGTTCTAATGTGTATCTCTAGTAGACAATCATGTTTATGTTACAATTTTCTCAAAGCGACTGTTGTAATTTCAGTTTGACCATGGTGACTCATGACAGAAATATGCACTTAACTGAAAGCTTTAAGGGAGCAGGTGTTTGTCCCAGAGTGCCAAGCACATTGAGGAGAGCCCATGAGATCTGCAATGGATAGTAAGAATGGGTCTTGTCCAACTTCCTAGGTAGCATATGGCCACAGACCAGTCATCACTGATAAGACACCCAGGGAAACCCCCAAGAGTGGGCAGAAGAAACTAAATAAAATAGTTCTCAGGGATGAAAAGACAAGACTATGGAAAGTTCTCACAAGTTTTTGAACAGGTAGCCCAAGCCAAAGTTTGTCAAAAAATTGTCAGTCTTGTGAGACTGGAACTCATCAGTCTTGGAGTGATCAGAAAGGTGGACTCTAGAGCCTGTGCATTCCTTCTCTCTAGTCTTTCACCTGCAGACTCACAGGAGAAAGGGAGGAGTGGCAAGAAACAGGGAGGAAGCATTGGTATTTGGGCAGTTTTTCACCATGGATAATAATTTTGAAATTTTATTAGCTAAGGGAAGGATTCTTAAAATGATTCCTCATTCCTAGGAGAAAAACTAAATTTATTTGAAAATCAACTCAAGCAACAGCAAATAAGAATTCAGGAAATCAGATATAAGCAGGGCCCCACCTGTCTCACAGATTTCTGAGTAGAAGGCTCAGAGGCCCTAAGGTAGTACCCTCTCCTGAGTCAGGGGTCTTGGGCCTAAGCAGAAAGAGGGAGTTTAATGAATCTCAGTGAAAGTTCATGTATTGTTGACTACTGACTTCCCAAAATATCACCATAAAGATCTGCTGCTCAAACAAAGCTAAGTTGGTTAGGCTTGTTGTAGTAAGGGAAAAAACTCCTTTGACAGCTTTGGTAGTGAATCAGAAGGGAGAAGTCGGGGGAGAACATTAATAGCATTTGAGGGCTGAGTTGGATGATTTTCTGCAAAGCAAGACTCTAGTTGGGATAGGCAAGTGTATGGCATAATATTTTTGAATGGGTGGGTGTAGTGAGGAGAGGGTCCTTAAAGGTTATTGATGAATAAACAGTATGAATTGGTTCACTGTCTTGTCTTTCAGAAGCCTCATTTCCAAGAATAAGTAGCTACGTTGTTTTTGCCTGATCTCAGTATTGTTTAGCCCAGGAACAAAAACTCCATTGGTTTTGGTTTCCTAACATACAATGACATAGAGGTCACAAGTATGAGCTTTGGCAGCATACAGCCCCTTTTCAAACCCCAGCTCCTTAGTTTACCAGCTGTGTGTCTGGAGCCACTGAATCCCCTTTCTTTAGTGTCAGTTCTCTCATCTGCCTAATTACGGCATGCATTTGTTGACCTATTTCTGATACTGTTTTGATCATAGCATATATGTATTGACGGTTTCAAACACTGTTAGCAATATTTTATGTAATCCTTTACAATAGCCCAATGAGAAAATTACACTCAAGCCCCTTTGCCAGGTGAGGAAACAAAAACAGAGAAACAAAGAGGCTAAATAAATTTCCCATCATGAGACAAGTAAGTGGGTGAGCCATGACTTGGCCCCTGGTAAACTCCAGAGACATCACAGTGAATCGCTATGCTATATGGCTTCCTGCAGGCTCATCTGGAGGGTTGAATGAGAAATTCAATATGCAGCAGGTCATGAAACAATTTCGTTTGCTCAGCGTGGTTTTGTTATGTGAGTGGACCCTGCAGTAGGATGGCCTCCTGGCCAGGGTTAGGTTCCTCTTTGCATTCTGAGCTGTCAGAATAGGCTCCAGCCACCTGTGA
The DNA here is from genome assembly GCF_001604975.1 of Cebus imitator. Lineage (NCBI taxonomy): Eukaryota > Metazoa > Chordata > Mammalia > Primates > Cebidae > Cebus > Cebus imitator. Next base: position 118,946 of record NW_016107688.1, on the reverse strand, counting down.
CCCTGAACTGCCATCACTGGGTAATTATTTTCCTTGTATTTCTTAATGTTTCTTAAATGTATGTATAGCTCACATTTATTTTAGCTTCAGTATTAGAAGTGTTTAGGGGGTCTTTATTTTGAAGCCCCTATTGATGAGGTTTTTGTGAGCAGAAAGAGGTTATAAGAACCTAACTCTTGTTTATATCAATTAGCCTATGAGAAAATTGGCTTCATTATATGTCATGTTGCTTATAGTCAAAGTTTCCAAGAATCAATCTAGGACATTAAATGAGAACTTAACTGTGTAACCCTCAGTCCCTGGTACATGAAAAAGGGTCAGCGTCAGGTGCTACTATTAAACTATTGAAATGAAAATTCAGTGATAGTGTAAAGTTGAGAAAAAAACAGGATGCAGAGGATGCTTATTTTCTGACTTTGAGATTTCTGAAGGTGCAAAGTGCAAAATCATGGCTATTCTATAAAAAGAGAAGAAAAACCTTCCTCATAAAATAAAAACTGGGGTAGTATCTAATAGATTACAGCCCTTCTTCTTGTACCAAGAGGTCAGAGATTACAAGGCTTGCAGAAACTTCGTATTATGCACCCTCTTGCTGCCCCTGCTGGTGAGACCGTAAAGTGTTAGTCTTCCAAGTTGAAATGGAAGACTGATTATCTCCATGGAATATATCAGCATTTTCTCTTCATATTAACCCTTAGTTCTAAGCCACCTCGCTGGACAGTCTGAAAATCCCACCAACTGGAGAAGTAAGCAAATTCCTTATCCTGTCAAGGAAACTCCTTCTAATCTACAAAAGTCTCAGACAGCAAAGGGACCAAGTGGTCACGGAGGTGAAATCTGTGACTCCCTGTTGGAGCAACCTGATAGTAATAAACAGAGATTGAGAACCTGCCATATAAAGCAACCTCTGGAGCGCCTGATATCTACTAACTCTTTTAGCACCCACTCGACCCTGTGAGATGCATACGACTTTATTGTATCTACCACTGTAAAGAGGAATGAACCAAGCTACAGCAAGACTATGCTGCTTGCCCTGAAGCCCACAGCTGAGTAAGTCAGGGTCTGTGCTCATAGTGACTTTGCTATGCTGATGCCAGAACCTGGTACCATTTAGCAACCCTCCAGCTAATATGGCTCCATGCTCTACTTCTGGAAAAGCCGAGTTCCTGCAGCCTTGTCCTACATCACCCGAAAGAGCTGGAAAATAATGCAGTTGAGTTCCATTCTATTTGTTCTGAGAATAGGAAAGCCACACTGAAGCAGCATCTTAAAGAGAAATCTATAGTTAGGAGTGACGAAGATTTGAAACAGATGTCAGTAGAAAGAAAAAGGGAGAGGCATCATGATAATTATACTCAGTGATGCTTTTTAAGTGGCATATATTCAGTTAAATATAGGGAGGATTGCTGCTGGCCATATGAACAAAGCGCAAGAGAAGTCTTGGATCAAGGCAGACTTAAAGAGACAAGGAAAAAAATAAAATTCAAAACTTTGACCTAGTGCAGGAATAAGGGCAAGTACTGGGGAAGCAGAGGGAAGGAGTGGAAAGGTTGACACAGAGATGGCACAGGCAGGCATGAGAGATTGACTGGCCAGGACTGTCAATGGGCTGCTGCTCTTAGTAGGAATTTCACAATCAAATGACCTAATTATTGCCTTGGAAAAAACACAAGAGTTCCTCTCCTAACAGGGTGATGGATGTATTTCAGTGGAGCACAGAATAGGCCGGATGGTGACTAGCAAGAATAAAAGCCCTAATGGACAGAAGAATCCATCCAAGATATGGTAAGGACAGGCTTCTGAAATACTTGTGCAATAATGAGAAGAAATATTATTTGTCACTGCCTTTTTTGAGCAGGTGTGTGGATAAACCTGCTTTGGGTAGAAGCTGAACCTCAGGCCTGTGACAGCTGGAAGCCAGTATTGAAGGCAGGAAAGAGGTTGCTCTTCCCAGGAGAGGGGAGAATAATTTGACTTTGGTGTAGAATCCAGAAGGCAGGAGAGAGGGAACCAGGAAAGAGCTTGGGGTGGAGGCTAAAAAGAAGCCCTGGTTGCCAAAGCTAGGAGGTGACTGCAGGAGAGCATCAGTGATGAATCCAGGAGGTGACTGCAGGAAAGCAGCAGTGACCAAGCCAGGAGATGACTTTGCAGGAGAGCAGCAGTGACCAAGCCAGGAGGTGACTGCAGGAGAGCAGCAGTGACCACGCCAGGAGGTGACTTTGTGGGAGAACAGCAGTGACCAAGCCAGGAGGTGACTGCAGGAGAGCAGCAGTGACCAAGCCAGGAGGTGACTTTGTGGGAGAGCAGCAGTGATCAAGCCAGGAGGTGACTTTGCAGAAGATGTGCAGTGATTGTGAAGTTGTTTCCGCACAGGGAGTCATTGGACTCCTTCTACCACGTCCCGTGTAAGCACTCTCGCTCTAGCAAGCCCTTTTGGTGCTCCCAGTCACGTCGCCTGGCCTGCATTCAGTGAGAGCTCAGATGCCCTTCTGGTCCTGGCCTTCTCAGATGCCACAGTAGCTGCCCAGCCTGCCTAAGACCTGGAAGGGGAGGGAAATTCATGCTGCTGCAGCCAAAGGATGAATGTCCTGTCATGAACAATTCCTGGAGGCACTCTGTACGTTTTGCAGAAGTCCTGCCAGAATGGAACCTTCCCTTCTACACAGCCAATTTGATAACATATCATTTGATTTTTCCTCCTTTTGTGACTCATGTTCCTGTTCCCTCACCCTGGCTTCCTGAGATCATCTCCCAGATGAACTCTCTGCACTGAATTCTGGTCTCAGTTTGCTTTTGGGAGAACTAAGACACTCACCACTGTGTTTATGTGAGCCAGATCTTCACATCACGAGCAGGTGTGTGTCTGCATTCAGCCAGACAAAAAGCAAACCAGCAATTGCCCACATGAATGCAGTCCATGGACAAGAGGAGAGTGGTAGCCAAGTGACTCTGGGACTCACTGTCAAAGACACCTGTCTCCTTCTCTTTCATTCTCTTTAGCTTTACATCAGAGTATGTGGCTGCCTCATTCCCCTGGGTCCTGCAAGCAATGATATTAACTATAAAAGCAGTCCAACTAAAAAAAAAAAATGGGCAGAATATTTGAATAGACACTTCACAAAGGAAGACAAATTACCAATAAGTGTGTTAATAATTCTTAACATCATTAGTCATCAGGGAAGTGGAAATTAATACCGCAAGGAGAAATCACTACATACTCACTAAAGTGGCCAAAATGAAAAAAAGTAATGACATCAAATTTTAATCTGAGTAAAGAGCAACTGTTGATGGAAACATAAGATGGCACAGCCATTTTGGATAAAATAAAACAATGCAAACACTTTGGAAAATTTTGGCAGCTTTATGTAAAACTAAGCAAATACCTATGGCCCAGCAATTCCACTCAAAAAATTCTTCCCTAAAGAAATAAAAACATATATCCACCAAAAGATTTGTAAAAGAATGCTTGTAGCAGCTTTATTTATAATATAGGATTCAAATCCAGGTCTTTCTGGCTCCAAAGTTTGTGCTGTTAACCATCATGATATACTGGTTTAAATAAACGGGGATACAGTCTTTGGAAAACAGTTTAGAAGTTTTATATAAAAATCAATAAAGGCTGAGCAAAGGGCTCATGTGTGTAATCCAGCACTTTTTGAGGCTGAGGCAGGTGGATTGCTTGAGTCCAAGAGTTCAAGACTAGTCTGGGATTTATGGTAAGACCCTGTCTCTACAGAAAAAAAAAAAATTAGCCATGAATGATGGTGTGCGCCTGTAGTCCCAGCTACTCAGGAGGCTCAGAGGGGAAGATTGCTTGAGCCCAGGAGGTCAAGGCTGCAGTGAGCCATGATTGTGTCACTGCATTCCAGCCTGGGTGACAGAGCAAAACCCAGCCTCTTTAAATAATTATTTAAAATGGATAAATAGAAACAAAACAAACAAATACTCAATAAATACTTTTGGCCTAGCAATTCCACTCAATAAATCTTCCCCAAAAGAAACAAAAACATGTGACCCAAAAACTTATAATATTCATCGAAGCTTTATTTATAACAGAAAATAATGAAAGCAGCCCAGATATCTATAAAGGAAGAGAATAGGTGAACAAACTCTAGCATATTTATTAACTAATAATACTTGGCAATAAGAAGGAACAATTACTCTCATATACAACATGGGAAAATATGAAAACATGCTGAGCAAAAGGAGCCTTATAAAAAGGGAGAACTCTCTGGTGTGAAGAAAATTTCCACTTCTTGGGGTTTTGAGTTATATAGTTTTCTGCACCTGTCAAACCTCATAGAATGGTACATTTAAAAATTGTGCGTTTTATTCTCTGTAAATTTTACCTCAAAGAGAACAAAAAGAACTGTAAATAAATATTGAACTTGAATAAATGATACATTAACTAGATTACATATATTGATGATTAAGTATTTAGTAGGAAATGTACTAATGTCTACAACTTACCATAAAATGCATTAAGAATAGATTAATATATGGATAGACAGGTGATTAAGTAAATGTGGTAAAATGTGAATTGTAGAATCTACAAGTTGATATATGGGTGCTCCCTATCCCTTCAATTTTTCTCTTTTTGAGATGGTCTTTCTCTGTTGCCCAGCCTGGAATGAAGTGGTACAATCACGGCTCACTGCAACCTCCACCTCCCTGGCTCAAGCCATCCTCCCACCTCAGCCTCCTGAGTAGCTGGGACCATAGGCATGTGCCACTATGCCCAGCTAATTTTTGTATTTTTGTGGGGACTGGGTTTCACCATGTTGCCCAAGCTGGTCTCAAACTCCTGTACTGAAATAGTCTTCCCACCTTGGCTTCCCAAAGTTTTGGGATTACGGGCGTAAGCCACCACAACCAGCCTCTTTCAATTTTTTGATAGGCTTGAAATTTTTTGTAATATAATGTTCGAAAACTCAGGAATGACAATAAAGAGAAAACGAATGGCTGCTGTTACTGAGAAATTACTTTGTCATGCTTTCTATTAACATCACAATATCTTGTTTTTAATCCTCTCAACATCCTGTGGGGTGGGTGTTACTATCCCCATTGCCTTCAGAAGAAACCTTATGCCCAAAGAGGTTGAATTAACTTTTCCAGGATCCAATGGCAGAAAATAAAATGATGCAACTACTTGGAAAAAGTTTGGCAGCTTTACATAAAAGTAGGCAAATACTTACAGCCAAACAATTCCACTCAAGAAATCCTTCCCTAAACAAATGAAAACATATATCCACCAAAAGATTTGTGCAAGAAAGCTTATAGCAGCTTGATTTATAATATAGGATTCAAATCCAGGTCATTCTGACTCCAAAGTCTGTCCTGTAAACCGGTTTATATATAAACCAGTATATAGTGATATACTGGTTTAAATAAATGGAGACACAATCTCTGCTCCCAAGCATCTCTCCTTTAGGTGGCCAGTCTGGTTTGTATTCATAAAAGAATCAGTTTCTCTCTGTTTTGCCTGTCTCTGAATGTTTGTGTTGGTCATGGCTCTCAGAGGTACCAGGACACAAGGCTAAGGATAAAGAATGAGAGGCAAGGAGATGAGACACTATTTACCAGCCAGGAAGGGCAAGCTGGGCTAAGCAGCAAGGCAGCTGAGAAAGGCCGAGGAAGCAGAGGCAGCTGGGAAAGGTTGGCAGAAGGGTCCTGGGAGCCCAGCCAGAAAGGCCATAAGTCCACACAGGGTAGCCAGTCCAAAGCTGTGGGACTGAGCCCAGAAGCAACGGCGCAAGGAGGACTTTAGGCTCAGGCCCATCTGAAGCCTGAGTAAGGTAAGAGGTAGGGACAGCAAACAAAAAACAAACTAAAAAAGAAACACTTAAAACCATTAGGGCTTAGTTTTTGTTGTTTGCCTATAGGTATATTTATATATAAATGTGTGTGTGTATATAGTATATGTATATATAGTGTGTGAATGCACAAACACACACACACACATACATATAGATTTTCTCCTTAGGGCCTAGGTTTGAGGACCAGTCTTCCTATGTACCCACTCTTCAAACTTACTGAAACTCTCCCTTGTAGATGCAGAAAGTAATAGTGTATGGTTTTGGTGAAGGCAAGTGAGGTAAGGAATATAGGGAATCTCTGTACGCTGAGAAAGAAAATTCACATTTTAGGTTTTGAAAGTACTACGAATAACATTATGGAACTATGTAAAAAGCAAGAACCAACACTAAGGAGGTTTAACACTGAAATCACTTCCATTTCACCCGGCTTTTTGTGTGGCATGAGAAAATGCTAGCTGAAGCTAACTTGAGACTTGCAAACAGGGACACCTGTTTTTACCAACTGTGAAGACTTCAGCAAATAAATTACTAATTTTGGCCTCAGTTTTTTCTCTGAAATAAGACTAACGATAGTTTCTCGCACTTAGACTTGTCGTATTAAGTACGTTAACACATAGAAGAGGTTGTGGCACAAAATAAGGAGTCTTTAGAAGTCAGTGGATATTATTCGTGACGTAGTTATTGTTGTGGTGTTTCTGTTGGCCAGTTGGAGACCGTGCCGAGCTTAGAATCTTCTGATTAGTCACTCCTGCCAATCCTCTTCTGTCAGTCTTTCTGGCTCTATATGTCTTTGTCTCAACTATTCACAGTATGGAGTTGAAGAGAGAGAGAGAGTGTGTGTGTGTGTGTGTGTGTGTGTGCGTGTGTGTTTTAATTTTTGCATTATTTATTGCATAATGTGTTGCACAAATAATAATTTCTTGTTTCTAATTTTTGCAATGAGTTATCATTCTTTTGTATTTTTCTAACCACTGACATTCACTTCCTCTTCCTCAGCCTAATTCCCCTATCACTACCAAAGTCAAACAGGCTGAATGTAGGTTACATGGCCCTTTATTGTGAATTGCCTATCCTGGATAAATAGCCTTCAACAGAACAAAAACTTTTTCCATCTCTGAAACTTCTCATCTTTTGTTTCTATACCCCTTGTGTTGCTAGGAAAAGTCTTGTTTTAAGATTAATTTTTCTTGAAGGGGATATTCCGAATGACCAAGTTTGAACAGTTCTCAAAATTAACATCAATTTGGCATTTAAAAAAAATTTAAAAATAGAGGGATTATCAATGACTATATAACAGTTAAACAGTCTTTAATTGCAGAAAACATAGACATAATAGGAAGCATAAAATGTTTTAAAGGATGTTTGAAATCCTGACCTACCACTGTTAGCTCTGTGACAATGAGCAAGACACTTAACCTCTCTGAACCTCAGTTACCATATCTATAAAATGAGAACAGTAATATGTACCTTTTAGTGCTGTTGTTAAGATTAAATGAGATAATTACCTTGAAGTGCTATACGGGCTGGCTTTGTGAAATACTAATAGATGATTTTAAGTCAAATGATTTTAACTTCGAATTGTCACTTTTAAACACATTTGAACTTTGAACAGTACCAACGCTTTTCTAAAAATCTTTAATTCATTAGATATGTGCAAAATGTAGGGAGTTTTGTTCTCGGGAGTTTTGTTCTCAGCTATGTCAAGTGACCTATGGCCATGGCTCGACTGTTTATGTGTCCGACTCATTTTTAGCCCTATTATCATGCATGACCAAGAAGAAATCAAAGTGCCTTTATTTTTCTTTCTGAAACTTAATACAAACTGACAGACCGTAAGCAGCAATTTCTGCAACCTGTGTCAGTGCCAAGAAGTATACCAACCACACCTCCTGACCTCCTTCTGATGGTTCACCATTTCTCTGGGAACCAAAATCAACTTCCTCCCCAGCTCACTCCCTTTTTTGCTTCTTTACCTTAGAAGATAAAATAAAAATTGTCAAATTTCAAGGGTCCTATCAAAACCTTTTAAAGCACATTGCAGAATGAAAGAAAGGAAAGGGGGGGAAGGAAGGCAGGAAAGAGGGAGGGGGAAGGAAGGAGGGAAGATGGGAAGGAAGAAAGATGGGAAGGAAAGAAGGCAGGAAGGAAGGAAGACAGGAGGGAAGGAAGAAGGAAGGAATGAAGGAAGACAGGAGGGAAGGAAGGAAGACAGGAGGAAAGGAAGGAAGGAAGACAGGAAGGAAGAAGGAAGGCAGACAGGAAGGAAGGAAGGAAGGAGCTCCTGCCTCTGAGAAGTAGTTGGTAAGCAGGATCATTACGGAGTCCAGCAAGGTATATGCAACTTCCAGAAAAGAGCTTAGGTAAAGATGACTTGAGATATTCGGGAAGTAAGTGTACCCCTAAAATGCATACGATTATTTAAATATTAGGTGGCTACTTAACTGGTCAGGTGAAGGAGAAATTTTAAGTTGAGTCACAGACTGGTAATTGTGAGAGCTTAGACAAATTTTATAAGGTAGCCAGTAGTGATGATGGAACTTGCATTCATCAAATAATGTTTGCAGAATTTATTTAGGAACTTAAAAAAAGTATTTCAGTTTTTCAAAATTCAAAATGCTAAAGACAATTATATTTTTAAAAAGTAAACCTTGACTGTCTCCTAATCTACTTCAAAACTCACATCTTTGGTGTTAAATGTCATGCGAAATCCAGCATTCAAGTTAAACACTGCATTCAGTATGATGATTGATGTTTTTACATGAAGAAGCTATGTACTCTATCTGAAAATTTCTAAAAGCCAGTTTTTCATTTTTATTACTAGAAGAGTAATTTGAAGAATAGAGTTGGCAGACTTAGCAAGTAAAAATACAGAACTCCAGTATTCCAAGATTTAAAATTAACTGAGAACCCTGTATTTTATCTGGTGACCCTAAATCAGAGAACAATTGAAAATAAAAGAATATTTTTAAAATTGTAAATTAATATGCTGACAATCACAGAAAAAGACTCGGCAGAGACTGGTATTAATTTTATTGGTATAAGGAGATCAGTGTCTCAGGTAGACACTGAGATACTGCACCCTGATTCCACAGTTTGAAGAGCCTCAGGTAGAACCAGAGAAATTAGTTTTAACATTAAAACCAAATTAAGACTTAATATTTATAATTAATTTATAGATTCTTAAAAATGTGTAAAGAAATACCAGCAACCTATTAGAAATATGAGAAAAGGCTGTGGAAATAAACTTCATAGAAAACTAAGTCCAAGTCACTAAGGAATATGAAAAAAATGAGGAAATACAAAATAGTAACTGAGGTATTGTTTTAGCCATCAGGAAGAAACATTCAGGTGCCCAGCTAAAAAATGACAGCATTTCATCCCATTAAAAATGTCTGAGATATTGTTAAATCCATCAGTATGACACATTCAGGTGCCCAGCCAGAAAAGTGACAGCATTTTATCCCATTAAAAATGTCTTTCAATAGAATATATTCACCTCAAGAATGTTTTTGTAAAGGATTATTTGAAAAGAACAAGGAGGGGTATCCAGTTCTAACCCTCACTGGTGTACTGTGATTCAATCCTGGCTCTAACCCCCTAAGCTGCAAGGTAATGGCTTAGTACTCCACATGCCTGTCCCCTCTCCAGATACCAGCCATAAGTCCACCCTCACTTCTGACCAACTGACACAATCTCCCTCAGGTTCAATAGTTGGCTAGAATGACTCACAGAACTCAGGAATAGACAATATTTGTGATTCCCACTTGATTATAAAAAATGCAACTATGAAACATAAATAAAGCAAAACATGGAGTAAGTTCTGGGAGGGTCCCAAATGCAAAGTGTCCATGCCCTATCCTCATGAAATCAGGGCATGTTGCCTGTCTGCCCTGTGATGTGTTCACCATCACTAAGTTTCCATGTTCAGATTTTTTATTAGAGTTTTATTATGTAGGCACAGTTGATTAAATCATTGGCCTCTTGAATGAATTCAATCTCCTGCTGTCTTCCTCGTCTTGGAAAGCAGGCGGCTGAAAGTCCCAACATGCTAATTTATGCTTGGTCTTTCTGGTGGCCAGTGCTCCTGCTGAGGCTCTCTAAGGGCCTGCCATGAGTCATCTCATTAGCATAAAGTCAGATGTGACCCTGAGGACCCGTGAATAACAAAGCCACTTCTATCACTCAGGAAACATCAAAGGTTGTCAAAGTCCCATACCAGAAACCAGGGACAAAAAATTCCAGGAAAATTCTTTATCATACAGCAAGGAGTACAGGAGGCAAGAAGAGGATAGCAAGAATTCGAAAAGATAAAAGACACTAGATTTTGTTTTATGAACTTGAGGTCATGAACCATTCATTAATCAGTTTTTTACAAAAATTTAGTTCGTTACTTAGTATAGACTATAACAACAGAAAAGAATAGAATAAACCAGAGTATATTGTTTGTAGTAATGATAAGTATTATTTTGTAAAACTTTGTATATACAAAGGAGATGATAGAGTCACTTAGACATGTATACACAGACCTGTACACAGATGTAGAGGCTTACAATATAAAATGGATTATTACTGTGGTTTAAGATAAAAAACACTGGGCCGGGCATGGTGGCTCACTCCTGTAATCCCAGCACTTTGGGAAGCCGAGGTGGGTGGATCATGAGGTCAAGAGATCGGGACTATCCTGGTGAACATGGTGAAACCTCATCTCTACTAAAAATACAAAAATTAGCCAGGTGTGGTGGCATGCATCTGTAGTCCCAGCTACTCGGGAGGTTGAGGCAAGAGAATCGCTTGAACCCAGGAGGTGGATGTTGCAGTGAACCGAGATTACGCCACTGTGCTCCAGCCTGGTAACAGAGCAAGACTCCATCTCAAAAAAAAAATAAAAAATAAAAAATAAATGAATGGATACAAAAATTAAAATGTGGTATATATACACAATGGACTACCATTCAGCTTTAAAAAAGAAGAAATCACTGTTAATTGAGACAACATGGATGATCCTGGAAGACATTGAAATAAACCAGGAACTGAAAGACAAATACTGCGTGACCTTCTTATACATGACATCTCAAAACATTGAACTTAAGGAAGTAGTGAGTATAAGAATGGTTACTAGATCCTGGTGGGGAGAGGTGGTGAGGGAAAAGCACATGGTGGAAGAGTACAAAGCTTCAGGGAGACAGGAGGAGTACTTCTAGTGATCTATTGCCCAACATGGTGACCATAGTTCATTATAATATATTGCATATTTCAAAACTGCTAAAAGACTAGATTTTAAATATTCTCATTAAAAAAATAAGTAAATTAGCTTGATTTCATTATTGCACAATATATACACATGTCAAAACATCACATTGTACCTCATAAGTATATACAATGATTATTTGTCAATTAAAAATTAAATTAAATTAAAAATTAACAAAATGTTTAAGGCCAGTGCCTCAAGTGGACAGATAACATTTCTATTAGAATGTGAGTTATGGTATTATTCATCCAAGTTTTCTTTAAATATCCAGTTATTATTAGGTCTTGAGCAAACATTTTAAGTACCATGCAGGTTATTTTGAAAATAACTCAGCTCGCGAAAGGAATGGTGCTTATTTTCCTTGTTAAAGTAAACACTATAGCATCTATGTTCAATTTCTGTCCTATCACCCTGTGACCTAGATGAAGGTTATAAATTTACCTTGCTCCGTAAAAATGTGGCTACTAAGTCATCATAATAAGAAATATTCAGCTGGGAATTCTTCTGGGGAGGAGTTTCTATTGACTTACAGAGCTGATTTCCTATATTTACTGAATGTCTTTCATCATTGCTTGGTCTACAGGAAAATTAATTCATATATTTTACTGGTGTTTAACATGTCAGGCCCATGCTAGGCACTTGTGGATTCAGCAATGAAAAGGCAGATGTGGTATCTGCCAGATGTAAGTTCTATAAACAGAGGCACCAAACCTGGCCTGGGCAGTGAGAGAGGAAACAGTGATTAAGCTGACATATGAAGGTTACCAAGTAAAGACAGAAGTAGTGAGCCCTAAGATATTAATCAGAGAGAGTCAACGAAGCTGAAAGAACCTGAGTATAATCGGTGAGGTGAGTACAAGGGAGAAGGGTGCTGAGAGGTGAGGTCTAAGACACAGGCAGGAGCTAGGTTTTGAAGAATTTAAAAGTTGCCTTTTGCATTTCAGACATTATTTAAAAGCCAGTTACTATAGAGTGATTAGAACTTTCCATTTGATAACTTTTCTAAACAGCACCAAATGCTAGGTCTAGAATTCTGCCAAATTGCTGTGGACCTGGAATTCCTAATGGACGAACATTTATAATCTAGTGGAAGTTGGCCAGCCTCACTTTCAGAGCTCTAGGGAATAAATTAAGAATATTCTGAAGACAGGCTTGGAGGATGCCTACAGAGTGACTGGGCATTCTCTAATAAGAGCCATGGAGACCATTTGAGTGTGGATATGCACAAAGAAAACAGTAAGAGCAGAGAGCAGAAGAGTGTAGGAAAACAAATTATATTTTAAAAGATGTGGCAGCTGCCACTCTTTGTTTCAGAATTTGACGTTTATCCTTTCAATTGCTATCTATGAAATATACTTCCCAAAATTCAGCTGCAGTTTTCATTTTAGCACAGTATAATATTTAACACATGGCTGGTTCAGTTAATTTAGGCTGAGGGATTGCAGCTTTAAAATGTCCTTTTTTTTGTATCTGTTTGCTTCAGCTATTATAATAATAGTATTAAAAAATGACGAAGATTTGCAACTGAGTGATTTCTTAACACTATAAAAATAGAATCTAGTACACAGAGCAAGAGCAGCAAGTTCCCAAATTCGACTTAAAATTAAGTTCCATTTTAAAAATCTGAGAGACTAATTTATATTCTTTGCTTTCTTATATAGGTTTTTTTGGTGAATTTTCAGATTTTAAAATAGACTTTGAGTTCTGATACTGTTCATTTTGCCTTGATAGAGTTATTTATGTCATTTCTATCCCCATTCATTCTTTTCTATCTTTACAAGGGCATCCTATTTTCATTGTATCTTTACTTCAAAAGTTAGAAATGATTTTATTCTTAGACAAATTCTTCCCTAAAAAAAATTGTGCCATATGTGTGTGTGTGTGTATATATATATATATATATAATATATATATATATTATATATATATATTATATATATATATATATATAGATATATAGATATACACACACACACATATATATTCCATTACTGAATTATGTGGGACTCTTTTGATTACAAATGATAGAAACCCAGCTCAAATGTGTTTAAATGAAATAAAGGATATTTTATTGGTTCACACGCCTAAACCACATGTCGTTAGGGATAATGAGAGCTAAAGACTAACACAATCTTTCAGATGGTTATATCTACCTTTTATTTTTGATATTCCTTCTCTGCAACTACAGGTAGGTTTCTTCAGATGACAGGGACATGGCTGTCCTCTACTCACAGCAGATATCCTCATGCCTCTGCACTAGAGAGGAGAAAGCACTCTTTTCCCAGATCACTTGTGAAAAAGTCTCCCCAGGTGCTGTGGTTTGGATATGGCTTGTTTGGCCCCATCAAGTGTCATGGTAAAATTTAATTCTTGGTAGTAGAGGTGGGGCCTAATGGAAGGTGTTTGCATCTTGGGGTATGTCCCTCGTGAATACATTAGTGCCGTTTATACAGGAATGAGTTCTCACTATTAGTTCCCATGAGAACTGATGGTTGAAAGGACCTGATGGCACTTCCTCTCTCTCTCTCTTCCTCTTCCTGGCCATGTTATCTCTGGACACACCTGCTCCTGTTTATGTCGAAAGAATCTAGTTCCTTCCCAGAGGCAGATGCTGGTGCTTTGCTTCTTGTACAGCCTGCAGAACTATGAGCCAAATAAATTTGTTTAGAAGTACATACAAATTACCCAGCCTCAAGTATTCCTTTATAGCAACACGAGTGGACTGACACAAGAGGTAAGAATTCTGATTGGGCTGACTTTGGTCATGTGACAATCTCTAGTTCAATCACTGTACATGAGGTGGCATACTATGATTGGTGGCTGCCACTAGAACCACATGAATTGAAGAAATACTTTGCAGAAAAAAAGGTGTTGTTTATATTATAAACAGAAAAACCTGTTTACTGACTATAAAAAATGTAAGTGGGAACATGTTTTGTTTGAGAATTCATTATTTTAAATGAAATATATCAATTACATCAAAAATTCCCTTTAATGTACCACAGTATATTGACATCATCTTTTTCTGTTTGTGTCTTCCACTGAACAGCAAATTCCCCAAAGAACCAATTATATGTTACTATTTGTATTGCTGGTGCTTAATGGCTATGGTTTGATTGTCACTGCCAAAACTATTGTTGTTGAAATTTAATTGCCATTGTAACAGTGTTGAGTGGTGGGAATTTTAAGAGGTCATTAGGTTATGAGAGCTGTTCTTATGCCTTCATGCTATGTCCTCATGAATGCATTAAAGCCATTATCACAGGAGTGGAGTCCTAATAAAAAGTATGAGTTTGGGCATATTTCCTTTCCCTGTCTCATGTGCTCACTTGCCCTTCCGCCGTATTGTAATGTAGCAGGAAGGCCCTCACCAGATATAGCTCCTGATCATGAAATTCCCAACCTCCAGAACAATGAGCAATACATAAATCCCTTTTCTATACAAATTCCTCACTCTGTGTTACTCTGTTGTAGCAACAGAAAGAAAATGGACTAATAAAGCCCAAACGGCTCCATTATGTAATACATTCATGTGTACCAACCTGAATTCATGTATACCAATAAACCTGCATGTGTACCACCTGAATCTGTAAAAATGCTTTTAAAAAAATAAAGAAAAGGAATGAATACGGTAACATTGTACTTAGCACATGGCAGATAGTCACGAAGTTTTTATTGCATTGAGCATTTTAATATGCATAAAAAGCATTTGCAGACAAGAAAAACAGTAACATTAACCTATTCACAGCCATAACACTAGACATGCCCAAAACATATACATGGCACTTCCTTTCTAATCTTCAAGATTTTTTTTTTTAATTGAAGAATAATGAGTAGTGTGGGGAAACTTTTGGTTATCTAACAAACCTACACATTATTCATCCCATGTTACCAGATACATAGCTAGACCACATCTCTCAGGCACCCTTGTATTTTAAGGGTGGCCATATGACTAAGTTCTCACAAGTTGAAGTTATATTTGCCACTTGTGGGCTAGGCTTTGGCCTGCCTCCTCAATATCCTATTTCCTCCTTTATGTTTGCTGGAATCTAAGTTAATCAAACCTTAGCCATGCAGATGATGACAATATTTTAGGGAACTGTGGAGTTCTACAACAGAAAAATTCCTGGATCACAAAGTGATCACATGGAGCAAAGCTGACTCATGAAGCTAGAGCATCTGCCTTGGAGTTGTTAACATGAGAAAAAAAATAGATCTTTTTTCTTCAAGGCCTTAGATTCTTTGGTCCCTTTGTTACAGCAGTTACCTTATCTTAACTGAAAATAAAGTTAAAAGAATTAAAAAATTGGGGCAAGCCAGGAGCTGGGAGGTAGGATTTACATTGAAAATAAAAACAAATAGTAGAGTAAGGAAAAAAAATGAATTTTAAAATATAAAACTACATGGGGAGAAGTGAGTCTGCATTGGAGCTGAGCAGTAAGGGAGGTTTCAGGTTTAGAGAAAGATTTTTGAAGCTGTAAAATGTGTAAGAAACAAAGAGATAACTAGAGAAAGACATCGAGACAATCCTGGCCAGCATGGTGAAACCTCGTCTCTACTAAAAACCACAAAAATTAGCTGGGAGTGGTGGCACGCACCTGTAGTCTCAGCTACTCGCGAGACTGAGGCAGGAGAATTGCTTGAACCCGGGAGGCGGAGGTTGTTGTGAGCCGAGATCGCGCAACTGCACTCCAGTCTGGTGCCTGGCGACAGAATGAGACTGTCTCAAAAAAAAAAAAGAAAAGAAATTGTTAGTTTGGATTGTGTTTTCTTTTGAGTTAGACAATGTAAATGTTTAAAATATTTTAAAATCATTCTTGGTCCCCATGGTGATATTAATTTAAATGTGATACTAAGTAAATGGACTGTCCCTAGAAATAGTCAAATTAAATCATCTCACACATATTTCTGAAGAATTGAATGAATATCACTTCCCATTAGGATTTAGACTATCAAATTGCTTTTGAAGTTTAAATTACATTGTACTGGCAAAGAAAACTTTTATGCTAATTTTGAGGCAAAATGTAGCCATACTGGTGTTGAGCAAACATGTTTACCAGTGTCTCCAGGTGTGCATCAGCCTGGAGAATAATTTAGAACATGGGAATGGATACCATGATATTTTTTTAATTGTCATTGATCAGTGTCCTTTTGATTATTTTGCTTCAAATGCTTTAAAACTTTTCAAACCTATAAAAAGTTGAATAATAGTGTGATAAACACTAATATGCACTTATCTTAAATTTATTATTTGTTAACTTTTTGTCACTTTTGCATGCGTATGCTCTCTCTCTCTTCCTTCTCTTCTCTCAAAGCTATTCTCCTGTATTGCCTATGTTTTCTTCTAGATAGATTATGTTTTGTGTTTCATAATTAAATTTAAAAATATGTCTGGCCTAGATTCTTGTGTATAATGTGACAGCGATCTAGTTTTATTTTTAAATGATATACGCATATTGCTTAAATGTCAGTGCTAGATATCAAGCTATTTTGGGGGCTACAAACCCACTCTTTTGTAGTCTGCTTTGTGATGTCAGCGTGAGACTCAACAAACCCCGAATCTCCATTGTCACACTCCACTCTGTTATGGTCCCATGAGCAGAAGGTCCTGGAGGGAGACTAGAAGTTTGAGAAGGACCAGGCACATGCTCCTTCCTGTTCGCTCTCTTAGGGTCAGTCCAGCACGGACCTTAGGCATAGTAATGATCTTGTTTACAGTAGCAGTGTTTCCAGTTGCTAGTGTTTTCCAGGCTCCCAGAGCTAGCCTCATTGTGCTCCTTCAGAGGAACCAGCACCAGTCTTGGTGTAACCCCTTCCGGTGAGGTCTAGGTCCCCACTCTGACGGGCCTTTCCTTCAAGCTCTTAGGTTCTAAGAATCACAAACTCTTCCTTTTGGACTACCAAATTCCAGCAAGGACAGCTGCTTCCTGCACACTATCTCTATTTTCTTAACTGTGCCCTTCTTGCTGTTGTGTTTCTTCAACCCTTGTTTACCACATTCCCTACATTCAATTCTCTCTGTTGAAGTAAATGGTGTGATATCTGCTTTCTTCACTGGACCTTGACTGATAACACTATCCAATGACCCAGCATCATTTATTAAATTATTATTCCTTCTTTCAGTGTACTGTAATACTGTTTTGCACAATCAAAAGGCCACACGTAGGTGGTTCTATTTTGTACTCTTTATAGTTCCATTGGTATATTTGTCCATCTCTATGCTAATTCCTTACTGTCTTTGTTACTATTACTTTATAATGTATTTTGGTATCTGGTAGTGTTAGTCTTCTTGTCTTGTCCATTTTCTTTAAGATTAGGTAGTGAGAGTACCAGCTGTCAGATCCTTTGGGGTCCCCTTTAGCTAAAGAGAGCCACTTACCCAAGGTAACACCCTTCCAGAAGCAGCTGGCATCCACTGACTAAAAGATGCAAATATATAAAGGCCTAGCCACTTCAGCAAGTGCAGGACATTCTGATGGGGGACACTCATTCCTGAGCTCCCTGCTAGATTGTCTGAGGCTTTGCAGAAACTACCACAGTTTGATGTCTTCTTTTGCCCATCCTGTTTCAGACCTTTCCTTTCACAGGTATTGATCTCTAGTAAACATATTGCTCTGCAATTCCCATGTCAGCATCTGTTTTGGTAGATGACAATCCACAAGACCTTATCTCAGACACCTGGTGCTCTCCTGGTTTTGCTGCTAATAATGGAAACCAATATCCTTGCTTACTAAGGTCTGTTTACTTACTGAGTAAGGGAAAGTGGAACGAACCATGGTGAGCTTTCTGGTTGAACAAAGTTCGTCAACTCAGAATATAAAACATGGCTTTGCTACTAAGAACAGCAGTGTGGGAAGAAAGAAGGAAGGACTCAAGAGCTAGGGGCTAGAGCCCACTATGTGGACCATAATACTCCAGTTCCTTTATAATACTGCTTTGGAACTTCTCTATTCTTCTCCCGATCATTGCTTTCAGAGATTTGTTTGTTTTTATTCATTTCTTTTCTTTCAGAGAACTAATTTTAAGTTTTATTGATAACTATCATGTTGTTGTTGACAGTTTTGTCTTCCATTTTATTGACCTCTGCTTTAATTTTTAATCATCTCTTCTATTCTTTGAGTTTATTCTGTTGTACATTGTTTAACTTCTTAAGATGGACAACTGGCTCATTCATTCCGAGGGTTATCTCTTTCTCTAACAGAAATATTCAAAGGTATGAATTTACCTGAAAGCATCATTTTTATAATAGTATGGAAATACAGCATTTTAATTCCTCGCTCTATAAGCATGAGCTATACATAGCAAGTTCCTTTGACAGAGTACATTGTAGAAAGGGGAAGGAGGTGTGACTTCAGAGAGGAGAACCTGACACTACCTTGCTCACATGATCTAGGTCAACATCAGCAGGGATACATCTGGTTGACAGTTGTTACCATTAATGCAATGTGATGAAAATAGTACTTTAACTTTGTGGTCGTTCTCTCAGAAAACCACAACTGGAGTCAAATCATGATGATATATCATAAATTTCCAATAGTGGGAATCCTACAAAATATCTAACAAGTACTCCTCAAAACTGTCAAAATTAAGGAAAATCTGAGAAACTGCCACAGTGAACAGGAGCTTCAGGAGACATGATGACTAAATGTAATGTAGTGTCCTGAATGGATCCTGGAACAGAAAAAGAACATTAGGAAAAAAACTGAGAAAATGTGAATCAAGTATAAAGTTTAATAATAATGTTATTAATATTGGTCCATCAATTGTGACAAATATACCATACTGATATGTTAATAACAAAGGAAAATGGTATGAGGTATGTGGGAACTCTCTTTACTGTCTTCCCATATATCTCTAAACCTAAAGCTGTTTTTAACACTGTACACACACAGACACATAGACACACACACACACACATTATTATTTGGTTCTAGGTATGTTTAAATATCATTATGATTTGCTCTTAACCCATGTGTTATTGAACAATGTTATTTTTTATTTACAAATATTTGAGAATTACTAATATATCTTTTATTAACTTTTATTTGCATTGTACATAAAAATCATAGTTGATGTAATATCTATATATTGAAATTTTTGAGGCTTTCTTTTTGGCTGAGTTATGATAAATTTCTATAAATGTTTTTCTGTTTGCTGGAGAAATATTTGAATTCCATAACCTGTTAGAGACAGAACTCCTAAATGCCTACTCGTTCAGACTTACTGTTTTCATTGTTAGCTCGTCTATTTATTTGCTTATTTTTGTCTGCTCCAGCTTATGATGCTCCCGTTGTGATAGAAGTTTATCAACTTCTTCCAACTGGTGTATCAGTTTTTACCTCATATATTTTGATGGTATTATTAAGTGTTTAATGACTGGAACCTTTTATCATTATAGTTTGCATTAAAATCCCCATTGCTATGAGTATACCTGCTATCTTTTTGGTTAGTTTCTTTCTGACATGCTATGAATATCATTTTCTTTCAAACTTTGTATTAATATGTTTATCCAGTCTTTTGCAAACAGCATATATATGTTGATATTTGTTTTTTAACTGGTATATTTAGCGCATTTACCTTTTGGTAAAAACTGAAATATATTTGTTTCTATCATCTTTATGTATTATTTCAATTTGTTCTCGCTTTTTCTGTCTCATTTTAATGACC
This sequence comes from Cebus imitator, assembly GCF_001604975.1. Lineage (NCBI taxonomy): Eukaryota > Metazoa > Chordata > Mammalia > Primates > Cebidae > Cebus > Cebus imitator. Next base: position 99,215 of record NW_016107688.1, on the reverse strand, counting down.
CAAAAGACAAAATCTTCAGCATGCTCTTACACCCCTTGGCCTATCTCTTACCTCAAATACTTATCAGACTAACACCCCACAAATCATCATTTGTCACAGCAATCTGTAAAGACAACAAACATTATCAAAATAATCATCTTTTCTTCACACGATCTCTTGCAAGTCTCCTAGATTTGTCTCTTTTTTAAAAAATACTTTATATGAAACTCTTTTCAATGAGGAGTTTTGCATGGCTAGGTGTCCAAAGCTTTCCATGCCCAAGAATACTCTTTTATGTCCCCATATTTGAATGACAGTTTGCCTGAATATAAAATTCTACTTCCTTTTTTCCTTTTGTTCCTGAAAACACTACTCTATCTTCTGTAGTAATATAATTTTTGTTCTTTTGTATTTTTCTCTATACATATTCAGTTTTTAGAATTTTCTCTTTGCTCTTGGTGTGCCTAGATTTCACTATAAGGTGTGGACGTTTTTCCTCATTTCTCCTCTTTAGTGCTCTATGTGCCTCTTCAGTCCAAGGTCTTTCTCTTTTTATGTTGATTCTGTGAAATTTCTCTCAGTTATTTCTTCAACTATTTTAAAAAATATTTCATCCTCTTTTTTTGTTTTTCTCTTTTTTCTAGCACTACTATTATTTGGAAATGCTGCTTCTCTATATTCCATAACTTTTCTTTTATGCCTTTTTATTTCTTTGCCTTGTCTTCCTTCCAGGGGAATTTCCCCAATGTGTTCATCCAGTTTGTTCATGTCTTCCTCTTGCTGTATCCACTCCCTTACTCTTCACAATGACACATCATTTATTAAAAGTATAATTGTGGAAATATCAAATATGTCTGCTGGGTTCTCATTTTTGTTGTCTTGTTCGTATTGACAATACCTTTCTTTTTCTCATTTTTTGGTGTTTATCAGGCTCTGTCGATATTCTTGGCTTATCTATTCTAAGAGTTCCACTTAGGCAAACTGTAACACAGCATGGTTTTCTTTTGAAGTGCAGCTCAAACGTCTTGTTAGGTTGGTTGGTGAGCTGCTTTTTGCCCTAAATGTATAGGCTAGGGTGTCCGGCAAAACTCCAGAGAGCATGGACCCATTGAGCTCAGAGGAGGAGGAGTGAATGGGCCCAGGATGGAAAGCCCCAACCCCCAAACCTTATCAATCAACCAGAGCTGCTGCCTCAGACCAGCTCCTCAGCCCCCACTTTACCCTTACTGGCCCGCCCCAAGGCCCCTGCAGGCAGGATGACCGCAAGATTGTGAGGACTTCCAATATTATAATTCCCCATTGCAGAGTGTGGAAGCACAGGGCAGGGAAAGCATTGTCCAAAATCAGCCCCAATTAATTTTTCTAAGTTCCTCCTAAGGAGGACTTCTGTGCTGCCCTGATTTTCCTTCAAAAGGCCCTTAAATGAGAACTCTACGTTCCGCAGATATCCAGGTGGGCTCTGTCTGACCCAAAGCAGTAGCAAGAAAATCAAAACATTCTTTCTGATTTCATCCTCCAATTGCATCTCAGCTACCTTCTACAGTTCACTAAAGCTACTTCATACTTACATACTACCCCAGCTCTTCCCTACCCCTCGGGTTTCGCAAGTTTTTTAGTGCTTCAGGTTTTCTAGCATTCTTCCAGGTTGATCTCATTTAAGATATATAACGAAATCAGAGGTCTGGTAGGAACTGGAAACTGGTCACTGTACCTCCTTAGCACATTGACATTAAAAGCTTCTTTTATGCCCAAGTACAATCTAACACTGCCTCCAGAGCTGTTTGGTGCAGGCAGAAGAGGAAAAGGTGAGGTCAGGGAAAGAAGCCCTAGTGATTCCTCTCAGCAGGGGAAGGAAATGATACTCTTTAATTGTAAGATTGCAAACTTCAAAGAGCTATTTAAGTAGAGTGCAGAGAACAGGCTTTTAAAAGGATCAATGTTTGCCCTGTAAAATTTTAAGAGCCTGTCATTATTCTGAGACATTTAACTTTCTCTAGTTACCAGGTGCACCACCTTACTTGAGAAGCAAATTTTCTTTTATAACAATACAGGCGTTCATAAGGAATTGGGCACTACAGGCCTGCCACTTTGGGGATGATTGGGCGTCACCAGTTTTCAAAGGCAGTAGAAGCCATGGCAGCCAATGAAACATGAGAGGCAAATGGAGTAAGAGGCAGAGGAGGCAGATGCCAGAACAGTGGTGGAACTCACTGGGGAGCAGCGAGAGAGAGGGAAGCAAAACCACTAGCAGGAGGATCAGGGAAGCCAGGGAAGTCAATTCTCCATGAAGAAAAGAGCCACGCATGTCTAATGTACTAGTCAGGTGAAGTACAACCAGGAATGAAGTGTCCTCAAATTTAGGAAGAAGGAGGTTGTGGAGTTCAGAGTGTTGGAAGCAGAAACCAAAATTTAAGTAGGGGTGAATTGATAGTGGAAGAGGAAGCAAGTGTGGGCAACTGTTCTAACAGATTTGGTTGTAAAGAGTAGGCAGAGAGGAAATGAGCAGGGTTTTGTGTATTAAAGAACTGAGCGTGTTCAGATGAGTAAGTCAATGGTTGTCAACTGTGGCCACAAAGTAGCACCACCTGAGAAGCTTAAAAGCATACCTATGGCGGCCGGGCGTGGTGGCTCACGCCTGTAATCCTAGCACTTTGGGAGGCAGAGGCGGGTGGATCGCCTGAGGTCAGGAGTTCGAGACTAGCCTGACCAACATAGTGAAACCTGTCTCTACTAAAAATACGAAAAATTAGCCGGGCATGGTAGTGGCTGCCTGTAATCCCAGCTACTCGGGAGGTTGAGGCAGGAGAATCACTTGAACCTGGGAGGCGGAGGTTGCTATGGGCATGGTTGCTCATGACTGTACCCAGCACTTTGGGAGGCCAAGGCAGGCGGATCACTTGAGATCAGGAGTTCAAAACCAGCCTTGCCAACATGGTAAAAGCCCATCTCTATTAAAAATACAAAAATTAGCCAGGTGTGGTGGCACATGCCTGTAATCCCAGCCACTCAGGAGGCTGAGGCAGGTGAATGGCTTGAACCTGGGAGGCAGATGTTTCAGTGAGCAGAGATCACACCGCTGCACTCCAGCCTGGGCTCCGTCTCAAAACAAAACAAAACAAAACAAAACAAAACCTATGGCCAGACACTACCAATGGGTAATCTGATTAAATTGATTAAGAGTGAGGCCCAGACATCAGTACTTTTTTGGAAACTCCATAGGTGATTCCACTGCAAATTCAGATTTGGAACCACTACTCCAAGGGAAGGACCCAGGAGAGAGGGAGACAGCAAATGTACAAGGGAGAAATGATAATCACCATAAAAATGGCTCAAGCAGGGGCAGGGGACTACGACTTAACAGGAGAGCCATTTCTTCTACTGGGAAAAGGGAAAGGGAGGAAAGGATGGTTTGGAAGTAGATAAGTTTATGGCTGGGATATGGAAGGAAGCTGAAGAGTTCTCATGTGACAGCACCTGTTTTCTTTGTGAAGTAGGAAGAAAAGCGATCCATTGAGGGGCAGGGGAGAATTTAGAGAGGAAAGTAAGGAGAACAGAGAAGGATTGGGATGGTTACACAAACTGAAAATAAAACCCCAAGCTTCCCAATGACTGAACAGCCCACCTCTTGGCCAAGGGACCCCCTCCCCCCCCCAAAAAAAAACCATAAAAACTGAGTTCCAGCCTATGATGAAAGGAGAGGTCAGACATGCCTCATAATACCCTTCCCTTCTGAAATTTAGACATAACCACTGACCAGTGTTCATGTTAAAATAGAGATTATAAAACTGATAAAACAGACTCTTTGTGGTAATAAGATACCAATTTATCCAATGGTGAAGTCATACCTTCAGTGAAGCACCCTACACTTAAGGAATAAACTATGCTCTAACTGCCATAAGGGTTTTCTCTCTCTCTCTAGCAGTGAAACAAGAAATGGCCTCAAAATAAGCAATGTTAAAACAGTTAGAATTCATCCAGCTCACAGACACTGACTAACTGAACCCCTGTTCTACCGCCATAATTACAGCTTGGATCAGACAACAGACTGATAAGAGACCATTGCCCTGGAACTGGTTCTGGCCACGTTACATGAGGCTGCACACTTGAGTGCCTTTGTGTCCTGAAAAGACCCTTTAATGTATAGGGTCTAATTGTATCAATAAGGATTAGTGTTTAAGTGGGATGTCACCACCCCAAGGCGAACACGGGTCACATATTACATGCATTTTTATTCAATACACATGTATCAGGACTATCTTCATGAATAATTTATAGTTCTTCCTATAACCTATTGAATATGTATGCTTAGCCAGCCCGTTCAGCATAAAGCTCTTACAGCATCCCCTCTTCCTGTGAAGCCCTGTCTCTGATCTTTGCCTGAGACACACTTCTCAGCCTGCCAGATGGCCACCTTGCAGGCTGTAACCCTTACAAGAGATAAGGTCTCCTCTTCATCTCAAAGTTATGAAGATCTTATAATTTTAAAGTTGACAGTTCCTATAGGAGGAGCCTGAAACAGAATTTCCACCTTTTTAAGTTGACAGTTGCTATAATAGGAGCCTGATACAGAATTTTCACCACATTTGAGAATCAGTGGAAGACTATGGCAGAACCTGTCTATGAGTTGGTGACCCTCTCTGGTGGTGGTAAGACAGCAGGTCTGTGCAGCCTGGCAAAGTGTGCAGTTACAGTTATGTTAGTTCATAATTGGGAGACTGGGGGATATGACCAAAAAATTGTTGATAAAGGAAGTGACAGATGTAGATTGCAGGATCTGGGCAAAATAGAGAAGGAACTGATGAGGGAAGGGGGCTACTGGGAAGAAAAAAGAAAGTTCAAGAGGCTGGAAGGAATTTGTATGGTTGAAAAGTGATACAGCAAGAGAGGCTGAGTGAGAAAAGAGGAAGACTAGAATGTTGTAATCTGAAAGTAGCGGTTAGAACTTGAGCCCTCAGATGTGGATAGGGCTGAATGATAATTGGGTCTGGGTAAAGCCAAGGGTGTGCATGGCTGAGGCAAAATCGGGAAAAACCACCAGAACATCTATTCCATTTTCCCATAAATTTCAACAAGGAAATTGTATGTATAATTATGTATATGGTATAACTATATGTATATATAGTAGTGTATATATAGATTGTTTACATGGTATATATTTATAATTAATTTTCCTAGCATGCCCAGTATGTCTTGGAATACATTTTAAGAGGGAGGAAGAAAAAACCCCATATATGTATGCATGAATGAAAAGAACTGCATGAACAGAAACCCAAATATTAACAGAGAGATTACACTTAATTTTTTCTCTTTCCTTTTCCAAATGTACAATGATCAAATAGTATTTCCATAATCATAAAAAGCAACACAATTTACCTTTCAAAAGAAAATGATTTATACTGAGTTTACTTTGCTCTTTCAGAATATCTTAGTCTTTGAGGAAGTAATACTATGAACTATGGAACATATTGCAGTGTATCAGTATAGAGTATCTAATGCAAACAGTAATTCCAATGAGTCACTTTCTTTCCGGCTCATTTTAGTTATGAGATTGCAATCAGGCCCACTTATACAGACTTACAAATATTTACTCTCAGGACAAGTTCCTTATGTTGATAATGTTGACTTGCTAAGTGCACGCTGACGTTGATATATTACAAGACTTCCTTTTCTAAGAATTATGTATTATACTGAGAGAATTTAATGAAGTAGCAAATTAAAAAAAAGAGGGAAAAAAAGGTCTTCTCTAATCTCTCTAATCAATTTTTAACTTGCAGCCTCTACATCAAACACACACATACAATTTTCTATTTCCCTTTTCAAACTTAATTTTCCTCCATTGCATTTATTAACATACTCTCCATGCCACTGATGTGTGTGAAATCTGATATGTACATCCATGTATCTCTGGTATATATTAAATCAGAAGTTCTGATTTGCTGGTTTGTGGTAGGACAAGCATTGCTATTTTTTCAAGCTCACAAGGTGATTCTTGTGAGCAGCCAGTATTTTATATAAGCAACTCAATTAAATTGAAATCAAATGTTTGGGGCCCTGCTCCTTTGTTCCATGAATATCAAGACACTCTCTCATCTGTTAACATTCCCCTCAGCTTTGGTGTCCCAGCCATTCTGAATACTCTGTTATTCAGTTCCCAGGTCATCACCAACTGATAGAACCCTTATATACCTATTCTTAGTGTTTGCCTTTTTGTTTCTCATTTGGGAAATGTAACTACACGAGCCAACTAAAAATGAGGAAAATAAATTCCTACATTTCTTAGGCACTTCAAAAAGGCAAAATGAAAGAAATCTTTTTGACAGAAAGTTTCACCTGCAACAAGTTGTCGAGGGCTGCTTTAAAGGCCAAAGAGCCACAGCTGGCAGGCTTGTAGAGGAGCGTTGCAACGCGGTTCATCAGAAATCAGAGAGCGACAGCTGGCAGAGCTTACAGGAGGCCACCTTAAGGAAGTTCCCCAGGGATCAGGAAGCAGCAGCTGGCAGGACTGCTAAAGACAAAATCAGCCCAGATGACATTTAACCATGCCTTGAAAAATCACTTTATCAACCAGCATCTTTTTTTTTTTTTTTTTTTTGCTTTTGAAATAATTATAGATTACAGGAAATTGCAAAGATAGTAATATGAAAATTTCCCATGTCCCTTCCGCTCAGTTTCCCCCAGTGGTTGCATCTTGTGTGGCCACAGCACAACATCAAAACCAGGACGTTGACATTGGAAGATGTGTGTGTGTGTGTGTGTGTGTGTGTAGTTGTGTCACTTTTATCACCTGTATATCAGGTAACTATCACTGAAATTGACATACAGAATTATTACATCATCTTTTCATCTCTCTGGGATAAATGCCCAGGAGAGCAATTGCTATATCTTGGTGATAGATGGATTTTTTTTTTGAAAGAGAGAGAGAGAAAGAGAGAGAGAGAGAAAGAGAGAGATAGAGAGAGAGAGAGAGAGAGAGATGGTGTCTCCATTTGTCACCCAGTCTAAAGTACAGTGGTGCAATCATACTGTAATCTTGTACTCCTAGGCTTAAAAGATGCTCCCACGTCAGCCTCCCTAAAGCATGGGATTATCAGCATAAGCTACCTGATGCCTATAATCAGGCCTGGACTGAATCTTTTAATCATTATGCCCCATTCTGTCCCCAGTAATTTTCTTTGCTACTTTTTAATGTCTAATTCTTGTGATTTCTAATGTTTACATGGAATACCATTTTCCATTATTTTATTTTGAGTCTACTTAGATTGTTATATTTGAACTGAACTTCTTATAGATCGCATGTAATTGGATAATGTTTTAAAAGTTAAAAATTTTTAATAGACTATATTTTGAGAGCAGGTTTAGATTTACAGAAAAAATTAAGCAGAAGTAAAGAATTCCATATACCCTCTCTGTTCTAACTTCTCTATCTCCCCCAAATTTTCTGTTATTAGCATGTTGCCTTAGCATGAAGCACTTGTTAGAACTTATAAACTGATATTGATACATTATTATTAGCTAAAGTCCATTATTAACTTTAGGGCTTACTGTGTTGTACATTCCATGGGCTTTGACAAATGCATCATATCATGTGGTCTGCCATTGTATTGTCAAACAGAATAGTTTCACTGTTCTAAAAATCCCCTGTGCCTCACGTATTCATTCCTTTCCCTCAAACTCTTGGCAATCACTGATATTTTTACTATCTGTATGTAAAGCATAACCTACTTAACAACTTAAAACTAATAAAATTGAATAAGATTAGCTGAAAAATAACCAACACATTTCAATATTGGATCACAGTTCAATAAACAAAATAAATAGAGCAAATAATAAGTTCTCATTGAATGAATGAAAAAGTGTCACCTTATTTTAAGCTCATGTAAATACTTTTGCTTAATGATTACCTTTTAAAACATGAATTGATATATTTTTAACTGTCAGTAGTCTCTGCCAAATTACATGTAGGCAATAGACATTTAAACTATAAAGACGGAGTCTGTTCACTGGGCTCCAACATGTTACTGTTTATTATAGCTTTATCTCAGGAAAAGGTGACTTTGCTACCTCTTGGATAATTTAAGTCTGTGCTGTTTTCAGCTACTGCTAACATTTTGTACAATTGAGAGTAAAATATTTTATTATTTAAAACAAGCAATAGCCATATAAATATGGTACATTCGTCTTAAAAGTGATTGAAACTGTAATACAAAGAGAAATCTTCAGGATTAATAAAAATTGTATGCTTTTTAAATACAAAGCAAAAGTTATTCAGAGAAGCATGTAAATCCCACCCATCAGTCCCAGCAATCCTGAATCTTCAGTTTTTCAACAGAATGTGATATCCACACAACCGGCTTTGTTTCATGGCTTAATCCTACCCACACCTTCCTCTTCCCAGCCGTCCACATAAACCACTCTGTCTGGATGTACATTAATGTGTTCTGGGTATCTAATGGTGACAGGCCACATCCTGTACCCCCACATGCTGGGAAAGCCTCTGGAAGCCACAGGAGAAGAAATGGAACTGGTACCTCTAACCAATCCACAAACCCTCCACCCCCCCTTTCCAGTGCCTGCTTATCCTAAAAAACTAATTAGACAGGACGCACATTGTCTAGACAGCCATTATTTATTTATTCCATGAATGTTTATTGAGTACCTTCTATGTGCTATGTATGTCTTAGGTATTGGAGAAATGACAGTGACCAAAACAAATTCTCTAATGGAGTATATGTTCCCATGCTCGGATATAGGTAATAAATAAATACTGAATTAGAAAGACATACAGATATATACTATAATGCCACAGTGATAAACACCAGGGAGAAAAGTAAATCAGGTTGAGAAAGCAGAGACTGACAGAATGACAAGGTTATAGATGTGCCAGGAAAGGCCTCTGTTCTCAAGACCCTAAGAACAGACAAGAGAGGCCTTATGGTTATGTAGAAAAAGAGGGTCCCAGGCAAATGAAAAGGCCCTGTGGTAGAAGCATATGTGTCATGTTCAAGAAAGCCCAAAAGCCAGTGTGGCTACACCAGAGCGAGGAAGCATGAAAGAGACAAAGTCAGAAAGGAATCCAGAGACTAGATTGCATATGGTTTTAGAAACCGTGAACAGATGTTTTCTTCCAAACACCACTTTCCTAGATATGCCTTCATGTCTACACTTTTATATTAGCCTCTCCCACTAATGCTTCATAATAATACCTGATTTTGTTTTCTTCATAGCTTTTTATGATTAATTGGAATTATATTGGATTTTGGACTTCTTCTAAATCAAGTAGAAAATGATTGAAGGCTTTTTGCTGTTTGCTAATTCTGAGTTAGGCTTCTCAACAATCACTGTGAATGCTGTGGGGAGGATGGTCTCTCAGGGGAATTACAGAAACTGGGAGATCACCCAGGACGCTCTTCTAGGAGACGATGGCAGTTTAGGAAAGAGTAATTGTGGTGGAGGTGACAAGAAAAGAGATGACTGTAATGTAGGATAAATTTTCAATTTAGAGCTGAAAAAATTGTTGGATAATTTAATGTGTGCTACAAGGAAAACAGCATCCAGGGAGAGGCTGAGCTTCTGAGCCTGAGCATTTGCATGAATGGTGGGACCATTTTCTGAAATGAAAACATTAAGAGGGGAGAAGGTCTATGGAGCGAAATCAAGAAACCCCAATACAGTGGATCCTTGACTTTAACATTTTTTGAGATAAGTATAGGACCTTCAGGAATCTCTCAAATTCACACATATCACCATAGCCTACAAGATTTCACATAAAATGCAGCCAACTGGCCTCTTCCTTTTCAGGCTCTTAGGAGCTCTCCCTTGCTCAGTGAGCAATTTCGGTGGTAGTCAGAGCACTGTCTGGAAATGGGGTCTCAAATGTCTTTTTCTTATAGGACCCATGAACTTCTTTGGGGTATGACTTTGTCCACAGATAAATTTGGCATCTAAAACTTTTCATTTTTAGCTAAGGACTCCTTTAGGTATTTCACTTCCACCATCAGCATTAGCAGCTTCTTTTCTGGCCACTTTTCAAAAAGAAATAGAACTTGGTTCACTTTATGAGCATTTCTGAATGTGAGACAATGACTCAGGATAAGAAAAGTTGAGGCAATGTTCCTAAGTTAGCTATGAGGTTCTTTCTCTGGCTAAGTTGACTTTTCAGGAATATCAGTTTGCTTATTCCTGGAATATTCAACTGTATGTATCAATAAAATTTGAAATTGTTTTAAGTTACAAATCAGGGAGTCTCACAAATGGTAGAAACCATTAATTTTAAATCATTACTGTCAATGACCTACTCTCTGAATTGATCACATGCAGTTTCTGCTAGTTCGTTTTACATGCTTGAAGCTATTGATGAAATTACGCTGTCTGAAATGCCTCCTCTCTGCCCTATGGTAATTCAGAGCTTTCCCTACCTAATTCAAGGATTTATTAAGCACCTCAGTATGATTATAAATATCTCAGAGAGGCCATGTGTTCAAACAGAAACAGCAAGACATTGGGTCAGATCCCATCTTCCACTTACAAGCTGTGTGACTTCTGAAACCTTGCTCATCCTCTCTGAGCATGTTTCTCCATCTTTCAGTGGGACTAGTGACACCTAGTAAGGTGTTTGAAAATAGCCCAGAGTAAGTGCCTGTGGTGGTCATGGGAATGCACCCCTCAGATTGCCTTTCAAGGGATCTCGGCTGGAGGAGCTCAGTTGGCCAATGACTCTCACTGCCACATCTTTGGATCTGTCCTGGCATTTACACCGAAGACCACTGACCCCAGCCCATGACCCAGTATGGCGGCAGTAACAGACCTCAGCCATTTCTGCCCAGTACAGGTCAGACCTGTAACAATCACACTTTGCTGGAGCTTCCCATTGGCCTAGCTGGGGTTTTCTGTGAGCTGCTCTGAACAATCTTTGGCTCCTCCTAGCCATTCATCTTTCCTTTCCTTTCTCCATTTACAAGAGTCAGGCTGCATTACAGGCTAAAGATTCTCTCCCCTACTCCTGCTCCCTGCCCTTTCAGCCTTCTCAGGTATTTCTCTTAATATACCTCTTAGGCATCTGATTCTGTCTTGTCATCTGCCTCTCTAAGATCCTAACTGACATGCTACTGTTAATGAAGACCAGTAGGACCTTGGGCAGGGTCTGGTCTCTGAAGGTAGGGCTCATCAGCATTCCAGCATTTCTTGTCTCAGGACATAGAGCACATGTGCTCTCCACAAGGTGTCACTTGTATGTAGCCAGTGCAACATTAGGCATGTTTGCACATTGCTGTTCCCATAACAGGTCTTGACCCCTGATCACTGGAGTACATCCCATCATCTTTCCAGTGTGGATTTTCCTGTGCTTCTCAGAATTCTTAATCCCACCTTTGTGCAATGTCCATCATTATCCCTCACCACAGCCATTCCAGCTCTCTGAATTTTGCTAGATCTTGGCAATACATTTACAGCTAACCTCAGGAACTGGATCCTAAGTCCTCTATGTTAGCTATCAGGAAAACAAGAGCTAACCTGTGCAAGCTCCTGCAAAGTCTCCAAGATTGAGCAAGAATCATCAGGATCGTGTGGAGGGGAAAGCTTGTGTACTAGTGCCAGACTGCCAGGGGGCAGATTCTGAAGCTGCCACATCAGATGTGTGGCCTTGGCTATTAGATGTGTGACTTTGAAAATTTTGGTGCTTCAGTTCACTTGTTCATCAAATTTGGATAACAATCACATCTATTTCATAAGGGTGAGGTGAGGATTATGAGAGTAAACTCATTTAAAGCAAGCAGTAGAGCCAGACACATAATAAATGCTCATTGCTCATTAATGTCTTTTATTTATTTATTTAAGACAGGGTCTTGCTTTGTTGCCCAGGCTGCAATGCAGTGGTACAATCCCAGTTCATGTAGCCTCTACATCTTGGGCTTAAGCAATTCTTCCACCTCAGCGTTCTAAGTAGCTGGGTCTATAGGCACACACTGTGACACCTGGTTAATTTTTGTTTATTTTTTGTAGTGACAACGTCTCCCTATATTGCCCAGGCTGATCCGAAAACCTGGGCCCAAGTGATCATCCCATTTTGGCCTCCCAGAGTGCTGGCATTACAGGTGTGAGCCACTGTGCCTGGTGTTATTAATATCTATTTCCATCTATTTATATTCATATGTAGGTAATAAAATAGAAGAGCAAGAGCTCAACTGTGCAAGCCCTTGGAAAGAACTGCAACTGTACGTACGTACATAAATATATGAATAACCATGAAAGGTTTTTTTAGTAATAAGTAAGAAATGCAAGGGTTGGGTTTGGTGGCTCACACCTGTAATCACAGCACTTTGGGAGGCAGAGGCAGACAGATCACTGGAGGTCAGGAATTTGAGACCAGCCTCGCCAACACGGAGAAACTCCATCCCTGCTAATAATATAAAAATTAGCTAATCGTGGTGGCATGCACCTGTAGTCCCAGCTACCTGGGAGGCCAAGGCAGGAAATCGCTTAAACCTAGGGGGCAGAGGTTGCAGTGGCAAGCAAACAAACAAATAAGTAAAAATGCCTTTATGCGTTTGATTTTTAAATGAGTTTTTTTTAAGAGAAAAAAGTTAAGAGATTATATTTCCTGTTTCACAGTCACCCATATTAGAAAGCATAGTGGCTGAACATGAGTAATCCACTGAAAACAAATTAGCCCTTGTAATATCATCTCACACCAGTCAGAATGGCTATTATGAAAATGTCAGAAAATAACAGATGTTGGTGAGGATGTGAAGAAATGGAATGCTTATACACCGTTGGTGAGAATGTAAACTATTGCAATCTCTATGGAAAATAGTATAGAGATTTCTGAAAGAACTAAAAATAGAACTACCATGCAATTCAGCAATCTCACCAAGAGGTATCTAACCAAAGGAAAATAAATAATTATTTCAAAAAGATGCCTGTATTCTTGGGTTTATCACAGCACTACTCACAGTAGCAAAGATATTCAGTGAACTTAAGCATTCATCAATGGATGACTGGATAAAGAAAGTGTGGTATGTATACACAATGGAATACTATTCAGCCATCAAAAAGAATGAAATCATGTCTTTTGCAATGACATGAATGGAACTGGAGGCGATTGTTTTATGTGGAACAACTCACAAACAGAGAGTCAAATACCACATGGTCTCACTTACAAGCGGGAGCCGAATAGTGTGTACACATGGACATACTGTGTGGAATGATAGACACTGGAGACTTGGGAAGGTGGAAGGGCTATGAGGGCTGAGAAATTACCTAATGGGTTCAATGTACATTATTCAGGTGATGGGTACACTAAAGGCTCAGACTTAAACAATGTAAAATATATCCATGTAACAAGACTGTACTTGTACCCCTGACATTTACATAAATTAAAAGCCAAAAACAAAACAAAACAAAACAAATTAGCCCTCATAAAAACTTTAATGATTGGATGGAAGAAAGAAATGATAAAAGAAAAAGAAAAGGAGATAATATTAAGATAAAGCTAAAAAACAAATAAAATAATATTCAGGACCAGGGAGTAAAGATGAGGTGTCACTGTAGAAGGAACAGTGGCCTGGGTATGAGTTCCTCAAGTTTTTCGAAAACTAGTGCGCTACCCATCCCCACAAGAAGCCTTTTATATGTTAATTCTTTTCATAATTGTCTCTCACCCCATGAATACCACAGACATAATACATACCTGTTTATGTACTATGGCTCTTTGGAGGTGCTGTAGTTTGAACATTTTTGTCCTCTCCAAAAATCATGTTGAAACAGAATTGTCAACGTGATAGTATTAAGACTTGCACCCTTAAGAACGAATTGAATTATATGGGTGGAAACCTCATTGATGGGGTTAGGGTCCTCACAGAAGGGCTTGAGAGAATTAGTTCACTGTCTCTGGTTCTTCCCCTCTGAAGGATGCAGCAACAAGGCATCATCTTGGAAGCAGAGAGCAGCCCTCACTACACATCTAACCTTCTGGCTCCCTGGTCTTGAAATTCCCAGCTTCAGGAGCTGTGAGCAATAAATCTCTATTTTTTATAAGTTACCAGTTTGTGGTATTTTGTTACAGCAGCATAAACAGACTAAGGTTGGAGGTGACCAGCTTTTTCTCCAAGGATCAATTTTTACCTTATTGGGGTAATGTCTCCGTTGCTGAGAATGCACTCTGTAAAGTGACCTGAGTTCTAGTTCTGTGTTAACTGACTATGCAACCTTTCGTAAGTCACTATTGCTCTTTGTCTTGAAGACTCATTTGCAACACTCGAGTCCTAGGACTTTTATATGGCATGCATGGAGCCACTGTGGCTTACTCCTCCTGTCCTCCCTGCTCCCTTGTCTATTTCACCTTTGCAGACAGAGGTAGAAGGTAGCACTGTGTATTGTGATCATTAGTTTGCATGCTCGACCCCCTTCAAAACAACATAAACTCTTGAGGACAAAGTTCACACGCATTTGGTATAGTACCTGGCAGGAAGCTAACACTCAGTATTTGTAGAAGGGACTATACAGTGTATTCACAGGTTAAACTAGATGAAAATTTCAGTGTTAGGTCTTTTTGACAGCAATTGTATAGCCTAACTCATGTACCATGGAGTTACGTGGTACCTGCCCTGCACTGTAGCTTTGGGGTTCCTAAAACCCAGGGCTGCAGATAGGTACTGGTCTGTGGTCTGTTAGGAACTGGGCTGCACAGCAGGAGGTAAGCTGTGGGTGAGCCAGCATTGCAGCCTGAGCTCCATCGTCTGTCAGATCGGAATGGGCATTACATTCTCACAGAAGCGTAAACACTATTGTGAACTGCACATGCGAGGGACTCAGGTCGCGCATTCCTTATGATGATCTAATGCCTGATGATCGGAGGTGCAACAGTTTCATCCTGAAACAGTCTCCTCACACTCCCAGCCCATTGCACAAAACTGGCCCCTGGTGCCAAAAAGGTTGGGAACTGCTGCTATAGCTCACAGAGTACTGTCTGACGTGTCAAGGGTCAAGAAATGTTTGAGGAAAGAAGGGAAGTTTAAAGTAAAGGAGAAGGAAATGTCAGAGGAGGCATACTGTTAAATTTTTAGGTTTCTTAAAAAACTTCTCACAACTCTAGCTGATTGTTTTCCCCTAGATCCAGCAGGATGGTTATTGAACTTGGTTAAAATTAAGTATGCAGTGACATTACCATAGAAAAATATGATGTCTTCCTAGTGTTAATTTAGGTGAAAAAATTCAGAAGCAAACAATCAGTTACATTTTGTAAAGAACTTTATAATTTCTAAGGAACTTTCTTATTAATTATCACATTGCAGTCCCCAGGAAAATTTCATATTGTGCGAAAGGTCAAGATGAGTAAATCAACTGCATCAGTAATAGATTCATTGTGTTATTAACCATATTTATATTTCATGTAGAGATCTTGAGCATTCTTTTCACATTGTGGCTGTTAGTATTCGAAGTTGCCTTGGATACAAGACAACTCATTTGCCACCCTCAGACACTAACCTTGTGAATAGACTAAGAAAATGCAAGAGACCATTTCCAACAGCAGTTACCAAGACTTAATATCATGGAAAGTGAGGGGAAGAAGAACCTTACCTTCTAGTGGAGGTATTCTTAACCTTGGGCACATGAGTCTCTAAAATTGTCTAGGAAACTTTCTGGCTATGATAATATTTCTCATTATGGTCCATAGCTTTCATCAGATTATTGAAAACATGGGATCCATGGTGACAAGCCACTATTAGCATATGAGGCAAGTGACAGAGGAGAAGCCAAGTGAGTTTCTTGGTGTTCCATAGTACAGCTAGTTAGAGGCAGAATCAGATTTGTGGAACTCGTAGTTAAATGCTATTTTTTTGTCTCTCTCTCTCTCTCTTTCTCTGTCTCTCTCTCTATCTCTCTGTCTCTCTGGTATATTCAGAAGCCATGACTTTCTAACCCCAATCAGAGAACAGTTACAACAATGTGTAACACAGAATATGAAAGAATCTTGCACATGCCTGTCTAGTTTATACTGAGGACACAGCATTTAACTGGATGAATTAGTATTGCTTTAATTATACCATCTCAGAAGTAAAAATATACAGAAAATGAGTCATTTTCACAAGGAGAAAATTTGATGTACATTAAAATTTGAATAGAACTGATAATGCTACATGATTACAGATAAACACAAATATTCAGTTTCCTTGAAAATGGTTAGGCAGAGGACATTATTCAAGAATTAAGAAATTGGGAGCAAATCCAATTTATAACTTGGAACAAACTTAACTCACTTATTAAAACACAGCAGTTATTATGCTGAAAATTTTATCAGAATCAGGTAAAAGTCAAGGACAAAATTTCGAAAAAGCAGCAGTGCTAAAGTTTTAAGTGGGAATACAGGAACTGTTAGTAGAATTATGTGCAGTAAAGTTTACTCATTTACGTATGTGGGAATTTTCCCAAATTATATGAATAGTCCTTTTCTTCATGATAGTTGTCTTATCAGCAAGAATATAACCTAAGGATACACAATTTATTGAGTGGCTAATTGTGTAGAAACAGGAAACTGTTGTAGCTGGTTTTTAAAAAGTAGATTTTACAACCTTCATTCTGGTTTCTTCCTTCACTCAGATCTTCAGATGCTCACATCAAAACTACCTCCTAAGAAAAATGTCATGATTCCAAAAGATAAATCTCTGACACTATGGTTAGGTCTATATGGCAAACTACCAAAATCTTAAAAGCCACAAGAATCACACATGCATGCACGCGCGCATGTGCACGCGCACGCACACATGTGCACGCGCACACACACACACACACACACTCACCATGCATTACCCTATTAGTAAATGAGCAAATGTCCAAACATTTTTCTAGTAGTGCACAGTTCTAAAAACAGGGTAAACAGAGTATGAATCCAAAGAAAGGAAGCACCAGCTTCAAAATGAAGCAGAGCCATAGTAGGTACATTTTCTGCTGGTTCCTGAGTAACCAACAAAGTTCCCTAAAGCGTGGTAGGAAGCAGCACTCCTCATTTTTCCAAAGCCTTCCAGATCACCCCTAAGTATGGAGAGAAGGAGATGGAGAAGAGAGAGGCCTTGGACCTCAAGATTCCCGAACATGGGGAGAGCTTGCCAGGGGTGACAGAGGTTGAGCTGGAGTGAAAGTGCCATGTCCTTGTGGCTCTGCCCCCTGTCCCTTTCGAAGGAACATACTGACAGTGGCAGTGGCCCCAAAGATGCACAGGTTAAAGCAAGAAACTCTGGAATCCTTCTTGACAGTTCTAACTATATTTGGACTTCTGAGGAGGATGAGCTGGCAATAAGGAAGCAAGAAAATGTAGAAGAAAGGCTAGGAAGAGTCAGGGACAGTAAGGGGAAGCCAACCGCCAGTCACTGCCACGGGATAATTACCTCATAAGGTGGGGAAATGTCACTTCCCTCTTTTGGTTACTGTTCTAGCTTTAGGCCATTCAGAAGAAGCAGCTGGAGAATATTTGGAACAGCCACAGAATCATGGCTTTGGAGACTGGTTATCTTTTCCATTCAGGGAATATTGCAGAGAAGGTATCACAAAGGTTCATTACATTACCCACTACTGACCCAAGGACCAACTGACTATGTGGAAGGCCCTGGAAGGCTGGGAGGAGAACAGAAAGAGTAACATAAAGTCGTCATGCTGGCTCCCTCTTGACTTCAGTAGGGAAGGCACCAGGTTCAAAGGCTGAAGAAGAGACCTGGAGCCAGCAAACAAGACATAGGCGTCATTGAGGGACTTAATGCAGGGGAGCCAGTGGCAGCATGCTGGGCAG
The DNA here is from genome assembly GCF_001604975.1 of Cebus imitator. Classification (NCBI taxonomy): domain Eukaryota; kingdom Metazoa; phylum Chordata; class Mammalia; order Primates; family Cebidae; genus Cebus; species Cebus imitator. The sequence continues at coordinate 81,460 of NW_016107688.1, read as the reverse complement.
GAGAACCACAACTGCTAATAAAAAGCAAGCAGTTCTCACTCATAGGCAGGTGTTGAACAATGGGAACACATGGACACAAGGAGGGGAGCACTACACACTGGGGTCTGTTGGAAGGAAATAGGGGAGGGACAATGGGGGGTGGGGAGTTGGCGGGGGAGGGCATGGGGAGAAATGCCAGATATAGGTGAGGGGGAGGAAGGCATAAAATCACACTGCCACATGTGTACCTATGCAACAATCTTGCATGTTCTTCAGATGTACCCCAAAACCTAAAATGCAATAATTAAAAAAAAAAAGAAGCAAGCAGTTGATATAGCCTTCTCACCCTCTCCCTAGTAACTTCTACTTGGCAACCTTCACTTAACCCAAGACAAAAGACCCCTATGCCCTCTACGGCCTGCCTTCCACAGAATGGCCTAGGGGTTTAGATGTTCCTCATGATAAGAAATGAATTTTCAGACTGGTCACTCCCAGATTCCTTAGTTTGGAACTCTGAACACACATTCTTTTTAGACCAGAGGGTCATTCTCAAGGTATGCATAAGTTATGTCATTGCTGTCAGGTACATATAGCAGTTCTCTCCTTAACTATCTTAAATTCTGATTACTACCTGTAGATGGTAGCAACTACAAAATCTCCTTCTCTGCTCCTGCTAGAATAACTGAGAAGAGGTATGCCCAGTCTGGACTGAGGGCCTCTGAGATGGTTGCTGTGCTTGCCTTGCAGAAAACAGTGGGTCAGAGAGAGATGAAATTTTGTCAGTACTACTTCCTTTGCAGGCCTTGGAATGTTGCCTATTGGTAATGTCACCCCACCCCCTACTTCCAATTGTAAATTCCTTTGGCCAGCATTTTTGGCTTGGTGCCTTATTTATTACAGAATTGTTATTCTGCAGGACCAGAGCCAGAGCAGGACAAATTTTTGCCAGTCATGCTGAACATGCCATCTTTTTAACCCAGCAACTTGCATTTTCCCTGGGAGTCCTAAGAGTGGGGACAGGAGGAAGGAGGATTTTCTGCTGATTGGTAGAGATTCTTCTCAAGAGCTACAGGACTCTTAATCTACCTTTTAGCCTCAACCAAAGAAAATGTTTTAATTCTGAGTCCACAGTATCTCCCAGGCCTTCACTGATGACAGGTCAGAGAAAAAGGGCTAGAGACCCACAGGCCACTCTGAAGTCTCTCCTTTCCTTTGTGCCCAACATGTGTGAAATGAAGTTTCCATTAAAGGCAGTTTGAAGGAGAAAAGCCATTAGAAAATAGCAGAAGGGACAAGGAGCAGAGGCATCCCACACACCTCTCCTTGATGCTTGGTGGCAAAGGATGATGAGGTGTGAGGAGCTCATAGTAATGCTTAGTGATGGCTGCTCCTCCCCTGCGACTGCCTGTGTTATGAGTCAGCCTGCATGGACAAGCAGGAATTAGACTTGAATAAGCATCATTCAGTGAGATTTGCTGTTCTTATGATTTGCTCTTTCTGAGTAGCAGAACCTTGATTGAGGACCTGACTTTTAAGTTGAATGAGTCCAGTTGGAGCTCTTTAATACTTGAAGTGATCCTTTAAGCTGAGACTTAACTTCCCTTTTTTTTTTTTAACGATTAGATGAAATATAAACTGACGGTGTACAACACCTTATGTGAAATTTACTAAGTTCTTATTGCTCATGCACACATGTCCAACCAACTACAAATATCATTGAGCATAATTCTGGCATTAGATCCAACTTCTCCTAACATGAAAATAGGACAAAAAAAAAAAAAAAAAAAAAAGAAAAAGAAAAAGACCCAGTGAAACTTAGCAGTTGGAAATAGAACAAATCTTTTTTTCTCTCTCCCTCCTAGTTTTATGTCATTTGCAGATATCTTCTGTTTCATACTGTTCTGATTTGAAGTCACATCAGTTTTGTGAGGCTATCATAATTGCAGAGATTAGGTAGCTTATCTGTTTAAAATTGGTCAGGTTTCATATTTTAAGTAGGTATTCACTAAGTGTAGTTTGCTATCTACTTCAAGTTACCATATTCCCTAACTGATTACTGCACAGATCTATACAATGTTCATTTTCTTCCTATGCTTGCTTTTTTATTTCTTACTTCAGCTATTCATGACTGTCCACATTTGTATGACGGCATAAATGATAAATGGGCTTTCTCTGCCCATTTTTAAGAAAATGATCCTTTTAGGTCGAGTACTACTTGTAAAAAAGTACTATTTGTTCCCCTTCCGTCAACAAGACATTGACTTCATATTTCCTCTTCTGTGCTACTGTCAAACATAACTCCTCACCTGCAGCTGCCCACTGTTTCTTACCAACCAAAACCACTGCAGTGCTCATCAAAACCACTGCAGCTTAGAGGCACTACAGGGCTGAAGGGCTAAACTAAGAGGGTGATGAGTGAAAAGTCTGGTGGCTCTCAGAGAGAGCACACCCCGGGCTGAGGAACAGCAAGCAGAAAAAGTCCAAGGTGAAAATGTTTACATAATTAGTCCACTCTAGACACTATCCTGCTTACCAGGGACATGGAGATGAGAATGTGAACAGTCCTCATGGTCTGTAGCCTGAACATAGTTTCCTTAATACTATTTGTAACTTAGTTTTTCTCACGTAAGCCCAAGTACTGTATTGAGCTGTTTATATTTTATTTCAATTTTCTCAAATTTGGAAAAGAGAATTAAAAAAACATCAGTCTCTTGGGAAACATCTAATCAGCCAAACCTTCTATACTTAGGTTTTTAGACAATTGCTTTTATATGCATACCTTTTGGTAGCTGCATTACTAAATTCTTTTGTATTGTCAGAAAAACTAAGTGAAGTATGTGTAGCTTAAAAAGTTGAAAAAACAGAAATTTGTATAATCCATGAGACAGCTACTTAGAAACATTTTTCACTAAATTTTACTCGATCAGTATGCTTTCTGGTGCTAGGAGAAGTTGCTTTAGTAAACATCCAGGATATCGGTGTATGTCTCTAACTCAGAGAGATTTGCCAAAAGAAAAATGGCTTTGGTATTACAGCAGTTTCACCAAGAACGGAAAAATATTCTGGAACCACTTGTCTACTTGCTGCAATATGTTGTGAAATAGTTTTTTGAAGTAATGGATATTGCACTTCTTAAAGTAAAGACATACTGCAGAATTTCAAATATATTAGCAGTGGTCTTTAGGTTAATAAAATCTTTGCAATGATACAGGGAGATCCTCTCTATTTTTTATGCTTGCAAGCTCTTTGGCAAAGTCTCCTAGGAATTTTTTTGTTTTTGGCATGGGCCTGGTAATATTTGTCATGTGGTTATGAAATTACAGAATAGATTCAAATCAAAATAATGACAGTGCATAAAGGGCTGAGTTAATACTAATTTTATGTAGTGTATGTGTGATAAGACTTTAGGTTGACTAATTGATCCAGTTTTACATATTGTAATAACACTATTCATTTTAAGGCAAATCTTTCTGATTTACATGTTTAGATTTGATGACATTGGAGGATTCTAGAAACTAGTTTCAGAATAATTTTCTTTAGATGAGGGACCTATTTCCAATGGAAGAGACTGGTTGTTTTCATGAAAGACAAAGAAATAATTACTTAGACACACACACACACACACACACACACACACACACGATCCTTGAAGCAAATACAGTTTAAGTAAAATTTTCTTGCAAACAATTGAATTCTTGAGATATCTCCATATTTTTTTCCCTTTCTCCTCTATTACTTTCTAACCACTCCAAAATCACATTAATATGTTCTTTATATACTATGGAATCGCCATGACTGTAATTGGTTGTTATTCTCTAATGTTTGGCCTTTTCTCCATGTTTAAGTTTCTTTCTGGGAATTAAATTTGAGACTTAAGAAGAGTCAGTTAATTCCATCATTTCCCTGTGCTAAAAAACTCAAGACTCGGCAATAGCCATTATTTAAATGTTATTTGTTAGAAAGGAACTTTGGCTCTAAGAGGTACCAATCTTGATAGGAAACTTAAAGAACCGAAATGAAAAAGGAAATGATAGATCATTTCACCATATCATAACACAACAATACTAACTCAAATCCATTTTTGGCTGGATTTAAAATCACTTCTGCTCATATAAATCTATTCTATTTATTTATGATGTAGATACTAGTCGGGCTTATTTTTTTCTAGGTAATATGAAGTCAAGCTATTTGGTAAAAATGAATTCATTTACATGCTGAGAAATGATCCATATGAGGATAATTGCTTTGAAAACACTGAGTGGGGAATGCCTTGAAAGTGCTCCTATAATTACAAATATCCTTTTATTGCAACAAATTTCACCAGTATAACATTAAAACATATAATTGAATCATGGCCAGTTGAAATTTATTGTTTTCCACTATGGCCAAATTTACCATGGCAAATGAAGATGAGGAAACATTCAGTTTCAGTTTGCAATAATGAAACTTCACATTAGGAAGACTGCATAAAAATGAGAGGCATTTTCTAGGAAGCAGGCTAAAGTGGAATTTTAAAAACGATTCTTTAGTAGGTATAAGTAAATTCAGAATAATTTGGAAGGAATTTGACTGGAGGTTGTAAAGGGTCATCAGGATGAGAAAAAAGAAAAAAAGAAAAAAAAAAAAACTAGGGCAAATGCTGTCCTCCAGTTCTCACTTGCAAATCCCAGTGAAGCCAATGGAAGGTTTATGGAAATAACTGAAAGACACATTTGGCCTAGTTCAAAAGCTCTACTAAATTAGTATTTTAATAAATTGTCCTAGATAAGTTTTGTCTTTATGGTCCTTTTAAAATTATTTCACCCACAGTTCTTCATAGTTTGCTTGAAAATTACAGAAAAGAAGAAAAGCTAACAAGGGACATTTGACTTCTTGTTTAAGTTAAAAGATACTAAAAGATACTTTGCCTCCCTCATTTCCCCAGCCCATGCTGAGAAAAGGGCCTTTGTAAAGAAATTCATGAATCCTATGCAAGATTTGTGTTTTTTATGCCCGTAATATGGGAAATATAGACAGATATAAAAGATATAGTTCTGATATTTAGCTTGGAGGAATTCAGTCTCTGAAATGAAACTGTGTCTAGAATTGATGGCTTCTGATTTAAGTTTTATTTTATAATACAGAGAGCATAGCTGTTGCCTTGCGATACAAGAAAGAGCTAGGTAGCCTCATATTTTCTGTGATTTATATTTACAAAAGCCTCTATTTTGGTCTGGTACACAGCAATGTACCTTGTCAGTGGTACCAGATTTAGTTTCTGGAATTGCAGGAGCAAAGCATCACTTAATAGTATTTTGGAGTCAGCTATGAAATAAACTTGATTTCCTTAAAGAGACAGGCTTCGATAATCACCTGTTTTTGGGTTTCAGATCTATCTTTGCAGGTAGAACCAAGGAGGCTTCCTGAAGACATCCATTAAGGGAAAAGGAAGCCAGGTGAGAGTTTTTCCACTCAAAACTATGTCTTATCCAGGAGGAATAATTTGGACTATAGATCCTGGAGCCAGTCCAACCAAGTTCACATCCCTGCTCTATCACTTCTAGCTCTGTGACTGTCCCAGCCACTCTAGTCATGGTTGAAAGGGTCCAACATACAGCTCAGGCTGTGGTTTCAGAGGGTGGAAGCCTCAGGCCTTGGCAGCTTCTATGTGGTGTTGAGCCTGCAGGTGAACAGAAGAACTGAGGTTTGGAAACCTCTGCCTAGATTTAAGAAGATGTATGGAGACACCTGGATGCTCAGGCGGAAGTTTGTTACAGGGGTGGGGCCCTCATCGAGAACCTCTGCTAGGGCAGTGTGGAAGGAAAATGTGAGGTCAGAGCCCCCACACAGAGTCCCTACTGGGGCAATGCCTATGAGAAGACTGCCACCGTCCTCCATACCCCAGGATAGTAGATCTACCGACAACCCGCACTGTGCACCTGGAAAAGCTGCAGACACTCAACGCCAGCCCTGTGAAAGCATCTGGGAAGGAGGCTGTACCCTGCAAAGCCCCAGGGGTGGAGCTTCCCAAGACCATGAGAATCCACCTTTTGCATCAGAGTGACCTGGATGTGAGACCTGGAGTCAAAGGAGATTATTTTGGAGCTTTAAAATTTGACTGCACCACTGGATTTCAAACTTGCATGGGCCCTGTACCCCCTTTGCTTTGGCCAATTTCTCCCATTGGGAATGGCTATTTTTACCCAATATCTGTACTTTCATTGTATCTAGGAAGTAACTAGCTTGTTTTTGATTTTACAGGCTCATAGACAGAAGAGACTTCCCTTGTCTCAGATGAGACTTTGGATTGTGGACTTTTGGGTTAATGCTGAAATGAGTTAAGACTTTGGGGGACTGTTGGGAAAGCATGATTGGTTTTGAAATGTGAGGACATGAGATGTAGAGGGACTAGGGCAGAATGATATGGTTTGGCTGTGACACCACACCCAAATTTCAACATCGAATTATATCTCCTAGAATTCTCATGTGTTTTGGGAGGGACCCAGTGGGAAGTAATTGAATCATAGTGGCCGGTCTTTCCTATGCTCTTCTCATGATAATGAATTAAGTCTCACTAGATCTGATGAGTTTATCCGGGGCTTCGGCTCTTACTTCCTAATTTTCTCTTGCCGCTTCTATGTAAGAAGTGCCTTTTACCTCCTGCTATGATTCTGAGGTCTCCCTAGCCGTGTTGAACTGTAAGTCCAATTAAACCTCTTTTTCTTCCCAGTCTCAGTTTGTCTTTATCTGCAGAGTGAAAATGGACTGATACAGTAACCTTACTTTGTTTTATCACTCTGAGCTCCTGGTACCTAATTTCTTAAATAATGGCTATGACTACAGGGCTTTGTGAGAATTTAAAAGTATCTTGGGGTGCTAGAGCATTGTGTTTTGAAGCTAAGCTCTCATTTTTATTTTATATTAAGCACCATCATTCAGATTTGTTTCTTAATCCAGTTCCCCACCCCTTCCATTGAGATAATATAGATGCTTGTAAGGGAACCCTGAATGGGAGAAAGGATATGTGGAGGCAGAAATAGATGCCACAAAATAAAAGCTGAGAGAGCGACTTCAGTAAAAACTCTGTGAGCCTTCTCCTCCCACCGTCTCTTGATAACAGTCTAATCCTATTTGACAAGACGTAAGGAAAGGCATTCTCTTTATTCTGCAACACGACCCTTTTGGTGGCTTCTGTGGATCATCAAAGCAGGGTCAGGCAGCAAAGAACCATCCATAGCTGAAAAGGCATGGGGCCAGGGGAGGCCGGGGTGCTACCGAAAGTGGGGGTGGGTGGGTTTGTGGGGCTGCAGAAGAGGAACGAATACAGATGCCACATTTCAACTGTTCTCTCTCGTTCCTGAGTACTCCAGAGACATTCCCAGGGGTTGCTACGAAACATGATCAAGAGTTGAGGTTTCAGCAATTGACAGAAATGTACAAATCGCTAAGCATTTCTTGCTTGTCTGTTACATACCGGGCATGGTGTTAGCAACAGTAACACAAAGCTGATAAAGAGGTAACTCTGCCCAGCGCAGAATCGCACTCCTGTAATCCCAGCACTTTGGGAGGCCGAGACTGGTGGATTACGAGGTCAACAGATGGAGACCATCCTGGCCAACATGGTGAAACCCTGTCTCTACTAAAAATACAAAAATTAGCTGTGCGTGGTGGCGTGTGCCTGTAGTCCTAAGTACTCAGGAGGCTTAGGCAGGAGAATCGCTTGAACCTGGGAGGTGGAGGTTGCAGTGAGCCAAGATTGTGCCACTGCCCTCCAATCTGGTGACAGAGCAAGACTGCCTCAAAAGGAAAAAAAAAAAAAAAAAAAAAAAAAAAAAAAAAAAAATGACGTCGCTGACCTCAAGTCCTTGTCAGGTTCAACCACATACCAAGACATTTTTAATACCCTGTTAGGAATCTGAGGCAGCACAGGCCTAGGCGTTAGCAAAGCGGGCAGATTTCAGATAGAGGGTGCCATCCAGGATAAGAAAATGAACTTTTGTTGTGTCGTATTTGCATTTTCATTCCTTAACTAAGAGTCTCTGAAAATAGTGATGGCGCAAACGAAGTAAATTCCTGCTTTAGCACCAAATGGATTAATTTACCATGGTTTAAGCATTGAACTAGTCCTAATATCACCATTTCAGAAACGTCTATTAGTATTAATCAGGGTAAAAAACAGGGATCGCTTTCGCAAGAAGCGAGATTGCACGCCTTCCTTTCCAAGTACAGGGAAAGGCGACAAAATCCCCAGTGAAAAGCCCAGAGGCGGCGCACTCAGCTCCGGGGCGGCCCACGTGTCCGCCCACCCCGCACCGCGCCCAGGCCCATCCCCATCGAGCAGAGTCCGCCAACGCTCGCGAGAGCCCTCTCGGCTTCCACGTTTGCCACGTTCCAAAGGACGGGGGACAGACTGGAAAGCCGAAAGAGGCTTGCTCTTATAGGCAGCTGCGTCGCGGCCGAACGGCCCCAAGTGTGCAGGGGCGGGGAGCGCGGCAAGGTACTGCCGCCTCATAGGGGCCCTTGCGATTGGCTCCCAGGCGCCGTCACTCAGCCTTCCGGGGGCGGGGCGAGGCCGGGAAGGGGCGTGGCCGTCAGGCGGCGAGCCGCGCGCTCTCGCCCCGGGAGGGAGTCACAGGTTCGCACACGCGAGGCGGGGCGCGCGCAGCCGGCACGCGGGTGAAAGTCCTCCCAGGCGCTGCAGGCGGTGCCGAGGCACAGGCTTTGCTGCAGGAGTAGCGGCCCGCACTCGCTCTAGCGCCCGCCGCGGTCAGCGGCTCCCGTGTCGCGAGTGTCCACCCGCGCACTGAGGAAGCCCACCAGCCCTCGCCAGCCTTGGCGGAGCGCGCTATGGCCCCGCGTAAGAATGCCAAGGGCAGCGGCAACAGCAGCAGCAGCGGCGGCGGCTCCGGCAGCGGTAGCACGAGCGCGGGCAGCAGCGGGGGCAGCAGCAGCCCCGGGTCCAGGAGAGGTCAGAGGCCCTGCGGGGCGGGGTTCCGGGGCCGCGCCTCGGGGTGGGGACCCTGGTGGCGCGGCGGGCGCTGCGGCTGCATCACCCCAGGTCCCACCGCGCGCCTCCTCCATCCTCCGCGTCCCTCCTCCTTTCGGCGCGTGGGGCGGAGGCCGCACTCGGCGGGCCTGGCGGGAGGGCGAGGGGCCGGGAGGACCCGGGTCCGCGCCCTCGGGATGGTGGTCTCGGGGAGCCCCTTCTCGGCGGTTCCTTCACCGGCAGGGCGCTGCCGAGACAGAGGTTGCTGAGAGACTGTCTCTTGGCTTTCCGTGGAATGGAACATGGGACTAAGAGAACGATTTATCCTTTGCCTTGCATGTTTTGGGGAGTTGAAAATGAGCCAAAGTCAGGAAAAGTGAGTTCCTGCCTAACCAGGGGCGTTTCAGAGCAACTCAAAAGGAGGTGAAAGTGGGGCCCCTGGGGGCGTGGGGGAGGGAGTTGGGAGTGATTTGAATGCTCATGGAAATTATTTTTAATATTTTTGTTTGTATGTAGCTTTCTTAATATGCATTACAGTTGCCTTTAAAATATCTCAGAATGTCATGAAATACTGAACAAACGTCTCTATTTTTACCACTTTTACTTAAAAGAAAAATCGATTGGATGTTCACCTTTCTCCTAGTCCATGTGCATACACAGCAGAGAGAGATTTTTAAATCTGTTTCGTCTCATATTTCAGCGGTTCTTCATTTATACTTCCCTTAACTCATTTAGGATATTGAAACTGCAGCACACATGTGTTTTGAATGTGAGCTGGAAACTTCACTTGAAATGATCTAGAGTCTTTGTTTGTTAAGATCTACAGATCATGCGTTCATAATATACCAAGAAAATGAATCAGAGAGCTATGGTCAAAGAAGTATTTTCTTCATAGCACTTGTCACCATCTGAACTTGTCTTATTGCTTTCATGTGTGTGGTCTTTGGCTCGTTCTCTTCGTATCCACAGCTCCACGTTCCTGCCCCGTAATAGGTGCTCAACGAATATTTGAATAGTGAGTGAATGAATAAATTTAAATGGGGAAAGTAGTGCATTAAATCCATTGCACAAAGTTGCATTCTAAGGACTAGTATTTGTATTCTAAATGTAAAGAGGTACACACAGTTTGAAGTTCAGTGCAAACATTAAGTCACCTTTGACATAAGTAAAAGCTTGTGTTCCTTTTTCATTTGTTATTAAACGTCACTTACTTAAACCTGCAGAGGGATAGATTAATTTCCTCAGCTGACTGAGGCTAGCTTTTTAACATTCCTAAATGAGAAGAACCTGTTGTGCCTCTTAGGGCACTAAGCAGAGAAAGCTGATGAACAAGACTTTAATGTTAGTTGTTTTCAAAAGGTTTTTGTAGCTATTTACCAGTGAAGCGTATCTTCGTTCCATTTTATCTTTATGAGTAGAGGACTGATTGCATCTGAGGAAGTCATTTTATATGGCTTCTTATTGGTGAGAACTAGAATTGGGAAATGTGTGTCACGTTTCTATCCCTACCCAGTAAATATTTGAAGCATGTTAATAGGCAAGAGATAGGTTTAGCAAATGTAATAACTTCTCCTGACTTTCATACTCAGGTATTTTAGAGCAAACTGTCCATATTTGAGGATCTACAGCGTTTTAAGCGTTTTACACATTGATTGCATAATAGTCATGAAACAGACTTAGTATGTAAAAGAATATGTAAAAGGGAGGAATGCCTGTGTTACAAAATCAAACAAAATTTGATATTGGAGCCCTGCATGTTACGTAATGAGTATTTTTCCAAAGCTGTCCCCCCTCCCTCTTCCCCCTCCCCAGTAAATATTGAGTTTTGACTGTCTGCCAGGTAGAAGGCACTGGAGATGAAACCAGGATTCTTTCCATCATCCTAAACAGTTAAATTGTGGTGTCGTGTAAAGTAGGCTGTACTTGGAAGATAAAGCCGGCTTTTTTTTAATGCTGTGTTTACCACCTGGTCATTAAGGTATGGACATTGTGCAAACCCTTCCCTTCTACTGGGAAAATCAGACTTTTTAGCAATGGCATTACTGTGAGAACCGTTTAGTTTCTGGCTTAAGTCACACAGATGAGGAAATTAATGCACAGAAAAGTTGTCAAGTTCATTGAAGGTTGTTTAGTTCATGGAAACTCGACTAATTCCTTGAAGACCAAGACTAAGAACTTAGGTTTTCTGTTACTCATTCATTTTGCCATGCTACTTGAATTTTATGTTCTCTAATATGTAAATGGATTTGAACTAGATTATCAAGTTTTCTTCTGGCTGTCTCCATGAGTACTACACTTCATTATTGGAGAAAACTATGCTTTTGTCCTATCACCAATTTCATTTCCCTTGACAAAAATTGTATTTGAATCAGTATTTGAAAATTTGAGTAGTATATGGGTTCAAATAGTACATTTTTCGAGATGTCTTGCATTGAGAGTCAGAAGATGATGGCCTTGGTCACATTAAACATTATTTCTTAAGTTTGGGAGTAAAAGTATGGGGGAAAATGGGCCCAGTCATTTGAAACATGCATTTTAGGGAAAAGGTGATTTATTTACTTATTTTTCTGGCCAGACTTCATCTCGCTGGTCATTTTCCTGTAAAGTGGTATTTGGAAGCTGGAATTTGGGGAATTTATATCACACAGATTTTTAAAGCAGGTGTCTGCTTTTTATTTTCTTCAGCTTAGGCTGAAAAATGATAAAATGTTTTTCTACAGAGTTCAATTTTACTTTTTTTTTTCAGTTTTAGTCTTTCTAATATAAAAGAAACGTGAATAAACTAGACTTCTTAGCTTTAATTTGCATATAGAACTGGACTTGCATGGCCAGTTGGGGCCAGGAGAAGCCTTTTTCAAATTTATTGATTTAAAAATATTTTATCAAAGAAGGACCATGGTGTCCTTTTGGGCCTATTTTGTAGACACTGGTATGTGTCATGTTTTCTGTTCGTTTGTTTGTTTAGCTTTTCTCTTTTGAGTATCACTACCTCCCTCTTATCTCCTAGCGGCTTTCCATCTCCCTGTTTATTTTGTCTGGATGTCGTGACACATTGCTTTTTACCACTAGGTGTCACTATAGAACATTTCCCCCCTTTAATTTGAAGCTTCGGGTTGTGTAACAGCAGTTTTTAATTATTATTTTTTAATCCATCTGTACATACTCAAAACTATTGATAGATAAGCACTTAAAAACTCTTAGCTACTTCTTAACTGTCTCAGGGTCTCTCAGTTAAGATTGAGCAACCTTTTGGTTTAGGCTTAATTAGTATTAAAGATATTTGTGTACTACCTGTAAAACATTAACAGCTTCATTTGATGGATATTTGTGATTTAGAAACACTTCTGAGTTTAATTTAGCTTTTTTCTCCTACTTTCAGTGTCTCTAAGATTACTAAGTAATTGAGGGATACAATACACTGCTGATTGCATTGTGGAGCTTTTGAATGAAGAGGCCCTAGCAAAATTTTCTTTCTTTAGCCAAAGACCATCAGAGCCAATTGCTTAATCCTCCGTTAGTCATCCTAAGATGGAAAGATAGGAAGACCATAATTCTTCCACTGCAAGAACCGTCAACTATTTTGTGTTTGTTTCAAGAGCATTTTGTCCACCCTGACCAGATGAGATGAAACCAAGCATTAAATAATGCTCCGAGGGAGTTTATGAACACATTTACCAGAGACCAGTTAACCTTTGGCGGCCTGTGGAAGTAGAAGTTTTATATTTTGGACTATATTTTAGTCTTGCTTTAAAATCATCTGTCTCATAGAGATTCTTAGAAAATGAATGTATGACATTTTCATTTTCAGCCAGTTATCAACAGAGAAACTTGGGTAAAGTCTCATAAGGTCTGTCCATCTTGTTGTTGGTTAATATCAGATATTTAGCACCTGAGCTCTCCGGTTCCAATAGAAAAACCCTTTTCTCCAGAAAGATAGTGCAGTTTGGTAGAATCTGATGACCTGGATTGTATCCATGTAAAAACCAGAATTAAGAATCACTAAAGCCGGGCGCGGTGGCTCAAGCCTGTAATCCCAGCACTTTGGGAGGCCGAGGCGGGTGGATCA